>NC_090734.1:13834783-13854783 GCF_036898095.1 Palaemon carinicauda
CCGTCAAGAAGGTTATAAAGGTACTATTTGAATATGCAAAGGGCTCTTCGTTTGGTGGAAAACGGCTTTATTTCCTACTAATATACTATTTTAACTTTGACCTGGGAACTACCTATTTGAATATGAAGCCCGTTCACTCTCTGGGAAACTTTTTTTTTTCTTCTAATCTACCATTTTAGTTCCTTTACCAATTTGAATGTTTAGTAACTTTTATCATATAATTGGCATATGTTTTTAGTTTACCTACAAACCGCTGTCAAACTTTTGATTCTTCAGCTGAAGAGGTACTTTGAAAAAAAAGGCATTTTGAGAAAAATGCGAAATCTCACGTGTTTTTCTAATTTACAACGATATATAACCATGGATTTCTAATACTAATTATTATTATTTTTGGGCTCAAGCCATGTCGTCCTGATGGAAGTTCCTATAGGGTAGCTTCCTAGGGTATATTACAACTACGGCAATATTCCCAGAGAATTTACCTTAAGGTACCCAGAATTCTAACTCCTGGAGCGAATATCCCTAATGAAAGTACCAGGGATATCGCGAAATATCAGAGGACGTATTCTTGACACGCCACATGGCAATCTGCACCCCGAACAGAGATAACACTTCGAAGGGGTCAATTGGCAAAAAAACGAAAATGAGAAAGAAAAAGGAGAGCCGTTCGCAAGGCTCTCTCTTCTCCCGTTTCGTGAGCGTGTATTGTGCCGATTCTGGCGCCATCTGCATTCCTTTTTGCGTAGCTTAACAACTCGGTGTTTTTTCCTGTGTTTCTCACAAAATCTTGGATTTAATCGATTTATTATGCTTTCTCCAACATTGTCTGCCTCTGATAAGTTGAGTATTATTTCTTTTATGTATAAATGTAGGCTCTTGGTAATTCTTAAAGGTCGCTAGGTATGAGTTTTAGTTAGCCAGAGCGACGTTCCCGGGTGTTTTGCTTTAATAATTTTAGCTGTTTAGCGTTACATAGGATTTCCTTTTTCGTGCTTTTAGTATTTGTTTTGGCGAAGTATTCGCCAATTCTGGCCTACGCTAGACCATGTAGCCTAGTCGTTTGGCCCTAGTACTTTCCTACATGATTTTTGGATTTCCGAGTGTTTTAAAATTTTATTGAAGCTTTAGGCAGTTTTATACATTTAAGATCATGTTGATTATTTCCAAGATAGTATACAAGTGAGTTTCGGTGATTTAGGTAATCGATTCTCTTGGTGCCTAGGCTAAGTTGCCTTTGGAGCCTTAGTATACTTTCTCTTACTCCCCGGTTGCTTTCTTTTCTTCGGAGAAGGTATGCAATCCCTTTCCCTCTGTTTAAGCCTTGGGCTTAACCCTAGTGGTTTATCTGAATTAATTTTCGATACAACTATATTGGGGAGTTACTGTACCTTCCTGTTCCAGTAAGTCTGGCATCAGAGAGGGGCAGAGCATCAGAGTTTTTATAGTCTGAGTCTGTGTTTGTCTGGCTTGGGGTTGAGCTCCCTCGCTAGTCTGACGCAGACATAGGAGGCTTAACCTCCTTAGGTCACTCCCGAAGGTTTCTGTACGAGATGATTCCTTCTTTTGTGATCTAGCAGACTAGCCCTTGTTGCTGTTCTCGGTGGGAGGATAAGATCCTTTCCCCGGGAGTAGCAACACCTTCCTTGCTTTGGTTCAGTGGGGGTTGGCTAGTATTGCTGGCCTCCCTCCTTGGATCTCCCTTAGGCTAAGATGAGTTTTCTTGGCTGCGGGTGATTCTTTACTAAAGCAAGGTTGGTAGGACCCTCTTTGTCCCTTCCCCCTCTATCTCTGTAATGGCCTAGCCGTTACAGTACTGTACGTCATTCTACATCTGGACCTAGTATAGGTTTGGATGTGGAATTGACTCAGTCCCTTGCCGGCCGGCAGAGTGTGCCGGCCGGCAAAGGTCTTCTGCTTTGAGTGCTGCCCGGATCTCCCTTGGTCCCTCATCCATGTCTATCTGTAGAGCCAGACGGCATTGGTCAGGAAGCCTGAATTAGATTCTCCCCTTCCTTTTATGCACTCTTTCGGATTGCCGGGCTTTGAGGTAGTACACTCTCTTATCCTGGCATCCATTCTGTTTTCTTCTAGTGCTGTACCTGTCCCGGCTGCCGGCCTATGTGGCTGGCAGCCGGGCAGTCGGAGTTCTCTGGTTATTTTGCTGCTGGCCGGCATCGGTTGTTTACCTTTGCCGGCCGGCTATTGTCACGCCCTTGTCTGCCGGTCGCTACGAGCGGTGGCCGGCAGCCGGGTGCTACCATGTGTAGTTGCCGGTCGGCAGTCAATGCCGGCCGACATTGGCTGTTGCCGGCCGGCAGTTACAGCCGGCCGGCACATGCATTTGAACCAGCGTTCTGCCGCCTTATAGCTGTTAAGTAGTATACTTTATAGCTAGTTATGGTGTGTGCCGGCCGGCAAGTACCGGCCGGCACATTACCTTCTATACTGTACCAGTATTCTTCAGTATAGCATATACTGTAGGGAGAAAACTATAGTATAGTATTGGTACAACACTGTGTTTTCTAACACTTTTGTGTGGTCTTGCACAGCCCTTTGGTGTTGCCTTACAGATAAGAAAGTGAGTTCTTTCTCGTCTATTATCCGGTATTTTAAAATCATATCGTATGTGTGAGCTCCACCTGTTTCCTCTGGAAATTTTTCATTGGTTACTCTAGGACAGATTAACCATACGATTTTATTATCTGGAAGGCTGCAACAATTGGTTGTGCGGGAAACACAAGTGTGTGTCTTTCCTTTCTTATTTGATATGCTAACTGTGCATATCCAGTGATACGTAGTTCACTTGATACTCATGGAAATTTCTTCTCTTTGCAGGAGGCCCATCCGAAGTGTGGAAGTGCTTTCTGCAACGTCCGCAGTAAGAACTTCTGCGGACATGAGTTATGTAGGAGGCACGCAGCATGCGCTGTCTCCAAGGGTGATCTCCGGTATTGGGACCCTCAGGTATGTGCCGTGTGCTCTAATCTGACTACTGAGGCTTTTGATTCCCCTAGGACGGCGGAATCAAGGGATATAGCAAGGGAGAAGCTTCGTACCTGGGTAAGGGGCTTCCAGAAGAACACCTCTGGACCTTATCTTCCAAGTGAGAAGATGAGGGCTTACCTTTTCCCTAGGGCATCAGCTGATGCAGTGATTTCCCAGCCTCAAGAGGAGATCCCCCTAGTTCAGATCCCGGTGGATGCTGAAGTCGCGGTCGCCTTGCAAGACATCCAGTTGGACGATAAGATGTCAGACGTGCCCTAGCGTCTGGAGGAAGACCTCCTGGCAGAAGGCTAGGATGAAGATCAAGCCCCAGACATTGTAGAGGAAGAGGCCGACGAGGTGTCGGCTGCTCCGGTTCAGATCCCTGAACCTATTCCCTCAACATCGTCCGCTCTCCCAGTAGAGCTGGGACAGGCCCTCTCCTCCATTGTTGGAATGATCCAACAAATGCAGAAGGAGAATCAGGAGAAGGCGGCTGCAATGGAACTGCAGATGCAGAGGCTTGCAGCATCACATGGGCCCCAGAAAAGGCTCAATGTGAAAGACCTTCCCTTGTGCTCAGATGCTAACCCGTGGAGGTATGCTGAGCACATGCCGATGACGAGTGGGAAGATCGTCATGTCGGATAAGTTGGGTTCAGTTCCCCTAGAGGAGGTGGAATTCTGGCCCAGCAAAGGGTCATATCCGGACTGTTATGTCCGGTTGAGGAAGGAACCAACTTCAAAGGAGGAGACAGAGCCGAAGGAGGTCATAGTGATGGACCATGCTAAGGCTCAAGCTTTGCTTTCATCTTTGATGAAAGAGAGGGGCTTCACGAACTCAAAGGTGGCTGCCTTGAGTAAGAAGCTCCCTTCCTTTGTGTCCTCTCCTGCTAGAGCCTTCCCCTTTTTGCAGAAAGGGTTTGCGGCTGTGTTAAAAGCAGCCGAGGCTGGCAAGCCTTGCCCCTCCTTGGAGGAGTGTAAACCCTTGTCGCTGGCCCTACATATGGACCACAAGGACTGGAAGGACGTTCATCTTACCTTCTCAGTCGGGAAGTTGGAGGCTGATATTGCCGGACGTCAGTTCGGTGAGAACCTCCCTAAGCTGTCTGACTTTCTTTTGCGGAGAGAGCTCGAGACAAAAGAAAGACTGGCTGCCTCAATGTCTCTTCAGACCACTCTTGAGACGATGGCAAGTGACCCCAAGGTCCATGAAATGTTCATGGTAGTGGCCAAGACTCATCTGGCCACAGTGACGAAGGATCTTTACAGCTTCGTCAGGGCGAGGAGAGCTTGTAGGGAGTTCGTGTTCACCTCGGCTACGGTGAGGCACGAGCCAAGGAAACTAATCTCCTCCAACATTTGGGGCAAAGACCTTTTCCCTAGCGAATTGGTCAAAGAAGTTGTTGATAAGGCCGCCACGAAGAATAGAAACCTTCTCCAGAAGTGGGGCCTGTCTATCAAGAGAAAGTCTTCCCCGGATGAGGGTCCCCAACCAAAGAGGAAGACTAAGAGGACTAGGCTACCGTCTCGGCCAGCCAAGCCATTTAGACAGCAACAGCAACAGCAATTGCCGATGCCTTCAGTGCCCCAGATGGTGGCACAAACCCCGACCACATTCCAGTGGGTACCCCAGGCTGTGTCAACACAGTCCCCGGCATTCAACCCAACGTTCGAAGGGCAGTTAACTTCCTTTCGAGCAAAGCCTAGAGGAACAGCCAGAGGCTTGTCTAGGCGCCCCTCAAGGGGAAGGGGATTCAGGGGTGGTCCCGGTCAGGGAGGCAAGACCTCAGGACAACAGTCCAAGTGAGATGATACCGGTAGGAGGGAGACTTCAGAATTTTCGGGATCGGTGGACCTTCGATCCCTGGGCCCAAAGCCTACTCAAGAACGGATTGGGCTGGAGCTGGTACAGCACTCCACCCCCGTGCCCTCGGTTTCTCCAACACTCCACCCCCGTTCTGGAGGAGTACATCCAAGATCTGTTGGAGAGAAAAGTGATCCGAAGGGTAAAGTCCATCAAATTCCAAGGGAGGCTGTTTTGTGTTCCCAAGAAGGACTCGGAAAAACTCAGAGTCATTCTGGACTTGTCGCCACTCAACAAGTTCATAGTGAACTGCAAGTTCAAGATGCTAACACTACAACACATAAGGACCTTACTGCCCAAGAGGGCATTTACCGTCTCCATAGATTTGTCAGACGCCTATTGGCACGTTCCAATCAATCGTCGACTCTCCCCCTACCTAGGGTTCAAGCTACAACGAAGACTATACGCCTTCAGAGCCATGCCATTCGGGCTAAATATAGCCCCAAGGATCTTCACGAAGCTTGCGAGCGTAGCTCGCAAACAATTACGCCTAAAGGGAATTCAGGTAGTAGCCTACCTGGACGACTGGCTGGTGTGGGCAGCATCCAAGACAAAATGCTTGCAAGCTTCCCTGCAGGTGATCCTGTTCCTAGAGTATCTAGGCTTCAAGATCAACAGAAAAAAGTCTCGACTTTCTCCATCTCAAAAGTTCCAGTGGTTGGGAATCCACTGGGACCTAATGTCACACCAATTATCCATCCCGGCGAAGAAAAAGAAGGAGATAGCTGGTTCTGTCAAGAGACTTCTAGATTCCGAAAGGATATCAAGACGCGAACAGGAGAGAGTACTGGGTTATCTCCAGTTTGCTTCGGTAACAGACCCGGTGCTAAGAGCACAGCTAAAGGATGCAACCGGAGTTTGGAGAAGTTATGCATCAAACGTGCGAAGAGATCTGAGAAGACCAGTTCCGCTTCGGCTACGTACTCTTCTCAGGCCTTGGTCCCAAGCCAGACATCTAAAGAAGTCGGTACTTCTTCAGCCACCTCCCCCGTCGGTGACGATTCACACAGACGCCTCGAAGGAGGGGTGGGGAGGTCACTCTCATCGGAAAAAGGCCCAAGGGACTTGGTCCAATCTATTCAAGACCTTTCACATAAACTTTCTAGAAGCTATGGCAGTGCTCCTTACCTTAAAGAAAGTCTCCCCGCGTCACTCGATCCACATAAGGTTGGTGCTGGACAGCGAGGTAGTTGTGAGATGCTTGAATCGACAAGGATCAAGGTCACCACCTCTCAACCAGGTGATGTTGGCCATCTTCCGATTGGCGGAAAAGAAGAAGTGGTACCTGTCGGCAGTTCACCTTCAAGGAGTCCGCAATGTGACAGCGGACGCTCTATCCAGGTTCACACCGATAGAGTCGGAATGGTCCCTAGACGCAGGATCGTTCTCCTTCATCTTGAGTCAAGTCCCAGAACTGCAGATAGACCTCTTTGCGACGAAAGACAACAAAAAGTTGCCCCTGTACGTGTCCCCGTACGAGGACCCCTTAGCGGAAGCAGTGGACGCGATGTCCCTCGACCGGAACAGATGGTCCAGGATTTATCTGTTCCCTCCTCACAACCTTCTGTTGAGGGTCCTCAACAAACTGAGATCCTTCAAGGGGGTAGCTGCAATAGTGGCCCACAAGTGGCCGAACAGCGTGTGGTTCCCCCTGGCATTGGAACTACGGTTGAAGTTTCTACTGCTACCAGATCCAGTTCTGACCCAGCGAGTCCAGAAGTCGACTGTCTGCGCTTCATTACAGAAAACCCGGACCCTGCAGCTCATGATTTTCTCTCCCTAGCGGTGAGAAAGCGTTTCGGGATTTCGAAAGCCAGCATAGACTTCCTAGAGGAATATAAGTGCAAATCTACTAGAAGGCAATATGAGTCATCTTGGAGAAAATGGGTGGCCTTTGTCAAGGCAAAGAATCCGCAGGAGATCTCGACGGACTTCTGCTTATCTTTCTTCATCCACCTCCATGGTCAAGGGTTGGCAGCTAACACGATTTCGGTGTGTAAGTCTGCTTTTGACAAGACCCATTCTATATGCCTTCCAGGTCGACCTCGCTAACGAGATCATTAATAAAGTTCCGAAAGCCTGCGCTAGGCTCAGACCTTCAGCACCTCCAAAGCCCATTTCATGGTCTTTAGATAAAGTTCTTCATTTCGCTTCTCTGTTGAACAATGAGGAGTGTGCGTTAAAGGATTTGACCCAAAAAGTTATTTTCCTATTTGCACTCGCATCTGGGGCCAGGGTTAGTGAGATTGTAGCCCTCTCGAGAGAGGAAGGTCGTGTTCAGTTCCTGGATGGGGGAGAACTGAACCTGTTTCCGGATCCTACGTTTCTCGCCAAGAATGAGTTACCCACCAACAGGTGGGGTCCCTGGAGAATCTGCCCTCTGAAAGAAGATGCATCTCTATGTCCAGTAGAATGCCTAAAGGTCTATCTTCATAGAACTTCAAACTTCAAGGGTGGTCAACTATTCAGGGGAGAAACATCAGGCTCAAATTTATCACTGAAACAGCTCAGGGCAAAAATCACATATTTTATTCGCAGAGCGGATCCTGACAGTACACCCGCAGGTCACGATCCGAGGAAAGTTGCCTCATCCTTAAATTTCTTTAATTGTATGGATTTTGAACATCTTCGTTGATACACTGGCTGGAAGTCTTCCAGAATGTTCTTTCGCCACTATGCGAAGCAAGTGGAGCAACTAAAGAGATCTGTGGTAGCAGTGGGTTGCGTCGTTAACCCTGCTGTTTAACTCTGCGAGGAACAGTGGTTTTAATTGGGACGATTAATTCCAGGGTGAGTGTGTAGTTACATACTGTGCTACAAACTAAGTGAGGGCACCGGGTTGCCCACGTTGACTGTTCCACTTCCAAAGGTGAACCTGGCATAAGTGCAGACATGTGTGCCGAGCGTTTCTAACGCTAATGTGACTGATTAGTAATACAGACTTTTATGACTTTGATACCTCGGTATGTTAAAAGTAGCACTAATGTTTTTCTTTCAGATAAACAAGTTTCTGTTTACTATCATAGTTATGCTTAAAGTTTTGGTTATCCTTCTCTTATATATATATATATATATATATATATATATATATATATATATATATATAATTGTTGTTAACCTGTCTCTTTATTGCCTGTCAATAAACTTGTTCTTGAGAACCTTGCGTCTCCTTCACCTGTGTCAATTTATTGGTATAATTGAGCATTCATTCTATGTATATTTATCTGGGATAATTCTAATAGATTGTTCCTTTATGCAAGCTAATGTTGCATTGGTTTATGCTTTCCCTTAGCGGGAGGACTCCATCCCATAAGAGGACGGTGGCGGATTTACAAGTTTCCTCCTATGCGGATATAAACCTTTGTCCAATACAAGTATGGAGTGGAGAACTGGTCGATATTTCATATTGACGCAGTGGTTCTTCACAAACTATGCTTTACTTAATATAGGGTGAGACCACTATATTGGCTTGCCTGGTATTCATACATAGGTATATGTACTCTTCGAGACTTTTCCAGAGTCTAGTAGGACTCTTCCCTGTAGGGGGCAGGAAGCTCTAACATGGTTTATGGTTAGTTGAAAAGATGTATAACGGTAACATCTTAGGTCTCTAGGTCTAGTCGACCGGGGAAATACCTCCGGGGAGTATGGCACGTTCTGAGAATCCACAGATACAGTAATGCTCTGGTATACTTCCATCAGGACGACATGGCTTGAGCCCAGAAAATGGATTTTGAGCGAAGCAAAAAATCTATTTTTGGGTGAGATGGCCATGTCGTCCTGATGGACCCGCCCTTCCCTTTCTATGAAAGGGCTGTAGGACCCCTCACTACATACAGTATCTGTAGCACCTCGTGTATCGCTACAAGGAATACGGATGGCGCCAGAATCGGCGCAATGCACGCTTACGAAACGGGAGAAGAGAGAGCCTTGCGAACGGCTCTCCTTTTTCTTTCTCGTTTTCGTTTTCTTGCCAATTGACCCCTTCGAAGTGTTATCTCTGTTCGGGGTGCAGATTGCCATGTGGCATGTCAAGAATACGTCCTCTGATATTTCGCGATATCCCTGGTACTTTCATTAGGGATATTCGCTCCAGGAGTTAGAATTTTGGGTACCTTAAGGGAAGAAACTCAAGGTGGGGGTCATTTTAGCACTATGACATTGAAATTTGCACAGAATATGCATCTATGTGCACACAATACTTCAGCCAATTTTAGTCTCCCTAAGTTGAATAGTTTTTTTATTATTGTTTTTTTTTCTTGTTTTTTTGGACTTTTTCTCTTATTTTCAAAATCCATCTCCTCCCTTATTTATGAATCAATTTTAAAAATTTAAAAACCAACATAGTGCTTATAGTATATACAATACAAAAAAAAGTGCATATTTTCAAATTTTCTTATGTTTTTTGTTCCATCTCATAAAAAAAATGGCAAAAAAAAACAAAAAATCTAAAAAATTTTTCCAATTAATTTTTTTGGGAGGGGCGATAGGAAAAATCTGGTCTTTTTTTCTGTTTCTACAATCATCCAGAATTATAATACCTTTTTAATTTAAAAAATTGGTCCATAAATAAGGAAGTAGTTAGCAATTTGATAACGAAAAACACTATTTTGAGAAACAACAGTTTAAAGTTTTGATGTACTCACATTTGCTGGTAAAGCTGATCTGGAAAGTGTACAAGGCTCCTGGTCCCCTCTTTTATAAAAAGATATTATCCCCTCTTTTAGACATGGTTATTTTTCTATTGTTGCAAGTGGGGGGGGGGGGGTTCATAGTATGCCAGTCTACTCATTGTTGCCAGGTTTAGTACCCTAACTGGCTCCTGGCTGATATGCAACTCCTCTGCTTGCATATACTTTCGTTTTCTTTTTCGGTGGAGCAATAGATATGCTCTTTCTTCTTTTTTCTTTTAGTGTTAGAGTTTTTAGACATTGCTTTATTGCATCTTTAATTACTGGGATTAATGAGCCAGCAATGTATCCTACATTGTACTCAATTGCTGCAATATGGTAGGCAAAAGTGGCAGTATCTTTTCCATGATATGTTTTCAGGTTCTTCACATTTACACTTAGTAATCAAAGTAACATCTAAATTCTGTCTTTCAAAATCAAGTTCAATTTTGCTGCTACAATCACTGAGAAGAGACTACTACGTTTTCCTCCTCTACATGGTTGTTTCTTTTGTTTTCCTCAAGTTTCTGTCTCCTCTTTTCATTTAAATTCTACATGTTTTTAGCAGACACTAAACGCACGTTAGACCACTTCCTCTTAGGCATGATTAGTTGCCAAAAACTAGCAAAAAACACAATATAAACAGACGTTAGCTGATCGAGACTGAGAGCACATGTGCGGACACACCAACTCACTATATTGATCGGGTAAGCACTGCCTTGTAGAGTCAAAAGTGAAAGTGAAAAAAGTGTGTGCTTTCACGTAGAAAGGAAAAAATATCGTACTGTAAAAAGCAAAATACAATCCAATATCAAAGAAACCAATGGCAAAATAACTAGGTCGCTGGATGATAGGGCTGTCAGGTAGATCCTTGGGTTAGCATATGCATGCACAAAACTGCAATTTTTACCTACTAAAATACCTCAGATTGCTTTCATCTTTCGTCTGGCAACAGTACACACCTCGAAGCTAAAGGAGAGCGGTAAAACTAAAATTCGTGATTTTGACCCAAAAATCGAGTTTCTTCCCTTAAGGTAAATTCTCTGGGAATATCGCCGTAGTTGTAATATACCCTAGGAAGCTACCCTATAGGAACTTCCATCAGGACGACATGGCCATCTCACCCAAAAATAGATTTTTCGCTTCGCTCAAAATCCGTTTATTAGTCAAGTCCAAATTGTAGTGATAATAGATTTTTTTTTTACTATAATAATAACAATAATAATAATAATAATAATAATAAAAATAATAATAATAATAATATATCAAGAATAAACACTGTAATAGGTAAACTTCCCCGTGCATTCCAGCCCAAGCTGGAACTTTGTGTCAAATCTCCTTAAATTTTTCTTTGAAAATTTATCTACGTTATATAATATAAGGAAATATAATTTATGCGTTCCAAAAATCAGGTTTTCCCAAAGGCATAATCGTCAAACAAATATTGACGAAGCCAACGCTGTTCTCCAGATTTCAGAAACTATTCTTTATCATCCGTATAAGTTGCGAAGTTTTAATTATCGTTTGTTTTTCTATCCTAAAGTCAATTGAAGTCTTAATATTGTAAAATGTTTGTCTGCTGAATCTTTCTTGGGAGAAGAATTCAAAAAAAAACCTCGGTTAGTGATCTTTACGAAAGTTATTTGTGATAAAATGAAAATTCATTATGAATACATACACATACATACATCTATTTACGCACACAATATATATAACGGATTTTGAGCAAAGCGAAAAATCTATTTTTGGGTGAGGTAGCCATGGCGTCCTGATGGAAGTTCCTTCATTAGTAGCTTCCTAGGTATATTTGACTACAGTGATATATCCCAGAGAATTTACCGAAGGTATCCAGAATTCTAACTCCTGGAGCGAATATCCCTTAAAATTTAAAAAGGGACATCGCATATATCAGAGGACGTATTCTTGACACGTCTCATAGCTATCTAAACCCCCAATAGCGTTTTCGCTTCGAGAGGGAAAAGTGGCAAGAATATAGGAGAGTCGTTAAAGAGGCGATGCTCTCGACACTCCTACAGTACTGTAAATAGTGCGCCGAATCACCACCGTGATGCGCCACCAAGCCATTCTTCGTAGCTTTGTAGGTGTTGCAGATACAGTACCTTAGGGAGGGATTCTTTATCCTTTTGTCAAAAATAGGGTGGGTCCATCAGGACGATATGGCTACCTCACCCAAAAATAGATTTTTCGCTTCGCTCAAAATCCGTTTTTTGGGCTCAGGCCATGTCGTCCTGATGAAAGTTTACCTGAGCATTAATGTATCTGTGGATTTTCAATAGTGCCGTTATCTCGAGATAAACATTTTCTATTTGGTCTTCTGGACCAGAGACACTTGATGTTACCGTTATACATCAATTAACTGATCATAAAATATGTCAGTTCTTCCTGCCCCCTACAGGAAAAAGTCCAGGTAGACTATAGGAAATATCCCGAGGATTATGAGTTCAAGGAACAATCTAGCAAACAGTATGTATATTAGTGTCATTATATACGTAAAGCTTAGTTTGTACTTAGATGGTATAGTCCTGTATAGGTTACTTAATCCTCCCAAGTCTGGATATAAAGAGACAGACAGGTTTGTATCCCTGTAGGAAACCTTAAATCAGTAAGATATACAGTTAGTACAATCAGTTCTTACCTGTTTGCTCGGAACGGTAGAAACCATAGTTCCCCAACATTTCCTTAAATATTAAGAGAATCAACGATGCTCTGATTTATACATAATTTCAAATGTTTGGGGTGAAAGAGACGCAAAGATTCCTTCTATTGTTTATTACAAAAATAGAAATCATGATTGTAATCAATTACATCTTACGCTGAACAATTCAGCGTAAAAGCATAAACAGTAATAACAGAAAATAAATAAGTTTCACCTGAAAAGGAAATATTAGCAACTCAAAGGGAAATATAATATTTCACTATGTATGCTGTTATTACTAGGAACACTGTGCATATAAGAATGCCTGGCAGTTGTGTCAGCTTATTATGCTTGATGTCACCTGTATAGATAGAACAATCTATAGTGTCTTCCTAAACACAATACTCAACATGATATACCTTAAAAGTCTATCATGTACACCCCTCACTAAATGTCACAGTAATCAAGCGGCAGGTTTTATAACACTGCCTGCCGCTACCACATGAAATTATATTTCTTGTAATTGCTTCGCGTAGTGCTTGAAGAAAACTCTGGAAGACTTCCAACCAGTGTAAGCACGCAGGTTTTCAAATGACATTGTCTGAAAGAAATTCAGAGACAAGGCAACTTTTCTCGGATCATGACCTGCAGGTGTACTGTCTGGATCCGCTCTGCATATAAAATAGGTGATTTTCGCCCTTATGTTTCAAGGATAAAGTTGAACCAGAAGTCTCTCCCCTGAAAAGCTGACCTCCCTTAAAGTCTGAAGTTCTACGAAGATAGACCTTTAAGCAATCCACTGGGCAGAGGAATGCTTCTTCCTTCAGAGGGCAGATTCTCCAGGGACCCCATCTCTTAGTGGGCAGCTCGTTCTTGGCGAGAAACGACGGGTCCGGAAAGAGGTTCAGTTCTCCGCTCTCTGTGAACTGAATGTGGCCATCAACCCTCAAGAGGGCCACTATTCAGCTAACTCTGGCTCCTGAGGCTAGTGCAAAAAAGAATATCACCTTTTGAGTCAAGTCTTTCAGCGAGCAATCTTCATTGTTCAGGGTTGAGTTAAGTGAAGAACTTTATCCAAAGACCATGAAATGGGCTTTGGAGGAGCTGCAAGCCGAAGTTTAGCGCAGGCTATAGGAATCTTGTTGAAGATTTCATTAGAGAAGTCTACCTGGAAGGCGTATAGTATAGGTCTGGCTAGGGCGGATTTACATGTAGTAATCGTATAAGCTGCTAAATCTTGTTCATGCAGATGGATGAAGAAGGACAAGCAGAAATCCGTAGATATCTCCTCAGGATTCTTCTCCTTGACAAAGGCCATCCATTTCTTCTTGGAAGACTCATATTGTCTTCTTGTTGACTTTGACTTGTATTCTTCTAAGAAGTTAATATTGTCTCTAGAAATCCCAAACCATTTCTTGACCGCTAGGGCGAGAAAACCATGAGATGAAGGTTCTGGGTTTTCTCTGATGAAGCAGAGACAGTCAATTTCTGCCCTTGCTGAGTCAGAACTGGTTCCGGCAACGGGATCAGCTTCAGGCGTAGTTCCGTTATCAGAGGGAACCAAACGCTGTTGGGCCACTTGTGGGCCACTATTGCTGCTGTCCCCCGAAAGGATCTCAGTTTATCGAGGACTTTCAGCAGAAGGTTGGTTGAAGGGAACATGTAGATCTTAGACCACCTGTTCCAATCTATGGACATTGCGTCTGTCGCTTCCGCTAGAGGATCCTCGTACGGGGCTACATACCAGGGTAGCTTCTTGTTATCGCTCGTTGCGAAGAGGTCTATCTGCAGTCCTTGGACTTTGCGTAAAATGAAAGAGAATGATCTTGCGTCTAGAGACCATTCGGACTCTATCGGGTTGACCCTTGATAGAGCGTCCACCATCACATTGCAGAACCCTTGAAGGTGGACTGCTGACAAGTGCCATCCCTTCTTCTGGGCTAGACGAAGGATGGCAAATATCACTTGATTTATGTGTGGCGATCTCGAGCCTTGTCGATTTAGACATCTCATTACTACTTCACTGTCTATAACCAAACGGATGTGGATTGAGCAGCGAAGTTTCAGCTTTTTCAGAGATAGAAGAACTGCCATGGCTTCCAGAAAATTGATGTGGAAGGACTTGAAGAGGGAAGACCAGGTTCCTTAGACTTTCTGATGATGAAAATGACCTCCCAACCCCTCCTTCGAGGCATCCGTATGAACGGTTACTGCTAGAGGAGGTGGTTTCAAGGGTACCTTGTTTCTTAGGTTTTCGGCCTCCGACCATGGCTTGAGTAGTGATCGCAGACGATTTGGTATTGGTCTTTGTAGATCTCTTCGAGCGTTTGATGCGTATTTTTTCCAAACTCCTGATGCATCTTTTAATTGTGCTCTCAATACTGGATCTGTCACTGAGGCAAACTGGAGGGACCCCAACACTCTCTCCTGTTGCCTTCTTGATATCCTGACGGATTGAAGGAGTCTTTTGACAGATCCTGCTATCTCTTTCCTCTTCTTTGATGGAATGGAAAGGCAGTGTGACTGTAGGTCCCAGTGGACACCCATCTACTGGAACTTTTTAAGCTGGAGAAAGCCGAGACTTTTTCAAGTTGATCTTGAATCCTAAGTGTTCCAGGAACTGGATCACTTCCTTGGAGGCTTGCATGCATTCTTCCTCGGATGCTGCCCACACCAGCCAATCGTCCAGGTAGGCTACCACCTGAATTCCTTTCAGGCATAGTTGATGGATGACTGCATTCGCAAGCTTTGTGAATACCCTTGGGGACATGTTTAGTCCGAAGGGCATGGCTCTGAAAACGTACTTTCTT
This sequence comes from Palaemon carinicauda, assembly GCF_036898095.1. Taxonomy (NCBI): domain Eukaryota; kingdom Metazoa; phylum Arthropoda; class Malacostraca; order Decapoda; family Palaemonidae; genus Palaemon; species Palaemon carinicauda. The sequence goes on from NC_090734.1 coordinate 13,849,768, forward strand.
TACCGTAGTTTGAACCCTAGGTAGGGGGAAACTTGACGGTTGATTGGAACATGCCAGTATGCATCCATCATGTCTATAGAGACTGTGAATGCCCGTTTGGGCAAAAGGGTCCTTATGTGCTGAAGCGTCAACATTCTGAACTTGTGGTTCACTATAAACTTGTTGAGTGGTGATAAGTCCAGAATGACTCTGAGCTTTTCCGAATCCTTCTTCGGAACACAAAATAGCCTTCCTTGAAATCTAATGGACTTTGCCTCCCGTATAACTCTTTTGTTCAAGAGTTACTGAACATATTCTTCCAGTACGGCGGTTGAGTGTTGGAAGAATTGAGGAAAGTTTGGTGGAGTTGAGCTCCAACTCCACCCTAGTCTTTTCTTGATTAGGCTGTGGGCCCAGGGATCGAAGGTCCAACGCTCTCGGAAGTGGAGAAGTCTCCCTCCTACCGGCAGCATCTCACTTGGAGTTCTGGTTGGAGGACTTGCCTCCTCGGCCACATCCACCTTTGTTGCCCCTACCTCTGAAAGGGCGTCTAGAGGATCCTCGAAAGGAACCTCGAGACTTCGGCTTAAAGGTAGTTGATTGCCTTTCAAATACTGGGGTGAACACGGGCGACTGGGTCGCCAGCATTAGGAGCACCAGTTGAAAGGTGGTGGTTGGTTGTGCCACCGTCTGGGGCATCTTGGCCATGGGAAGCTGTTGCTGTTGCTTTGGCCGAGAGGGTACTCTAGGTCGTTTTGACTTGTTCTTCGGATGGGGATCCTCATCAGCGGAAGATTTCCTTTTAGAGGACAAGCCCCATTTGGAGAGGAGATTCCTATTCTCCGAAGCGGCTTTATCTACGACCTGTTTGACCACTTCACTTGGGAATAGGTCTTTCCCCCAGATATTGGAAGCTATCAGCTTCCTTGGTTCGTGCTTCACTGTAGCAAAAGCGAACACAAACTCCCTACAAGCCCTTCTGGCTTTAATAAAATTGTAAAAATCCTTGGTGACTGTTGCCAAATGAGATTTGGCAAAGACCATGTACATATCTGGGGTGTATGGGATGCTTGCCATAGTCTCTAAGCCAGTCTGCAGAGACATGGAAGCAGCGAAACGTTCCTTAGTCTCCTGTTCCCTGCGCAGGAGAAACTCTGACAGCTTCGGGAGATCTTCGTTGAACTGCCGTCCAGCGATATCTGCCTCTAGCTTCCCAACTGTGAAGGTGTTATAGACATCCTTCCAATACTTATCATCTGAAGGGAAGGCGAGGGAATATGGTCTACACTCTTCAAGTGTAGGGCAAGGTTTCCCTTCCTCAACTGCCTTTAAGGCTGCCTTAAACCCTTTGTCCATAAAGGGGAAGGCACGTTCGGAGTCAACAATAAAGGATAGGTGCTTTTTGCTGAGAGCCGGCACCTTGGAACTAGTAAAGGCCCTCTCTTTCAAGGTGGTTGTATATAAGGCCTGTGCCTTAGATAGTTCAAAGACAATCGTCTCCTTCGGCTCTGTTTCCTCCTTGGATGCTGTGTCCGTCCTCAGACGGACATAGCAATCCGGATAGGCCCCTTTACTAGGCCAAAATTCGATTTCCTCTACTGGAACTGTTCCCAGTTTCTCTGAGAGGAAGATCTTCCCCCCGACATAGGCATATGCTCTGCGTACCTCCATGGGTTAACGTCAGAGAAGGCGGGGAGGTCCTTAATGTTTAACTTCTTCGGGGCTAAATGTGATGCAACTAGCTGATGAATCTCCGTCCGAAAAGATGCTTCTTTCTCGGACGATTTCTTCTGAATGTCCTGCACCATGGACAGTAGCGAGTGTAGCGTACTTGTAATGGAATCTAACTGGGGTGCGGTAGAAGAAGTCGAAGGCGTTGGTTCAGTTGCCGCTGCAGACGATATCGAAATCGTTTCGGTTATCTCGACTCCAGTCTCAGGAGGTATCTCATCCTCCTACTCCAGTTCATCCACTAGGAGATTGATCTCAGTCTCCTCCGAGACAACAGACATGTTGTCCTCTAATTGGATGCTCTGAAAGGCATCCGAAACGTCAGGTTCTACCGGAATCTGAACTAAAGGGATCTCAGGTTGAGCCTGGGGAACAATTGCATCCGCAGATGCATTAGGGAAGAGACAATCCCTCATCCTCTCATTAGGAAGGTATGGGCCAAAGGTGTTCTTCTGAAAGCCCCTGACCCATTTTCGCAGCGTGTCCCTTGCTGCATCCCTAGACTCAATAGACTTTTAATCATCAAAAGCCTCTTTAATCAGTTTGCCACAAACGGTACATAACTGTGGGTTCCAGTACGTAAGAGCCTCTTTGGTGACTGCGCAGCGAGCATGGGCCTTGCACATGCCATGTCCGTAGAAGCTCTTACTATGGACCCTGCAAAAGTTGTTCCCGCACACGGGATGCTCCTCCTGTAAAAAAAGAAAAGCTATAAGTATTCAGTGAAATTCTCAGATTTCAGCATACATATTTTAATTAATATTTAATTGATATTTAATTAATATTAGCTTGGATAGAGTAAGCTAGGAAATATACCTACCTGTGTTTCCTGTCCAGCCCATTTCTATGACCTCCATTATTGAACTAAAGATTCATAATGAATTCAAGGGGAAGATAATATCCTTGGATATAAGGTGTCTTCTTAACACAATCTTCCATGTTCAATATAGGGGATTATATTAATGGATAATAACCATTAATTGGTAGGGAGAATCACTCCCTAAAAGTGATGGTCTCACAATTGGCAGCCCATGAACCACTTGTAGGTTGGAAAACTTTTGGGCTACAGCAATGACTGGCGGCGGCATGTCGCCAGTATTGCCGGGCTTGCTGGCATCTGCCGGACCCACCGGAGTATACCGAGCCCGTCGGCACATGCCGGGCCTGCCGGCATATGCCAGACTTTCCGGAATATGACGGGCCTGCCGGCATATACCAGCCTAGCCGACATATGCCGGGCCTAATCTGGGCTATTTGAAACAGATACTTCCTTCAAAGTAGTGAGTGGCAGGTAGGCAGTTGCCTCTCTGCCCGCCGGCAGCCGAAGGATCCCTCTATCAAGTAGGACCCGGCGGCAACCGGCGGCAACTATATAAATCTTGGGTGGCCTGCTGCCGGCCGGCCGTTGCAGGCAGCCGGTCATAGTATCTTCATTGTTGTTGGGATGTCGATCAGCGACACCAACGGCAAGTGGCGGCAGAGTAACTGCCGGCCGATAGACACCCAACATGACCGACGACAGCTACTAGCTACCGGCGGCCGGCCCAGTATATGGAAAGGCAGAGGGAAAGAGAGGATGGGGGACGGCAAAGGCTCAGCCTTTTCGGCCTACATCCCGAAAGAGGGTGCAAGTGGAAAGGGGAATTATATTCGGGCTTCCACTCAACCATATCCCATTCATATGGGGTATGGAAGGCAGTCCAAGGGAGGACTGGAGAGCACACTCAATGAAATGAGGGTACCTGCCGGCAGCAGACAGGGAACCTCAGGCCAATTCTATAGATTACCCTTAGGGTCAAATGTAGAACAATGGCCAGAAGGGTGATGTTCCATCCAACACAACAGAGACAGTGTGGAAGGGGTAAAAGTCCGATAAGTAAGGTAAAACCATGGAGCATTACGTAACTTGAAGGATTCTGATCTCATAAAGTAACCTCAAGTAGGAGAAATCATTTCCGCGGGTTAGGTTAGTTAAGTGAGAAAGCGGCCATAGGACACAATCTCACTAGAGAACAGAATCTCGTGCCAGAGATCTTAAGTAAGGAAGAAGTCATTTCTTCATGCTAAGATCTACTAGTACAGGACTGTCTACCAGACCGAGGAAGGAGGAAATTGATATACAAGAACCTCCAGTATGGCCTAGGGAGGACTAGCCTCCTGAACGGCAACCTAACCTGACTTGGGAAGCCATTCCACCAAGACAGTAGGATCCCTAACACAGACTATACTCTGATTTCTCATTCTCAGCTCAAAACCGTGTCAGTGGTTAAGAGAAAGAGACGAAACACCTCGGTAAATTTTGCCAGAACACAGTTCGCAGCAAAGTTAACTGAGGGTAGCCTAAGCTGATCAGAGGGAAGGGGAATTGCTCTTAGATCTCGTTAGAGGTAGTATCGACTTAAAAGGTATAGAAGGTGTCAGTCTCCCCTTAAAAGACAATACAAGAGCAATGAGGGACATGTAAGAAAGTATACTAAAGACCCTTGGCTATTAAGTCTAGGAGCATAGAGAATCATTCACCGAAACTCTCTTGTATACTATCTTGGAAGAGGAAAATGTTATGCAGTAATATCTTAATTGTATAAAATATTGCCTGAGCTTCAATAAAACTTTACCAGGAAGGTTATATCATGCATGAAGTGTGTAAGTGCCTAGGCTAGGAAGCCTAGCACTTGTGAGGCTCAATCATAAATAGCCAAATCCACGACAACAATGACATAATATAAAATTCCCTAGCTAAATATATAGATAGCTAAAGTTATTAAAGCGAAATAATGCTGGGAAATCGTTCTTGCTAAATAAATGAACAAGAAGAACGAGTGCGTCCATGACGCCATCCGGCTGGCAACAGCTCTTGTTACGTTAATTACGATCTCAATCGAAGAGTAAAACTGGCAAGAACTTACATTTACACAATCCAAAGATATTATTTAACTATCCAGAAGCTGATGAAGCTGGTGAAGGCATCATAGCGACGAAATACTTCCAGAATAGCGAGAGATAACACGGGATAACACCGGTCAGCAAAGCTACAAACGAAAGAATGGCTTGGTGGCGCCTCGCGGTGGCGATTCGGCGCACTATTTAGAGTACTGTAAGAGTGTCGAGAGCATCGCCTCTTTAACGACTCTCCTATATTCTTGCCACTTTTCCCTATCGAAGCGAAAACGCTATTGGGGGTGTAGATAGCTATGAGACGTGTCAAGAATACGTCCTCTGATATAGGCGATATCCCTTTTTAAATTTTAAGGGATATTCGCTCCAGGAGTTAGAATTCTGGATACCTTCGGTAAATTCTCTGGGATA
>NC_090734.1:13864783-13892283 GCF_036898095.1 Palaemon carinicauda
CGCTTTTAGCTTTCGTAAAATTAATCAGCTGTGAATTGACCTTTCTAATCAGCCAGATGAAGTGGTGGAACATCAAAAGTTAAAATGTTCAATGAATGTTTCTATGTTGAACACGCTAACATATTCTTTAGTTCCTGTTTTATAAGAGAAACTAGCAAATATTGTCTTGAAAGGACTAGAAATTAAAAGCTATCCATAACGAGGCCGAATTTCTTAGCATTCAAGAAATTTGCCAAGACAGACAAAATTTTATTTACAATGTTAATTCAGTTCAGGGAACGGGATAAGTCAGAGGCTAATCTGATCCTTCAACTAATTGTATTTTGACAAGAGGTTTATTACAACTCTCCTATGAGCACTGGATATAATTTTTCAAAGTCAATTTATCAATGGTAGCTTCGACAGTCTTTCTCTTATGTTCTTAAATGACTACTGAATATTGCTCTTACAACATGCATTATACATTTATGTTAGGGCTGAGACCACAGCCCACGGAGACCAAGTCCAAACTTTACAATGAAATCTATAGGTATCAAAGGCTTATCTTTCGAAACCCCGTCACAATTAATCGTGGCTCTCTTCAAACTATCAAAAGGCGTAGTAGGCTATCGATGGCCGAGGCGTGATCCATGGGCGTCATGGGGTGGGCACCATCTTGCCTGGGGGATCCTAGGTAGGGGTCCGTTCTGTTACCCAGCGGATCCTAGGTATCCTGGCTGTGGTCTCCCCCCGCCCCTCTCGTGCCTGCAAGGACAAAGTAGGCGATAGAAAAACTAACTAGTCATCAAATATGAGATGGCAACAGACTCTCGACGCAAGAGCCTGCTGACTATAGTAGGTCTATGACTCGAACGATGGCGGCAGAGGAGGTCATTGAGATGACCCCAACAACTCCCAAACTATGTTATTTGTGACAAATCCCCCCTACCAAGTTACAGTTTCTCCTGGAACTGTGGTACGTTCCAGACAACAAATTACTACAAACCTTACTTTTAATCCAAACCCAACAACGTTTGACGGGCAAAAGCTCAGTTTACTTTACTTGATACTAAACAAAATCAATCAAACCCCAAATGTGACTGTTATGCCGCTGTTCGCTTCGAGTACACATAGAACTAAAGTCTCATACAAGAAATTCAAATAGCAACATACTATAAAGTCTGAATAAAGCAAGTTCACATATATCATAACAGTAGTTGTGCTTTTTATCATGAGAAAACATGAACTGCAAAAATGTGAATGCATACGATGCATAATATGATTAAATGAAAATCAAGAACAAAATACTCAAAAGGTTATATACTCAAAAAGAAAAAAAATGAAGTAAATAGCTCTGAAAATCAATACATATGAGTAAATATGAGTTGGTAAATACCAAGAAACAAAATACTGAAAAGGTTACATATCAGTAACTGGAATCTGAAACAGATTTCCATCATCAAAAAAATCATACAAAAATACTCCTTATCAGTGAACGTGTTTTAACACGTTAACCGACATAAGGCAATTCATCAATTTCTCCCTGCCGCCATAACTACAATGTCCTATCCTTCTCAGTACGTTTGTCACAGCGAACAGGGGAACACGTTGTTTAATCTGCAAGATAGTGGAGAAGGGTAAGAGAGTGTAAAAACCTTGAGACACATGTGGTTCATAAGGCAACATGTATACATTTTTCTTTCTCCGACGCCAAATGCGCCATCGGTGGATCATAGATAAATTGGTCACCGATGGTTCAATTGGCAATGCTTGTCAAATGCCGTTCATTCCTCAGTCTCATTGTACACCGATGGTTCACGCTATAACAATCCATTTTAAATTTTAACTAGTTTACAAAGCTTATATATATATATATATATATATATATATATATATATATATATATATATATATATATATATATATATATATATAATGTGATTTGTATCTCTCTCTCTCTCTGTGTGATATTTGGATTACTTCTCTCATTTAGGCCTACAAGTGATTTACATTCACATGAGATCATGATCTACAGAAACCACTATTTTCATTGTTTGGAAAAATGATTGACTATTTGTTCTTTCTACAACCTTAGGTAACATTGGCCTTGCTATAATGTTCCCGAGGGCGTTGTGGAAACACAATGTACATACGAACTTCAAGTAAACAAACGCATACATTATAATTTCTATACATCTTTGGCATCTTTGGCTTCTGTTTTCTTGTTCTCCACTTACTTTTAGTTCTCTCTATCACCTTATGTAACATTGGCATTGCTATAGAATTCCAGAGGACGTTGTGAAATCACAATCAACATACAAACTTCAAGTAAATAAACACATGCATTATAATTTCTATATGTCTTTGGAAACTGTAATTTTTTCGTAGCTGGTAGTTTTCATTCACCTACCCTCTACCAATGCCCTTCATTTCTGCCAGAGGTAGCCTACGAGATTTCGAAACATGAGAGAGAGAGAGAGAGAGGGAGAGAGAGAGAGAGAGAGAGAGTTGAACATTGTTATTATAGTATTTGTATAAATGGGAGTTTTAAATAATTCGAGAGAGAGAGAGAGAGAGAGAGAGAGAGAGAGAGAATAAAAGTATTTGTATAAATAGCAGTGGTAAATAATTCGAGAGAGAGAGAGAGAGAGAGAGAGAGAGAGAGAGAGAGAGAGAGAGAGAGAGAGAGAACTGCGCACCTGTCAAACTCAGTCATACAGACGACGCCATAAGGATGACGTCATCATTTAAAGACTGCTATATTTTCATTGTTTGGAAAAATGATTGACTATTTGTTCTTTCTACAACCTTAGGTAACATTGGCCTTGCTATAATGTTCCCGAAGGCGTTGTGGAAACACAATGTACATACGAACTTCAAGTAAACAAACGCATACATTATAACTTCTATACATCTTTGGCAACTTTGGCTTTTGTTATTGTAAGAGTAGATTTCGTTCATCTACACTCTACCAATGCCTTCTATTTCTGCCAGACGTACGATAGCTCGAAATATAAATGAAAAATCGCTATAGATATGCAAAATTAACACACAAAGACGATTTTGTCAAACTCAGTCATGCAGACGACACAGTAAGGGTGACGTCATCATTTAAAAACCTCTATATCTTCGTTATTTGTAAAAATAATTGGCTGAAACTTCTAGGGAGTATGTACGACATGTTTACGCATACAGAAAAAGATGCAGAGGTTGCTATGAGTTACTTAGTAAGAATGAAGGAAGCCAAATCGCAGCACGCAAAGCAAGAAGAGTAAAGACAGTGTGTGGTCAATGTGAAGGCAAGCCTCATTTATGCCCATCATGCTTTGAAAGACTTCATTCAAAGGAGTACTAATGTTTCTTTGGTGCATATGAAATGCTATATATATCTATATACTGAAAAGTTTCAGATATGGAGCTTTTGCATAATTTTTTCATGTGAATGTGCTATCATGAAAAATGCCTATTATTTTTTCCATTATAATTAAAAGAATTGCTTTTATTTTTTTCACTTTTATAAAATCCAATTAATAAACTTTGATTTGCATGCAGACTATGGTATTTATAACCCTTTTTACTAATTTATCTAAATAAAAATGAAAAAAGTATAAAAAATCAAAATTGAACCACTGGTGGTACATGTGGCGTTTATGTCTTATTCACAATGTACCACCGGTGGTTCACATGGTGGTTAACGTGTTAAAGATAACCCAAAATTCAAAAATTATGTGTCATAGCCCTTAGATAGGATAAACCTTCGTCATTATTGTAAGTTGCATGAATTTTTTTGATCCGTTCATTTACTCAAAAATATTTCTTATTAACTTTTTCAACAGTTGCACCTATCAATAAACTCGGTACTTGCTTGTTCAGTTTTGATTTTTTTTACAAGCTTAGAGAGAGTTGGGTGAGTAATTAAAACTTTCTTGTTAAAAGCATGGTGCCATCCTTCTAGAGAGTTCATAGTTCTCGGCAAATTTGATTCTATTCTATGGTACACATTCCACATTTGAACATCGAAGGTTGGGCGTCTTCGTCGACATCTCTGAAGTATTCCGAGCCATGTAATGCCAAAATATTCAAATTAATTCACTTAGAATTTCGTCAGTTTTATGGTCTACTGAAGTAAAAAATTATGTGAAAAGATCAGCCACATCCTCTGGAAGAACAAAAGCAAAGGCTTGTATTTGTTTGATTAGGAAAGCATTGTCATTATTTGTGTACCATCGTTGGAGATCAAGATTTTGTATATTGCGCAAAAGTCATTGACTGAAATGAAAGACACAGCCATTGATTGAAGTATTTGGAAAACATTTCTTTAAACTTTTTATTACTGCTTGTTCATAATCAAGAGTCACAGACTCTGGGAAGATCTCTACTAATCTCGATTAATTTATTTAAAATTGCTAAATAAGATGATTTTGTCAATTAGGCATTTTGTATATTAGGCATTTTGTCCATTAGGCATTATGTCTATTAGGCATTTTGTCCGTGTTGAGGAATTAGGCATTTTGCCCGTAGGCATTCTGTCCTTAGGCATTATGTCATAGGGTATTCTGCCCTACTACCAAAGAGAACTATTTCTCAATCAACACTACACATGTCTGTATTCATGATATACATATGAGCATGTATGGATACTGTATGATTTATCAAGAGTACATATAATAGAGGACAGTGACTGCTAAGTTAAATCTTATACAATAGAAAATAACAATTGTATTTAAAAATACTTAACTTTTCTAATTCCTACAGTCCATTAGTGGATGCAGTCATCGTACAAAAAGAATTTAATGTCCTCATATGTTAAGCCTACACTCTGGCTCATTCATTGGACTCTCAGTCTGAAAGAGATATAAGATATAGTACTGGTAAAAACAATACATTATACATTCATTAGGTTTAAACCAAAATCAACAGTTGCTAACAAAAAACTCTAAAATTACCTAAAAGAAAAGTTTCACACAAAAACAATTCCTCGGAAAATCAACGTATGTTATTAGTCATAATATTCTCTTATAGCTATATCACACTAACAAAGTGTTTTCAAACCAAAGTACTAGTACATAAAAAAAACATAAAAAAAAACATCTGTGTGCGCATTAAACCTATAGGCGACACCAACAGGGTCGTTACATCTTCACACCGTGCCTGAGACGGTACGTTCAACAGGACATTCAACGGTACATTCAACGGCACACCTGAGAGCTCATTTGGACACACCGGAGCCCCACCCTGTGTAAGAATGTTCCTTCGACCTCCGCCTTCATGGGGTACCTGGCGGGAGGTCCTCCTTGGAACACTCTTGTGCAAAAAAGCAACAAAATGACACAAAGTCAAAATGATTGGTGCCACTGCAACCACTCATCTGAGCTATGCCTGTACTATGCACTAAATAAGGCATGTCTGGGATCCCCAGATCCCCTTCCTCCCACGTTCATTGCCTGAACTCTGGTGGAGGTCTTCCTTTAAGCCTCTGGCTTCAGGACCACAAAGCAACCTCTCCTCAGAAAGGGTTTGCCTTCATAAAGAATCTGGGCTCCTTTCTTCCCCTCCACCGGGGTCAGGTAGGTCATCAAAACAGAACCCCAGTCCAACCAGACGGCGAGGAAGGAAAACAATTCCTCAACATCCACAACAGGGATGTCCAAATTCCCAAGTTTCAATCAGCCTCTGCCAATTCACAACAAGGGACATCAAAAACTCTGAGGATATCTCGACGCCCAAGTACTGAAAGTCTCTCTCTCTCTCTCTCTCTCTCTCTCTCTCTCTCTCTCTCTCTCTGGCATCAGAGCTATGAACTCTCCATGCTCAATCATTCAAATTCCAATCTGGTAAATTGCTGACACATCGCTCGCATCACAACCGAAAACAAGCTTTCTGGCAGAAATTTCACAACAGAGACACAACCTACACCCATCGCTTTCACAACAGCGACATTCCCATCTCGTGTTGTCTCATCTCTTTTGCTCAAAGTCAAACTGTCAAACAAACAATTTTCATTCTAGGACGCTCATTCATCCAAGTTGACCCACATCACGCAAACAACGGCTCTTATGTTACCATCACATCATCATTACTCCGCACTTCATGCCCTAAGCCATGTAGGCCTAGGTCTTCCAATTCTTTTAGTGCCTTGGTGAACCAATCTCTTGGGGAGTGTAACAACACATCACAATGAACTAATCTGAAATCAAAACTTCCTAGTGCAATTACGAACAGGGAAAATCATTCTGGTCAGATCTACGTCAAATCTCAAACAGCAAAAAAATACAAGGTGAAAAACGTACATATGCGTTAATACTGAACGCCATCGGATTTCTCTAAAGTCAAACTGTTCCCAAATTACGGTAAACTTTATTCAGAACATAACAAATTCCTCATAACCTGTAACTGAGGTTAACAAAAAAAAAAATCTCTTCAATCAATTTCCGACGGAAAAAAAAAATTCAAAGAAAAAACTTTCTTCCCTCCCTAGCCTTTTCGTTAGAAAAAAAAAAAAAAAAAAAAAAAAAAAAAAAACTCTCCCACCTCTCCTCACAAGACTATCTCACAGGGAAACAACTCTCACTCAGCCATCTCTACATTCTTTTTTCATTATGCGAACATACTGACGCCGCTCTTGCGCGTGCGCAGTCTCACCTCTCTCTCTCTCTCTCTCTCTCTCTCTCTCTCTCTCTCGATCAGCAGAAAAGGGGCTTGGGTAACGTTTTGACACTCATCAGCTGATCCGTCACCCCCCCCTCTCTCTCTCTCTCTCTCTCTCTCTCTCTCTCTCTCTGCGCACATGTACGCGAACACAAACATTGGGGCACACAGAGACGGAGATGGGTCAAACTCTGCTGACCCAAACTCTTTCTTCCTCCCATCTTTCAGCGAGTAATCGAACTTAAAGAGAAAAACATCAGAAATAGAAAACAAACAAACATAGCATGCCAAAAAATACTGAACTGAAAAAAAACTGAGCTCTAAACCTTAAAGTTACGTCCTTAACATATGCACAAAACAGGCATTATGGTATAAACAAAAAAAGAAAGGAAAACAAACCAGAGACTTTTTTGGCCTTTGAGATAAGTCACTGAGACTTACATAACTCTGAAGGGCAATTAACTAGCCTCTTATTAGGTCTCTAAATGTACACAAAGCCATCAAAATACTAGGCTTTATCTCGTGGGTTTCACCAAATCACTCAATTACAATCAAATCCACCCTTTACGTTATAGTTTGATATCAAAAACATATCTTTTTTTTCTTTAACATAATCTGACATAAAACATAACTTTTTCTTATCAGACATTAACTAACTAACGAAGGTAACGGTATGGCTACTCATTGTCACCTTCAAACCCAAAGTTTGTTTGGTTGAGATGATTCCCTGGATACTCGAAAAATAAGTAAACAACTTAAGAACTCATTACATGAATCAGAGTTTATTGATAGACTAAGCTATTCTTCAAAACACAGGTTAGCCTATCAAGTCTTGCAACACTAGACCTCCTGTAAAACTATCGTGTCACCAATATCCGGTTTGACAATCATTCCGATTATTTACTTTACTCTTTGCCACAAACAAATGAAAATCTACGGCAACTTGTTCACCATTTCTCAAAATTTTCACATTACTTATTTGTTCTCGCGAGTTAACTAAAACTGACAATCACATAAGAACTCAAATTCTCTTCTCTATATCATGTTGTCAACTATTACCTAGAAATAATAAATTTTCGTTCACTTATCACGATTTTTCCAAAACACATAATCCTCTACAGAGTTAGAAAACAAAGATCTAATTCTGACCGCTAAGTAAAAAGAAATTAGGTTACTTGTCAAGATCTTAGATTTCTTTCCAACACACACACACACACACACACACACACACACACACAAAAAAAAAAAAAAAAAAAAAAAACTTCCCTCAGGGTGTGTGCTTTAACAGTGGCTGTGACATCATAATGCTTACTCAGGGAATTCACACATCTCATTCGCTTCACTCATCTTCATTCATGTCAACTAACTCTAATCGGGGCCCCTTTAAACCTAAAATGCATTCGCACTCCCTGTCAAATCATTTGACATTACTTGTCCAAAATAATTTGTTAACAATGCTCGGTGTCATAAACCAAACCGAACACTGGGAAACAAATCACTTATGACACACTGTAACTAAAAGAAAACTAAACGCAAAATGTTTTAAATCTCATCCGTAACATTTCCAATTACTTAACAACTGTTAACAACTGAACTCGCTTCAGTTATTACGTTAACAAACGAATCTTCACCATTTAGGATAATCTCAGACGAAAACTGACAAACAATAGCTTAACTCTTTCTTTTAAAATATTTCATAACGATCTAGATTGGCTACTGATCGCCAACACGGAATATGACGTAAGAACAAACACTGTGACACGAATTTCCCAAATTACCAATGTACCTAATTTACATTTTCTTTCTCCATAATTTTACTAAGTACATACTCAAAAAGAGACATCATAAAGAACTTAATAACTTACGTTTTAACTCTGGACTTACAAACGTTCTATATTTCCTCTCTGGAATTAAACAACTTGTCATTGTTAACTCAAAGTTATCTCAACATGTGACTTTCCTTCTCTTCCAAAAATCACATTGAACATCTTTGACCACAAAGGTCTCAAAAAACAAGCTTAAACTACTATAAGCCAAAGAAACTATGCAATGTAAACTTATAGTTCATACAGCATAAAGAACAATTTCTCATATAACCACACTGCAACAAAATTGATCTGATTTTCTTCTTTCACAAAGAGAAAAGTTAATCTTTACTCGAAGCCTTAACACTGAAAACATTTTACTTGACTAGTTACTTTCTTCAATCAAAACTAGTGTTCTTTCATCCAACTTTAACATTACATAAAGAAAACGGGATGATAGCTTCGTTACTCTACACACATTTTACAAAATCTCAAAACATATCAGTTTACCATAAAACTACAGATTTTGTACCATGTTATTTAACTTTTGTGGGGGGTTGATTGCTGTGGGTCGCTTTGGGTCCCTCGTCCGACAGTTGCTGTCTAGGACCTCTTCCAAATTTCAGGATGGTCCTCGGCCTTTGTGGGCTTGCCCTTTTTACCAATATGCCCACTGCTGCTGCTTGGACGACGAAATCCTCTTTGGCAAGGGTAATCAAACACACTTCAACTGCTATTGACAGGGTCCTGGGTCACCATTTCAAACGGCGATTTCCGACGATGTTGCTCCCACGACGGGAAACTAAATACGGCAACGATTTTAGACGTACATGAGGGGATACTGTCTTCTCTTTCAACAGGAACATTGCCATGTCATCTTCTCTAGGACGAATGTGTTTCCTTACAGTCTCCTCTCTTGGCCGCCGTCTGTTTTGGCACTCTCGACTCGACGTAAGGGCGCTAAGGTCTCCTCCCCATAGGTCCTCCGTGGCTGACTGATCCACAAAACTCCTGGTTGCTTCCTTGCGGACGGGAGCTAAGTTACTAGCGGTATTTAGGCCTAACCTTCATTGTAGGTGTCTTCTCGGATGTACCCACAACCTGGGTTCCACGAATTGAAGATCTCTCCTCACTTTCCTATGGGCATTTCCTCGAATTCTCTGTTTCACTACGATGATTTTCTGACGATCAGTCCAAAATTTCTCCAACGTCGCTGCTTCCACAGAACTCAGAAATGTTTTGTATTTGCTCTATCGTCCATTTCCTCCGGCCCGTGGTTCGAACTCATCTTCTAGTGAAGGGCTGTTTTGGTATTCTCCCTGCTGTGATGGTCTCTTTGCGCCCATCGAGGTTCCACTGTGTACAGGTTCTCCTTGCGTCCTTACGACATGATGTAGGCCTCCGACGGTTTCGTCTACTTCAATGTACAAATCGTCGTGTTCCTGTACACTCATGTTGTAATTTTGTATTTCCACTAAGTTGAAGGAAATCCCACAAAAATGCCACCAGATTTTGTCAACACATACAAAATTTTATCTACAATATTAATTCAGTTCAGGAAATGGGATAAGTCAGAGGCTAGTCTGATCCTTCAACTAATTGTATTTTGGCAAAAATATTATTAAAACTTTCCTATGAGCACTGGATATAATTTTCCAAAGTCAATTTGTCAATGGTAGCTTCGAAAAAGTCTTTCTCTTATGTTCTTAAATGACTACTGAATAGTGCTCTCACAACATGTAATATACATTTATGTTAGGGCTGAGACCACAGGCCACGGAGACCCAGTCCAAACTTTACAATATAAACAATAAGTATCAAAGGCTTATCTTTCAAAACCCCGGGCACAATCGGGAAGGACTTCAGTCCTTAATCGTGGCTCTCTTCAAACTATCAAAAGGCGTAATAGGCTATCGATGGCCGAGGCGTGATCCATGGGTGTCATGGGGTGGGCGCCATCTTGCCTAAGGGGATCCCAGGTAAGGGTACGTTCTGTTACCAAGTGGATCTTAGGTCTCCTGGGTGCAGTCTTGCCCCCCTTGTACCTGCATGGACAAAGTAGGCGATAGAAAAACTAACTAGTCATCAAATATGAGATGGTAACAGACAAATATGAGATGGCAACATACTCTCGACGCCAGTGCCTGCTGACTCTAGGTCTATGACTCGAACGATGGCGGCAGAGGAGGTCATTGAGATGACCCCAACCACTCCCAAACTATGTTATTTGTGACAAATTTCTTTATAAGAATTGAGTAAGATATTTCGACTAGAAGTTATCAGAGAGAGAGAGCCTTACCTTATTCTATGTGTGTGTTTCCCCAGGTCCCTCAGTGTGAGGCACCTCGTATATCCACCAGAGAGTTGCTAATGCATCTTCCAGTGTATTTTGCATCTTCCAGTCTTGGATGGTCTAGGATGCATCTTAGGTGTTTATCGAGCTTATTCTTAAACACATCTACGCTCACTCCTGATAAGTTTCTTAGATGAGCTGGCAGAGCTGGCAGCGCATTAAATAGTAGCTGCATTATCGATGCTGGTGCGTAGTGGATTAATATCCTGTGTGCCTTCTTCATTATTCCTGGTTTAGTTTTGGGCACTATTAATCTACCTCGGCTTGTTCTTTCTTATATTTTACTTCCATGATGTTTTCAGTAATTCCTTCGATTTGCTTCCATGCTTGTATCATCATATAACGTTCTCTTCTCTTTTCTAGACTGTACAATTTTAAAAATTGCAGACTTTCCCAGTAGACGTGCTTAACTTCTTCTATTCTAGCAGTAAAGGACCTTCATACACTCTCTATTTAGTCAGGTAGCCGAACTCTGTATTTAGCTTAAAAAATGGCTCGCAGCTGATTTTATGTTAGAATAGTGCAACAGGTGTTTTTCAAGTGTTAAGGCATGGAGAAATCTAGTTTATCTTGTTTTACATTGTAAATGTGGATGGTACAGCCGCCATGACAGTTTCCTAGATGGCCGCCGTCAGAACTTGTTTTATTCATACTGTAGGTTGTAATGGACAGAAATTTGTGATGTTTGTGACAATTACACCATATTTCAACTCGAGAAACATGTTTATGTACTTTATTTTAGTTTTGGACCACGAAAATTCGTATTATTGCCAGTTTTATGAGGAAACTGAAGAAAATGAGGTAAAAATGAAATGAGGGTAAATGATTTGAAAAATAGACAGCAGAACAATCACTACGTGTATTGAAGGAAACAATGAAGGAACAAACAGACATTTCACAAATGCCTATTGAACATGAACAGTAAATGGATTTCTGCAGAGGCTTTTACATCCACATGCTTGTGTGCATCCGAGTCCATTATGTGTAAATTTGCAACGTCGAGAAGCACAAACTGCTCGACATTTGCAGGTTGAGAGCTCCAAGCAGAATGCAGTGATTGACTTCCCAGTCATCAGTTGTGGCTGAAGCATCTCACTACATTCTTTTACCACCAGTTACCACCCACTTTCCTCAGGTGCAGGAAGATGCGGTTCAGCTTCCAAGGCTCTTCTCCACACTAGGGACTGATAATGTGCACGCCTGATGTGAAGAATCAAAGCATCACAGGTTGGAGGCAGATTCTCAATTGATTTGGTCAAGCCAAGAAATAGATCACACCTGACTTTCTGGATGGAGTTTTCTTGGCTATTGGGAACATAAAGCTTGCAGACAAAGGACTCTGTATCAGCAATCACATTCTCATCTGGAAAGTCTTCCTTGCTAAAATTCTGCAGAAGCTGTGAGTTTTGTTGGAAGATAGCCCATGCAGAGCGCTTCCCAATTCCAGCAAACTGGCTTGTACTATTCGAACCTGTTACAGCATGAAATGCGAGAAGTGATGCTCTCTGCGAATCTGTGAGGTTGATGGAATGGACAGGAATAAAGTGTTGCTTTTTAAGTGTTCCGGCTTTCATCCAGAGAAAGTGGCTGAGCTGTGGCTGAAAGGCAAGAAGGAGAACAAGAACATCAGTGTCTTGGCTCACAACAATAGTTTGTGGGTTTCCCTGTTCACTTGCATCTTTCACATTGAGAAGAATTCTAGTGTCCGCATCTTCAAGCTCAGCAGATGACAATTTAGAGACATCTCTCCCTGACGATGTCCACACTTTTGCAGGGTACGTGAATCCTCCGTTCAATACCAGCTCCACTCCTTCTTGATTGTGGAACTTGTTTGCTAACTCTAGGCACAGAAAATTAGCCAAGCTCACTTTGTTTTCATCTAAGGAGATGAATCTATCCCACTTTCCCATGGACTGACTTCTTGTTTGCACATCTCGTGTGATTGCTTTCTTGCCTCGTACTCTCTAACTTCGTGCTGTTGACTTGATTGTTTTCTTCCTGTACTGGTCAAAGGCAAGGTCAACCCTAGAACAACTGTTGAAAAACATGTGACTGACATAATCCAGCATCGGCCCATTCGCCGAGAGTTTTTGCATTCATCCTATTTCCTAGTGTCTGGATCATGGCTGTTCCATCAATGACAGTGCATGTTTGTAATGGTTCAGGCGTAACATTGTGTAGCAAGCCTTGCTGGAGAATCTGGCCAAAGTCTGCTTTGTTCTGAGGTAGACGCAGTCTACCATCAGGCATTGCCAGAGAAAGTGGCACTGCACAAATCTCTTGCTCCAACATTTTGTTCATGTCAATATCTCTACCTGCTTGCATTGCTGTCACCACACGTGTGAGTAGTTTTCTGTCAGCCTTTAGTGCAACAGTTTTTTCCTTTCTGACATTGACTTCCACAGTATACATGCTCTCAAACATTTTAAGATTCTTTGACATTATTCTGTCGTGAAAACCTGTTGTCTTCTTTGTGAACCTGTTCACAAACTCTGGCATAATCTGCTTTTCTGTAACTTCAGCATGCAGAAGGTCATTCGTAACCGCTTCACTTGCAATATCACCTGTTATAATTGAGAATAGTTCTCGGAAATTACGATCAAATGGATTGAGAATCTCGAACAAGTCAATGAGCTTTTGCATATTATCTTGGTCTTGCTTCATTCTCTTGGAACCAAAATCTTTATGTGCAAATTCATGCTCATCATCGTCTTCTTCATTACCCGCTACATTGTACATCGTCCTAGTATCTCTGGTTAGCTGAGCTATCTCATTAAAAGTTAGGCCCCATCTGTCACAGGCGGTGTCTGTTTTTGTAATCCCCACCAGCCCTCCAGCTACCTTGCTAGCCTTGTTAAAATGTTCAATAGCCTGGTCGTCAGGTATTTCGTTGAACTTGTGCTTTGTTTCTTTTGTTACAAAGTCTCTTGCAGTAAAGCCTCTGTGCACCTTTGGAGCAGTTGTGGGTACCATATGCATATCAGCGAAGAAGACAGCTCCCCAGCGTGAGTAATGGAAATGATCAAATGCTCCAAACTAAGGCAGCATTTCAGAAAATGATGTAAGGAACAGACCCCAGTCTCCCTCGCGAAGAGAGCGAATGAACCTCAGAAGGATGGAGATGAACTTCATGTAGGTTCTCCAATAACAAAAAGTGGCATTCTCTGAACAAGAAACCTCAAACTCATTAAACAGAACCTGCACCTCTTCAGTTTCTGACAAAAGATCTTCAAGGGAGGAATTGATTTCTCTGTCATCTTTGTTGGCAAAGGCATCTGAAACTCTCCCAGCTGCAACTTTTAAATCATCTCGGACGAACTTGTCATTTTCCTCTGTCCACGTTGTGAAGCTTCCCACAGGACTGACCAAAGTGCTCCTAATGTCAGCTTGTGAATGCAAATGACGCGGTTCCATCTTTTCCCTTTCATAACTTGTTTACTTGCTTTTTCACCGAGGACTTCACTTTCAATCCAGATGTTTCCAAGGCCTGAAGAATCCATGTACTTTAGAGAAGTTCATTTGGGTATGGAATGGTATGGAAACCCCCAAACATGATTACCATATCCTTACAGCTGTCCTTGTCCCATTGGAGCATTTTTTGCTGTGCAATACAGCTGTTTGTCAAAGGTTAAGATGGTGTACTTGTCGCCCATCTTCTTTGTCATGGCTCGACAGTTCTGCATGACAGTCCATAAAACCCCACACCTCAAAAGCCATAGTTAGATTTGATGAATAATAAAACGTTTAAATAAGATAATATCAAGATAAGAAATTACAGAATTTAACTTACAGCTAAACATACAAACATACATACAATCAAACTACACCCAGTTTCCAAGGTTATACGTTACATCAAACGAATTTGATTGCTATTATTAGTAAACATAACAAAGTTACCAACACTATGAGTATAAAATACAATACAAAATCAAAGCAATTTAATCAATACGAGTTCATTACAAGTATAAGCTAGGTTTAAAAATCCATGCATTGCATTTTGTATATTAAGGGTTCTAATTCTTAGCAATGTGAGTTAGGAACCCCTACAAATTTTGTCAAATATTTTTGAAAGATAACTTTTTTTGGAGAATGTATACACCAAGGTTTATGTTAATGCCAGAATCAACTTATACACGATGAAAAACATAGGAATTGACTCCAAAATTGTGAGTTTATTGCAACTAGAAGCTGAAATATCACAAAAAGTTTAGAAATTGGCGGCCATTTTGAAAACTGTCATGGCGGCCATACTATCCATATCTATAATGTCCAACAAGTGGATTCATATTTATCTGTATTTGAACCATCTATTGAGACTTGTTGGACTATTCTAACATGCAATCAGCAGGGTGTTGCACATTTTCTGACTTTGGCTTCCTGACTAATTTGTGCAATATCCTTTTTTGTAGTGTGGGTACCATATCACATTGCAGTACTTAAGTGTACTACGTATATAAGGTTTGTACAGCATAATCATGTGTTCAGCTTTTCTTGTTTTAAATTTTCTGAATAGCATTCCCATCTTTGCTTTACATTTAGCCAACAGTGTTGCTATTTGGTCGTTGCATAACATATTCCTGTTCAACATTACACCAAGGTCTTTAATTGCTTCCTTGTTTGTGATTGTCTCATTATTAGGTCCCCTATATGCATATACCATTTTTTTCTCTGTTTCCAGAATTTATTGATTCGAATTTATCGGAGTCAAATACCATCCTGTTTATAGCCGCCCATTCATATATTTTGTTTAGATCTCTTTGTAATGAGTTCCTATCTTCATCACAAGTAATTTCTCTACTTATTCTTGTGTCATCGGTGAAACTGCTCACTGCAGAGCCTTTAACATTACAGACTATGTCTGAGATCATAATAGCAAACAGCAGTGCAGCTAATACCGCACCCTGTGGCACGCCAGGTATTACCTGAGCTTCATTTGATTTCTCATCATTTGCAACAACTATCTGTTTTCTGTTTTGTAGAAATTCTCTTATTCATTTTCCTATCTTTCCCACAATATGCCTTTTCATTTTTTTCTCTAATATATTATGGGCTACCTTGTCAAAGGTTTTTGCAAAATCTAGATAGACCACATCTGTGTCTTTTTCATTTATCATATTTTTATATATGTTTTCATACCGTGCTATCATTTGGGTTTGTGTACTTTTTCCGGGCACAAAACCGTGTTCATCTATATTGAATAAATTATTTTCAACCAAATGATTCATTACTTTTTCATCACCATTTCATACACTTTCATAATATTTGATGTTATACTAACAGGTCTATAATTGCTTGCCTCTAGTCTTGTTCCACTTTTGAAAATAAGGGTTATATAAGCTAATTTATGTTTAACATATATCTTGCTAATATCTACACTTTGTCTTAGCAGTATTGCAAGCAGCTTCGGGATAGTGTGCAGTTTTTTTTTAACAAAATCGCTGGAACTCCATCCGGCCCGGCCACTGATCCATTTTCAATTTCACTTAAAGCCTGCACAATATCTACTCCATTAATATCTATATCATTTGGATATTCAATATTTTCTTCTATCATTTCTGTTTCATTATTCTCATTCACAATTCTTGGCGTGAATTCACTCTTATATTTTTCTGTTAACACGTTAGCCGTCCTTCAATTCTTATAGGGCATATTTCTAATCTCCCTTTATTCATCATTTTTGCATAGGAGTAAAGTATTTTGGGATTTTTCTTGATATTTTGAAGTGTTCTTTCTTCTAAGTCCCTTTTTTCATTTTCTTTCGATTGCATAATATTATTTCTTTTTATTTTTTGTATTTTCTATCTCACTTTTTATTTCCATCATTTTCATATATTTTTTCCTTTTGCTAGATTTTTCTTCCACTTTCTAAATTTTTTTTTAAATAAGATCCTTCTGTCTCTTGGTATGCATGTCTGATGTTTATTTTTTTTTTGGGGGGGGGCACATATTTTTCAACAATTTCCTCCAGTATTTTGTACATTATATCCATATTTACTTGTATATTATCACTTACAAATAAATTTTTCCAATCTTTGATCAATTCTTCATTTATTTCTGACCATTTTATATTCTTACTATAAAGATTATATTTTCCATATCCTTCCCATTGTTTTGTGCTTTCTTTATCTCTGCGTTCACTTGCTTTGGAATGGACTATTAATTCTATGACATTGTGGTGTGAAATTCTCGTTTTATACACTATTATTTCTTTAACATAATTCACCTCATTCACAAATACTAAATCTAGGACATTGTCCTTTCTTGTTGGAATGTGGTTTGTTTTTTACATATTATGTTCTAATAGCATATCTTGAAGAGAGAGAGAGAGAGTATCAATACTTTATATTGGGTAGAAAAGGAGAGGGATAGAGTATTAATATTGGATATTAGATACAAATCGAGAGAGAATGAGAGAGTATTATTACTGGCTAATATATGAAAATGGAGAGAGAGAGAGAGAGAGAGAGAGAGAGAGAGAGAGAGAGAGAGAGAGAGAGAGAGAGAGAGAGAGAGAGAGAGAGCCAATACTGGATATTATAAATGCAGAGAGAGAGAGAGAGAGAGAGAGAGAGAGAGAGAGAGAGAGAGAGAGAGAATGAGTATTGGTGGAGAAAGAGAGAGAGAGTGTGCTTTTATAAATCATTTGGATAGGTGAAATTATTACGAGAAGAGAATAAGCCTTCGGAAAAAAAAATGAATATGTAATGAGAAGAAGAAGAAGAAGAAGAAGAAGAAGAAGAAGAAAATGTTGCCCTTCCTAGGAACTGCAAAATATGCACTTAAAGTCTTCATTTTATGACAAGAGAGTCGTGGGACGATCTTATTGACAATGAGGAGTCAAAACCTCACTAAAGCGGAAATTGGATGTGCAAAAGGTTATGGGTAAAACGTATATTTGGAACCCTGAATGTCCTCCGAAGATCACACTTGGACCATTGAGGAACGTTTATGATTCTGTGTGATCGGCGATTGGCTGGAACGTTATCACCTGGAGCCATCAGCATTTTGAGTGGTTAGCTACACTCACTAAGCACTAACACCCATATTCATGATTGAGTTTATAATATGAATATTATGTATTGTAGAATGAGTAGGGCATTGAGCGATCTTAATTTTTCCTGTGCTCATCCTATGATATGGGAGTCATCTTGATTATGTTATGCATACAATATTTATATATACATATATATTGTATATATATGTGTATGTATTTATACATACATATCCATATATATACATAGATAAATCTATATAGATGTGTGTTGGTATATATATATATATATATATATATATATATATATATATATATATATATATATATATATATATATATATATATATATTTTATGCCCCCTGTGGCCGCGGGGGCATAAAACAATTAGAATAGCGCCAACGTTATCCCTGCGTGTCGTAAGAGGCGACTAAAAGGGACGGGATGAGGGGGCTGGGAAACCCCTCTCCTGTAAAAAAATCCTATGAGACAGCAACAAAGAGATGGAGCTGGGGGGAGAGTGACTGCTCCCCGCACTCTAGTTTTGGGGTGTTTGAATGTGCGTGGATGTAGTACGATAGAGAGTAAAAGATGTGAGATTGGAAGTATGTTTAGAAGTAGAAGGATGGATGTATTGGCCTTGTGTGAGACAAAGATGAAAGGAAAGGGTGAAGTGATGTTTGGTGAAATGTCTGGTAGAGTGTCTGGGATTGAAAGGGGAAGAGCGAGAGAGGGTGTGGCTTTATTGCTGAGTGAATGGATGACAGGTAAAGTAGTGGAATGGAAGGAGATATCATCTAGGTTAATGTGGGTAAGGGTTAGGTTGGGTAGGGAATGTTGGGCGTTTGTCAGTGCGTATGGGCCAGGTAGTGAGAAAAGTGAAGAAGAGCGGAATGAGTTTTGGAATGAATTAACTAGGTGTGTAGAAGGACTGGGTAGAAGGAATTATGTAGTTTTTATGGGTGACTTAAATGCTAGAGTGGGCGCTAGAGAGGTAGAAGGTGTCATTGGGAAGTATGGCGTACCAGGTGAAAATGAGAGTGGTGAGAGACTGGTAGATATGTGTGTTGAACAAGAGATGTTAATAAGTGCTAGCTTTTTTAAAAAGAAAGATAAAAATAAGTATACATGGGTAAGAGTGGCAAATGGAAGAGTAGTAGAAAGGGCATTAATGGATTATGTGTTGATAACTAAAAGAATGTTTGGAAGATTGAAAGACGTGCACGTGTTTAGGGGTATGGCTAACGGTATGTCTGATCATTTTTTGGTGGAAGGAAAATTGCTTGTAGCAAAAGAGTGGGGGAATAGAGTAGGTGGATGTAAAAGGGAGCTAGTGAGGGTTGAAAAGCTAATAAAACCTGGGGTAAAAAGTAAATATCAGGAAAGGTTGAAAATGGCATATGACGAGGTGAGGGTAAGAGAAACTGGTAATTTAGAGGAGGAGTTGAAGTTAGCAAAAGAAAATTTTGTTGGGATTGCAAGTGATGTATGTGGCAAGAAGGTTGTTGGAGGCAGCATGAGGAAGGGCAGTGAATGGTGGAATGAAGGAGTGAAGGTAAAAGTGGAAGAGAAAAAGAGGGCTTTTGAAGAATGGCTGCAGAGTAATAGTATAGAGGAGTATGAAAAATATAAAGAGAAAAAGGTGAAAGTAAAGTGCAAGGTA
The DNA here is from genome assembly GCF_036898095.1 of Palaemon carinicauda. NCBI lineage: Eukaryota > Metazoa > Arthropoda > Malacostraca > Decapoda > Palaemonidae > Palaemon > Palaemon carinicauda. The sequence goes on from NC_090734.1 coordinate 13,884,223, forward strand.
CGTGAGGCAAAGAGGGCAGCTGACCTGAGGTGGGGTCAGGGACTGGGTCAGTCATATGAAGAGAATAAGAAGAAGTTTCGGAAAGAAGTGAAGAGAGTAAGAAAGGCCGGCGCAAGAATTGAAGAGACAGTGAAAGATGGAAATGGAAGGTTGTTAAAAGGAGAGGAGGCAAGGAAAAGGTGGGCGGAATATTTTGAAAGTTTGCTGAATGTTGAGGATGATAGGGAGGCAGATATAATTGCTGTTCCAGGTGTTGAGGTGCCAGTGATGGGAGATGAGAATGAGAGAGAGATTACAATAGAGGAAGTGAGGAGAGCACTAGATGAAACGAGAGTAGGAAAAGCATCTGGTATGGATGGTGTGAAAGCTGAGATGTTGAAGGAAGGGGGTGTGACTGTAATTGAATCGTTGGTGAGATTGTTTAATGTGTGTTTTGTGTTGTCAATGGTACCAGTAGATTGGGTCTGTGCATGTATTGTAGCACTATATAAGGGTAAGGGAGATGTGCATGAGTGTTGTAATTCAAGAGGTATTAGTTTGTTGAGTGTAGTTGGAAAAGTGTATGGTAGAGTACTGATTAATAGGATTAAGGATAAAACAGAGAATGCAATCTTGGAAGTACAGGGTGGTTTTAGAAGAGGTAGGGGTTGTATGAATCAGATTTTTACAGTTAGGCAGATATGCGAGAAATATTTAGCAAAAGGTAAGGAGGTGTATGTTGCGTTTATGGATCTGGAGAAAGCATATGATAGAGTTGATAGGGAAGCAATGTGGAATGTGATGAGGTTATATGGAGTTGGTGGAAGGTTGTTGCAAGCAGTGAAAAGTTTCTACAAAGGTAGTAAAGCATGTGTTAGAATAGGAAATGAAGTGAGTGATTGGTTTCCGGTGAGAGTGGGGCTGAGACAGGGATGTGTGATGTCGCCGTGGTTGTTTAACTTGTATGTTGATGGAGTGGTGAGAGAGGTGAATGCTCGAGTGCTTGGACGAGGATTAAAACTGGTAGACGAGAATGATCATGAATGGGAGGTAAATCAGTTGTTGTTTGCGGATGATACTGTACTGGTATCAGACACAGAAGAGAAGCTTGACCGACTAGTGACAGAATTTGGAAGGGTGTGTGAGAGAAGGAAGTTGAGAGTTAATGTGGGTAAGAGTAAGGTTATGAGATGTACGAGAAGGGAAGGTGGTGCATTGTTGAATGTCATGTTGAATGGAGAGTTACTTGAGGAGGTGGATCAGTTTAAGTACTTGGGGTCTGTCGTTGCAGCAAATGGTGGAGTGGAAGCAGATGCACGTCAGAGAGTCAATGAAGGTTGCAAAGTGTTGGGGGCAGTTAAGGGAGTAGTAAAAAATAGAGGGTTGGGCATGAATGTAAAGAGAGTTCTATATGAGAAAGTGATTGTACCAACTGTGATGTATGGATCGGAGTTGTGGGGAATGAAAGTGATGGAGAGACAGAAATTGAATGTGTTTGAGATGAAGTGTCTGAGGAGTATGGCTGGTGTATCTCGAGTAGATAGGGTCAGAAACGAAGTGGTGAGGGTGAGAACGGGTGTAAGAAATGAGTTAGCGGCTAGAGTGGATATGAATGTGTTGAGGTGGTTTGGCCATGTTGAGAGAATGGAGAATGGCTGTCTGCTAAAGAAGGTGATGAATGCCAGAGTTGATGGGAGAAGTACAAGAGGAAGGCCAAGGTTTGGGTGGATGGATGGTGTGAAGAAAGCTCTGGGTCATAGGAGGATAGATGTGAGAGAGGCAAGAGAGCGTGCTAGAAATAGGAATGAATGACGAGCGATTGTGACGCAGTTCCGGTAGGCCCTGCTGCTTCCTCCGGTGCCTTAGATGACCGCGGAGGTAGCAGCAGTAGGGGACTCAGCAGTATGAAGCTTCATCTGTGGTGGAAATGTGGGAGGTTGGGCTGTGGCACCCTAGCAGTACCAGCTGAACTCGGCTGAGTCCCTGGTTAGGCTGGAGGAACGTAGAGAGTAGAGGTCCCCTTTTTTGTTTCGTTTCTTGTTGATGTCGGCTACCCCCCAAAATTGGGGGAAGTGCATCTGGTATATATATATATATATATATATATATATATATATATATATATATATATATATATATATATATGTCTATATATAAGTAAATATATGATTATAAGCCTATATATATATATATATATATATATATATATATATATATATATATATATATATATATATATATATATATAATCTCAAGCAGACTGGAATGGCCTTTTGGGTGATCTTTTGCTTTTATGTTGGTCAAATTGTATAAAAGTAACCCGTCTTATTTGTTAGAACACTGCGTGAAGGACAAACCGTGGTTCAATGATGATTGTAGACATGCTTATTTTGAGAAGCAGGAGGCCTATCATCTTTGGAAGGATAACAAATCAGATTTGACTTGGAATAACTATACTCAGCTAAGCGCTGTTGCTTAGAGAGTTCATGCTAAAAAAAAAAGAAAAAAAAAAGAATACAATTTGACATTAATAGAAATTCTTTTGGGTACAGTATACAGCAAAATTCGTGATACCTGAATTAAGTGATTTTCGTTATAAAGTCACTAACTGGCAACTCATACAATCGTCATATTTATAATGACACTAGGTTACAGCAACGAATTAATCTCAAAATTCGCCCAATAAAAGACACAGTTCTATAAGATTGATTCTAGAAAATTAATGCTATATTTTTTTCTTTTACCAAAATAACAGCTAGATCATTATGGAAAATTAACCCAATAATCTTTAATTAATATAAAAAAATTATTACTAAATTATTAAGACTTATTAGCCACCATAATAATATATTTAAAGTAATGAACGAATCTGAGATGTAATTGTGGAAGGAGTCTAGCCGGAGTCCAGACATCAAGTGGCGGTATTGCGATGACACTCTCCCAAAGTGCATCAACTCGTCTGGTTTTTTGTCAAACATGATTTGCGCTACCCAATCACCATCAGGAACTGACTATAGTTGGGCGGCATTTAACCAGATTTAAGAAAAAACAATGACGTTACAACTGTGTATATGTGGCTAAAACTATATAATATCCGAGTGTACCCTCAAGCAAGAGAACTATACCCCATACCAGTGGAAGACCATGATACCGAGGCTATGGCACTACCAAGACTAGAGAACAATGGTTGATTTTGGAGTGTCCTCAGAATGAAGTCTAGGTCATCATCGTACTTCTTCAGTTATTTATAAAGATAAAAAAAAAAAACTTGTTCATCGGAGAGGATCATCTTATTTAAAATATTGGAAACAATAACTATTTTTATGTTTCTTTGCTTTTTCTTATGAAATAACTCAAAAGAGATTACCGTAATTTGGTCATTTATGAAGCTTTTATGATTTATGTTCACCGAAAAAGTTATTTTTTCTTTTAGCAGAACCTTTAAATATATTCGGAAATAGATCACCTTCATCAATGTCTAGATATTTAGATACAAAAAGAAACGTGTAAAACATATTATTGATATTTATAACCAATCAACCCAAGGAACTTTATATTATGAAAAAAAATGATATTCTGTTTTTTTTTTGGAAATAGAAGTGAGTATTTTTCATTTCGATGAATAAACCACTGATTTATCAACAGCATTAATGATATATTTAGGTCAAAATTTAATATTTTCGTAAGAGCCACAGTTAAATGTATAATTGGCATTTTTAAGGCTTGACTAGAGAAGTTTAATATACATACTTAGAAATATATATTTTCCTTCCTATGAAATATATCTATAATATATGCACTACAAGACAACATTATTTCTGTCAATCGAAATCTGTGAGGCTTTCGTGCACAGGCAAAAGTCATACGCGAGTTATGGTTCAGATTGCATTGCTAATGTTTTAAACTAACTGTATTTTCCAGCTGAACAAAGAGTGAAAGATTAAAGAAAGAAAGATGTTTAAAATAAATTAATGGTATTATTTTTATTGAAATGTGCTAAGTAAAACAACATTTATATACAAATACATTTCCAATTGAAAAATATGACCTTTCGAATACTGCACCATTGGCTAACAAAATTTGGAATAAGAGCATGGATTATCAAAACTATTCGTTACTTAAAATAGATCATAAGGGAAAAATTTTGGTTTTATTCTCGTGATCATAAAAATACCTGGCTATGAACAAAATCATTCTTGTTTAACAAAATAAAAGAAACTTATAATCTCATTGCTGATCCTATTGCCATTGTGAGCAAAACATAGTTGTTTATTATTATTATTATTATTATTATTATTATTATTATTATTATTATTATTATTATTATTATTATTAGCTGAGCAGCCACTCTAGTTGAAAAAGCTGGATGCAATAAGCCCAAGGGCTCTAAAAGGGAAAAATAGCCAAGTGAGGATAGGAAACAAGGAAATAAACTACAAGAGAAGTAAAGAACATTTGAAATAAATAATTTCAAGAACACTAACAACATTAAAATAAATCTTTCAGATATATTCTATAAAAATTAGTAAATGCAATAAATTGCAGTTATGATTTGAGAGGTACATACATACATACATATACCAAGGCCCTTCCCCCAATTTTGGGGGTTAGCCGACATCAACAAAGAAACAAAAAGGGGACCTCTACTCTCTACGTTCCTCCCAGCCTAACAAGGGACTCAACCGAGTTCAGCTGGTACTGCTAGGGAGTCACAGCCCACCCTCCCACATTACCCACCACAGATGAAGCTTCATATTGCTGAATCCCCTACTGCTGCTACCTCCACGGTCATCTAAGGCATCGGAGGCAGCAGCAGGGCCTACCGGAACTGCGTCACAATCGCTCGCCATTCATTTCTATTTCTAGCACGCTCTCTTGCCTCGCTCACATCTATCCTCCTATCACCCAGAGCTTCCTTTGCTCCAACCATCCACCCAAACCTTGGCCTTCCTCTCGCACTTCTCCCATCAACTCTTGCATTCATCACTTTCTTTAGCAGACAGCCATTTTCCATTCTCTCAACATGGCCAAACCACCTCAACACATTCATATCCCCTCTAGCTGCTAACTCATTTCTTACACCCGTTCTCACTCTCACCACTTCATTCCTAACCCTATCTACTCAAGATACACCAGCCATACTCTTTAGACACTTCATCTCAAACACATTCAATTTCTGTCTCTCCATCACTTTCATTCCCCACAACTCCGATCCATACATCACAGTTGGTACAATCACTTTCTCATATAGAACTCTCTTTACATTCATGCCCAACCCTCTATTTTTTACTACTCCCTTAACTGCCCCCAACACCTTGCAACCTTCATTCACTCTCTGACGTACATCTGCTTCCACTCCACCATTTGCTGCAACGACAGACCCCAAGTACTTAAACTGATCCACCTCCTCAAGTAACTCTCCAGTCAACATGTCATTCAACCTTGCACCACCTTCCCTTCTCGTACATCTCATAACCTTACTCCTACCCACATTAACTCTCAACTTCCTTCTCTCACACACTTCCAAATTCTGTCACTAATCGTCCAAACTTCTATTCTGTGTCTGCAACCAGTACAGTATCATCCACACACAAAAACTGATTTACCTCCCATTCATGGTCATTCTCATCTACCAGTTTTAATCCTCGTCCAAGCACTCGAGCATTCACCTCTCTCACCACTCCATCAACATACAAGTTAAACAACCACGGCGACATCACACATCCCTGTCTCAGCCCCACTCTCACCGGAAACCAATCACTCACTTCATTTCCTATCCTAACACATGCTTTACTACCTTTGTAGAAACTTTTCACTGCTTGCAACAACCTTCCACCAACTCCATATAACCTCATCACATTCTACATTGCTTCCCTATCAACTCTATCACACGCATTCTCCAGATCCATAAATGCAACAAACACCTCCTTACCTTTTGCTAAATATTTCTCGCATATCTGCCTAACTGTAAAAATCTGATTCATACAACCCCTACCTCTTCTAAAACCACCCTCTATTTCTAAGATTGCATTTTCTGTTTTATCCTTGATCCTATTAATCATTACTCTACCATACACTTTTCCAACTATGCTTAACAAACTAATACCTCTTGAATTACAACACTCATGCACATCTCCCTTACACTTATATAGTGGTACAATACATGCACAAACCCAATCTACTGGTACCATTGACAACACAAAACACATATTAAACAATCTCACCAACCATTCTAGTACAGTCACCCCCGCCCCCCCCCCCCCCCCCCCCTCATTCAACATCTCATCTCTCACACCATCCATACCAGATGCTTTTCCTACTCTCGTTTCATCTTGTGCTTTCCTCATTTCATCTATTGTAATCTCTCTCTCACTCTCATCTCCCATCACTGGCACCTCAACACCTGCAACAGCAATAATATCTGCCTCCCTATTATCCTCGACTTTCAAAATATTCCGCCCATCTTTTCCTTGCCTCCTCTCCTTTTAACAACCTTCCATTTCCATCTTTCACTTGAGCCAGCCTTCCTTACTCTCTTCACTTCTTTCCAAAACTTCTTCTTATTCTCTTCTTATGAATGACCCAATCCCTGACCGCACCTCAGATCAGCTGCCCTCTTTGCCTCACGTACCTTGCGCTTTACTTCCACATTTTTCTCTTTATATTTTTCATACTTCTCTATACTATTACTCTGCAGCCATTCTTCAAAAGCCCTCTTTTTCTCTTTCACTTTTACCTTCACTCCTTCATTCCACCATTCACTGCCCTTCCTCATGCTGCCTCCAACAACCTTCTTTCCACACACATCACTTGCAATCCCAACAAATCCCTCTAAATTGCCAGTTTCTCTTACTTTCACTTCGTCATATATCATTTTCAACCTTTCCTGATATTTACTTTTTATCCCCGGTTTTATTAGCTCTTCAACCCTCACTACCTCCCTTTTACATCCACCTACTCTATTCCCCCATTCTTTTGCTACAACTAATTTTCCTTCCACCAAAAACTGATCAGACATACCGTTAGCCATACCCCTAAACACGTGCACATCTTTCAATCTTCCAAACATTCTTTTAGTTATCAACACATAATCCATTAATGCCCTTTCTACTACTCTTCCATTTGCCACTCTAACCCATGTATACTTATTTTTATCTTTCTTTTTGAAAAAGCTATTACTTATCACCATCTCTTGCTCAACACACATATCTACCAGTCTCTCACCACTCTCATTTTCACCTGGTACGCCATGGTTCCCAATGACACCTTCTACCTCTCCAGTGCCCACTCTAGCATTTAAGTCACCCATGACAACTACATAATTCCTTCTACCCAGTCCTTCTACACACCTAGTTAATTCATTCCAGAACTCATTCCGCTCTTCTTCACTTTTCTCACTACCTGGCCCATACGCACTGACAAACGCCCAACATTCCCTACCCAACCTAACCCTTACCCACATTAACCTAGATGATATCTCCTTCCATTCCACTACTTTACCTGTCATCCATTCACTCAGCAATAAAGCCACACCCTCTCTCGCTCTTCCCCTTTCAATCCCAGACACTCTACCAGACATTTCACCAAACATCACTTCACCCTTTCCTTTTATCTTCGTCTCACACAAGGCCAATACATCCATCCTTCTATTCCTAAACATACTTCCAATTTCATATCTTTTACTCTCTATCGTACTACATCCACGCACATTCAAACACCCCAAAAGTAGAGTGTGGGGAGCAGTCACTCTCCCCCCAGCTCTATCTCTTTGTCGATGTCTCACATTATGTAGGTACAGGAGAGGAGGTTCCTAGCCCCCTCGTCCCGTTGATATCGACGATATTGTATGTTATTTTATGTATTCATCGAGGATTCCATGGGACCTAGGGGCCTCTTTGCTTTGTATTCTCCACTTAAGAAATCCAGATTATTTAATCTGTAAACAAGTTCTCAACACCATCTATGGGCAAAAGAAAGAACCTTCCTCCTAACGTGATGGACATTATAATTGTAATTTTCGAGTAATCTATACTTTTACATAAATTTAATATTCTATTGTATACATATATTTTGTAAAATAAT
>NC_090734.1:13902283-13904783 GCF_036898095.1 Palaemon carinicauda
ATTATTATTATTATTATTATTATTATTATTATTACTGTTTCGGTGATTCTGAATGTATTTTTATAATCACTTTGGTTATTTGTATTGCTATTGTTGTTGTCTTCCCATTTTACGTTGTTATTTATAACGTTTACATGTGTATATTCATCGATTTTATGTAACTATTTTAGTTGTCTATCTACTCTCATCTGGAGTCTTGGCATAAAATGTACATTTATTCATAACTGGCAAACATATTCTAAACAACTAATTACCTAGCCATTGGTGAAGGTATTTCAAGCAGCTAATATAAGGTTATTGCATGTACTCTCAACTAAAGGTATTTTAGTATCATTTTTAGGTGATAAAAACATAAACTACAGGGAGGATACAATTAAGTCAGAGGCATCACAAACAATAATATGTCAATAATTTATATAACGAAAAAATATGTAAATTTATGACACTTTTGTTATGTACCGACAAAATCTTCTTTTGTAATCTTCTGAAGGAAATTTCCAAAATATGAAATTGAGTTTTTATATAAATGACTTAGCAAAAGTATTTCAAAAACCGTGTTTTATTTATTTGAATGTAGCAAGGCTCTTTAGATAAAAAAAAAAATCTATATATATAAGTGACCTCGATTTTACAGTTTCCGCCTGAATAGACTCGTGAATGACAGTACCCTGCTCCCAGACAATTAAAATGAAATTAAAATTTACTCTTATTCAGCCATAATTGTGTCCCCTCCCAACCCCCAACGGCCAACACCCCCAATAAAAAGGTAATCCCTCGTTTTCCGTCCTTTCCTGTAAGGCAACATCGTGAAAATTGGATTCATTATTCCATACCAAATATCATTAATTATTTTTGGTAGCTAGTTATTGTTTCGAAACCTTACTGAGACGATTGTCAACATCTTCCCTTCCAATGAGATACCTTCGTACTTGAGTCGCAACTAGGTGGCTCTCGTGTAAAGCAGGACGCAGCGGAAACTCATGTCTACTTTGTAACAGGTCGCCTTCTTAATTTCAGTCCATATCACAGCTGTCACGAATGATCATCTTCCCGATCTTTCGAGAATCATACAAAACGAATGTATCTAACAAGAAAAACACAACCAGACAGCAGAATTTTTCTCTTGTCTTTTATCTAAAGAGATAAAAAAACAATGAACTCCACTACCAAATTTTTAAATTTATATAAATGCTTACCATGGATATATGACTAAGATTTAAAAAATAATTAACATTGCTATAAAAATGCATAAGTACTAACGTGGTTGAAGTAATGTACAAACTGAGAGAACATTTAACTTAACTGATCATATAACATCTCTACGCTGGCGGCGTTTAATTACAATGGGGAAGTTTTGGAGATGATCCCCATGAAGGTCCATATAAGATGTAGCACAAAGTAATGCCATATAAGATTCGGGCACTGGCTCCTGCTTGGTAGAATTAATGGTGTCAAATTGAAGACTGAAACGAAGAAGCTCAACACATTATTGAGATGTTGATCTCCCGCATCACTATAATAAAACAACAACCTTTTGGCAGCTGATGGATAAAACCTATATCTTTCAAAGTATGTATAGGTTAAAATATGCTAAAATGTGTGAAGACCCGAGAGGCGGGATATATTTTGCAATGACAATTTCCCCAAAAATATGCTTTGTAGTTTTATAATTACAAAATTCTAGTCAACTAACCAGACTACATGTACACATAAGCCTATATCATGTGTGTAAAGATATGTATACACATGTAAACAGACGGGTAAATACTGAATTATCTTCATGTTGTAATGTAAAATCTCAACGATTCATCAAGTCTTTCTTCTTCCGAGGTTGAGGGTACACTCGAACATGCTATTCTATCTTGTTTCTCTTCCTCTTGTTTTTTGAAGTCTTAATAGTTTATATAATCAAGATCCAATATAATAATAATAATAATAATAATAATAATAATAATAATAATAATAATAATAATAATAATAATAATACTTTTAATTTTTCTCACGAAGAATTTCTTTAGTTCTAACAAAGTTTTATCACAGTATCAATTCGCGTGTTGATCATCAGCCATGGCCATGTGTGTGTGTATATATATATATGTATATATATATATATATATATATATATATATATATATATATATATATGTGTGTATATATATATATATATATATATATATATATATATATATATACGTATATATATATATATATATATATATATATATATATATATATATATACATATACGTATATATATATATATATATATATATATATATATATATGTATATATATATATATATATATATATATATATATATATATATGCATAAAATAAAGATGAGAACGAAGAATCCGGACAACATCTCCCAGTAAATTGAATTGTAATGTTATGAGGGTTCCACAAAATGACTGCTGAAAGTTCGCATGTGATAGCCTGCTGTGAACGTCCCTGCCGGCCTGGCTATCTGCCGGACCTTAGGTTCAAGTCCTGCTCAAT
>NC_090734.1:13914783-13957283 GCF_036898095.1 Palaemon carinicauda
AAAGTGAGGAGGTAAAATAGACTTAATAGTTGATGCTTCAACAAATTGGGATTATAAAGTTATAGTATTTTTTTTTTTTAATATTTATGCTTGAAACAATAATTTCATATGTTAAATCGTATTAAGAAATGAAAATATTTATCTGGTTTTATGTTTCATGTGTCTTTAAATATCAAGGAGACTGTGCAAGGTGGCTGACAGGTGCAAACAGAGATGCGAGGCAAATGGAAGTAAATTTTATTCAACAAGATAACGACCTTATATACAAAAGGTTAGGGCAGTAATGTCACAAAAATTCCAACAATGTGAAACATGCGATGGCAAGCTTAAGCAGGTTTTTATATTACCAGTGCGGGAGAGAGCGAGAGATGAATAAGCAATGGCAATATAGTGTATGAGCGTGTATTAAGCACGAGCGGTACATGGCAGCCTTATTCGTCGTCCCCTAATAACGATAACAAAATTCGGGTTAAATGACTTTATGAAAACAAATGAGAAGCAGATGATATGATATATAAATAATGTTTGAAAGTGGAAATTTTCGGATGTGATAATACTTACTCCTTTTTATGATTTTTTCTCTGCCATTCAAGATATAAATATGTTACTAGATAAACTGTTATGAATGCGAATGACTATTTTCTAGATGGAAAAATCAAATTTTCACAGATGTACACGTAGAGTGATACATTTACAGGAAATTTTACTTATTCAATGGAAATTTAAATCTTTTTTACAGCTTTTTCGCTGAAAAGTCCAATATTTACATGCTGTGTAGAGTAACACATTCCTTTGAACGTTTCGATATAGAAAAAAAGGTTATTTGAACTGACAAAAAAGAGGTTTTAGAAGATCAAAAACGAATTTCAAACGGTCAGTGAGACAGACCCCGAAGAATATTGGTTGCGTAGGTCATCTGCTTGATGTTACGAACACCCGAAATTGGAGGGACTTTTCATATTAACATCAATAATCCATTGATATTTAAACATTTCTATTTTCCTATCATTCAGTGAATATCCATTGGTCGGAGGTCTGTCTTGCAACTTTAACCCCCCCCCCCCCCCAAACAAAAAAAAACCTTAGTTGGATTTTTCAACTTCAATTAAAAAAAATATAATAAAAACGTAAAAAATCCTGAGTTAGATCATGCAACCTCATCTCAAACAATAATAATAAAAAAAAAAAATCCTGAGGTGAATCTTACTACTTCATCTCAAACAATAAAAAAAAAAGTCCTGAGGTTGGTCTTGCAACTTAATTTAAAAGAAAAAAAACCCGAGTTGGGTCTTGCAACTTCATCACGAAAAAAAATCCTTGGTGGGTCTTGCGACTTAATTTTTTTAAAATGCAAAAAAAATCTAATTACGGTCTAGCGACTTCAAATAAAAAAAAACATCCTGATTTTGGTCTTGCAGCTTTATAAAAAAAAGGAAAAAATAGTGAGTTGGGTCTTGTAACTTAATTTCGAAAAATAAAAGAAAATAAAATATCCTGAACGGGGTCGTGCAACTTCATAGAAAAAAAAATACTGAGCTTGGTCCTGCAACTTTATATAAGGAAATATAAAAACACATCCTGAGCTGGGTCTTGAAACTTCATATAAAAAATACCAAAGAAAATATTTTTATCGTGAACTGGGTCTTGCAACTTCATAAGAAAAACAAAAAAGAAATCCTGAGCTGGGGTCTTGCAACTTTATGTAAAAAAATACGAAATAATAAGAAAAAAATCGTGAGTTGGGTCTTGCAACCTAATCTCGAAAAATACAAAAAACAAATCTGTGGTTGGTCTTGCAACTTCATATAAAAATACAAAACAAAAAATCCTAAACTGGGTCTTGCAACAATTAAAAAACAATTATAAAAAATCCTGAAGTGGGTTTTGCAACTTTATCTAAAAAAATACAAAAAATAATCCTTAGTTGGGTCTTGCCACTTCATCTCCAAAAATGCTAAAAACAAATCTGAGGTAGGTCTTTCAACAACATCTCGAAAAAAGAAAAATAAATCCTGGGTGGGTCTTGCAACTTCGTATAAAAAAAAAGAATTGAGGTGGGTCTTGCAACTTCATCTCGAAAAATAAAATTCTGAGTTAGGTCTTGCAACTTCATGTCGAAAAAAAAAATAAAAATCAGAGGTGGGTCTTGCAACTTCATTTTAAAAAAATGTAAAAAAAAATCCTAATTTCGGTCTAGAAACTTCAAAAAAAATACAAAAAAAAAGGAATTTGGGAATTGTAACTTCATCTCAAAAAATACCAAAAAATCCTTTACTGGGTCTTGCAACTTTATTAAAAAAAAAATCCTGAGCTTGGTTCTTGCAACTTCATATGAAAAAAAAATACAAAAACAAATCCTGAGCTGTGTTTTGGAACTTAATATAAAAATAAAAAAATAAAAAATCCTAAACTGGTTCTTGTAACTTCATATAAGAAAATAAAAAAATAATCCTTGAAACTTCATATAAAAAAAATGCTGAACTGGGTCATGCAACTTCCCTTCAATAAATAAAAAAAGAAAAATCCTGAGTTGGGTCTTGCCACTTCATCTAAAAATAAAAGTTGTAACTTGCAATTTCATCTCATTAATACATAAAATAGTCTTGAGTTGGGTCTTGCAACTTCATCTCAAGAAAAAATAAAAAAAAAAACATCCCGAGCAGGGTCTTCCAACTTCATCTGAAAAAAAAATCCTAACTCGGGTCTTGCCACTTCATCTGAAAAAATAACCTGGCTAGGATCTCACAACTTTATCTAAAAAATCAAGAAAAAAAAATCATGAGTTGAGTCTTGCAATCTCATCTGAAAAAACCTGAGTTCAGTCTTGCAACTTCATTGAAATAAATGAAAAAAAAAATCCCTAGTTGGCCTTGCTACTCAATCTAAAAAAAAAAAAATGAGTTGGATCTTCCAACTTCATCTCAAGAAATACATAAAAAATCTTGAGTTGGGTCTTGAAAACTTCCTCTCGAGAAATAAAAAAAGAAACAACCTGAATTTAGCATTGCAACTTCATCAGAAAAAAACCTTGACTTGAGTCTTGCATTTTCATCTAAAAATACCGCCCAAAAAATGTTCAGTTGTTCTTGCAGCCTCATCTGAAAAAAAAACCTGAGTTGGGTGTTGCAGCTTCCTCTAAAAAAAAATAGCCCCCAGAAAATCCTGAGTTGGTCCAGCAACTTAATCTAAAGAAGAAGAAAAAAAAGAAACATACTGAGTTAAGTCATGCAACTTCATCTACAAGAATACCTCCCTTCCCCCCCCCCCCCCACACACACACACACACAAAATAATCTGAGTTGGACTTCCAACGTTATATCAAAAAAAAAAAAAAAAAAAAAAAAAAAAAAAAAAAAAAAAAAAAACACATCCTGGTTAGGTCTTGCAACTTCATCTGGAAAAAAAAGCCATGGGTTGGGTCTAGCAATTTCATCTAAAAAATACCCCCTAAGTTGATCGCGAGAAACACATAATAATCTTGAGTTGGGTCTTGCAACTTCATCTCAAGAAATATAAAAATCCCAAGTTAGGTCTTGCAACTTCATAAAAGAATACAAACAAAAGAAACCTGAGTAGGCTCTTGCAACTTGATAGCAAGAAATACATAAAATATCTTGTGTTGGGTCTTGCAACTTCATCTCAAAAATACAAAAAACCTGAGTTAGGTCATGCAACTTCATCTCGAAGAATACATAAAAAAAAATCTTGAGTTGGGTCTTGTAACTTAATCTCAAGAATTACAAAATCCTACTGAGTAAGGTCTTGCATCTCCATAAAAATTACAGAAAACCCCGAGTTAGATCTTGGAACTCCATCTAAAAATACCCCCAAACAATCCTGAATTGACCTTGAAACTTCATCACAAAAAATAAAAAAAAAATAAAAAATAAAATACATCCTGAGTTAGGTTTAGCATCTTCATCTGGAAAAGAAAATTCTCTGAGTTGGGTCTTGGAACTCCATCTAAAAATGTATTTAAAAAAAAAAAAAATTCTGAGTTGCCCTTGAAACTTCATATAAAAAAAAAACATCATCAGGAAAAAAAAACTCTGAGTTGGGTCTTGGAACTCCATCTAAAAATATATTTTGAAAAAAAACAATCCTCAGTTGGTCTTGCGACTTGATAAAAAAAAAAAACATACAGAAAAAAACCTGAGCTGAGTCTTGCAAGTTGATCGCAAGAAGTGCATATAAAAATCTTGAATTGGGTCTTGCAACTTCATCTAGAAAAAATACATAAAAAATCTTGTGCTGGGTTTTGCAACTTCATAAAAAAAATAAAAAATAAAAACCTGACTTGGGTCTTGCAAGTTGATCGCAAGAAATACATATTAGAATCATAAGTTGGATCTTGCAACTTAATCTCAAGAAATACATAAAAGATCTTGAGTTGGGTCTTGCAACTTCATCAAAAAAAAACACAAAAGAACCTGAGTTACGTCTTGCAACATGATCGCAAAAAAATACATAAACAAATCATAAGTTTGGTCTTGCAACTTCATCTCAAGATATACAAAAAAAGCCTGAGTTGGGTCTTGCAACTTGATCGCAAGAAATATGCAGAAAATCTTTCGTTGGGTCTTGCAACTTCATCTCAAAAATACATGAAAAATTCCTGAGTAAGGTCTTGCAACTTCATCTCAAGAAATACAAAAATTCCTGGGTGGGGTCTTGCAACTTCATAAAAAAAAATACAAAGAAAAACATAGGTAGGTTTTACAACGTGATCGTAGGAAATTAATAAAATATTTTGAGTTGGGTTTGGCTACTTCATCTCAAGAAATCTAAAAAAAAACCGAGGTGGGTTTGCAACTGCATAAAAATAGTGCAAAAAAACTGAGTTAGGTTTTGCAACTTCCTGTAAAAGATGCAAAAAAAAAAAAAGAAAACATGAGGTGGATCTTGAAACTTCATCTTAAAAAAAATACATAAAAAACCTGTGTTGGGTCTTGCAACTTGATCTTAAAAAAAAAGTCCTGAGTTGGATGTTGCAACTTCATCATAAAAGAATAAAATCTCTGAATTGCGTCTTGGAACTTCATCTCTAATGATAAGAAAATCTTATGAAATGTCCATTTTTTTTTTTTTTTCTTTTTTTTTTTTTTTTGCACCTTCTGGAGCTACTGTGTCTGAGGGAATAAAACTCGCAATGTAAAAGAATAGTATTATAAAAACAAAAAAAGCAGGTTTTTTACTGCTAACAAATATCTCTGATAGGCATTGTATCTCTCTTGTGAGTTTTCCTTCTTATCATATAGAACCACTTCTTTGACGTAATAGAAAACACGATGGTTCTTACTTGGTAATTAAAGTTCATCAATAGACCTAATAGATAGAACATGACGTATTTCGTAAAATAAATCTTTAAACTATTTACTGATATGAGATGAAGAAATTATCTCTCTCTCTCTCTCTCTCTCTCTCTCTCTCTCTCTCTCTCTCTCTCTCTCTCTCAGATGGATGAAATTGATTGTTTATTTACTGTTGTTTAAGCGTCAAGTTTCACAGTAGGCTAAACTTCCCTGCTGGTTGTATGGGCGAGCAATTAATTTTTATTATAATTAGAACATCCACCCGGAGGAGATGTATTGATTCATCTCACCCCTTGATGGTTGGATATTATTATTATTATTATTATTATTATTATTATTATTATTATTATTATTATTATTTTATTTTACTGAATATATATATATATATATATATATATATATATATATATATATATATATATATATATGTGTGTGTGTGTGTGTGTGTGTGTGTGTGTGTGTGTGTAGGTGTTTGTACACGCGAACTGTGTCTTTGCTGCAATTTGTTTTATATTTTACTTATGACGTAATATGAAAGAAATATATAAAATAATTGATTATAAGTAAAAAGTTTTTCATAGCTTTTAATTAAAGTATTCTACTTTAATTTTCCTTACTTCTTATATCGCATATTTATTTCCTTATTTCCTTTCCTCATTGGGCTCTTTTTCCCTGTTGGAGCCCTTGGACTTACAGCTTCTTGCTCTTCCAACTAGGATCGTAGCTTAGCTAATAATAATAATAATAATAATAATAATAATAATAATAATAATGATACTATAGCAGAGTAATAATGAGATCATTGTTAATGTATGGATCGGAATCGTGGTCTTGAGAGAACAGGAATGATAATGCAGAGATTATGGGAATATCACTACTTGAAAGATTGGAAAATAACGAAATATGAAGATTGGCAGGCGTAGTAAAGATTACAGAGATGATAAGAGTATCACGACTCAAATGGTATGAGAACGTGTTAGGGATGGATGGTGGAGAGTAAGGAGGGGTTGATATCTGTTATGGGCGGCAGGGGGGGGGGGGGGACGAATTGAGAGGGAGGCAAATAATTAGATAGTGAGATAAAATGAAGGAGGATATGAAGAGAAGAGGTTTGGTGGATGAGTCTGCCTTTGATAGATGGCATTGGAAAGGACGCATCATGCAAACGACCCTTTAATGCAGGGATAATTGTGGGAAACAAGATAATTGAATCCATATCTGATTCCTGCAATCTTTTAATTTCTTATTTTGGCAAAAGAAGTATTTATGAATACTGTTGAATATTTAGGCAATAAACATTTTACACGAACAGATATATTCCTAAAATTGCATTGCAGTAATCAAATGCGACGGGAGCAAGAAAAGAGTAATTGACCAATTAAAAGCAATGAGAGCACATACAACACTCCTGATATTTCTGGTTTTTAGTCTCCCTCACAGAACGATAGTTTCAGCTATTTTTGAAGCAAAGTAGAAAATGTAAAAGAGAAAGTTAAAAATAGTATGTTGAAAAAAAAAAAAACAGAGAAAGCAAGTCCTATGATAAGCTAGGTCATGTGCAATGCTGGGTATGTTCAGTATTTAGATGGGTCACCAAAAACAAATAACAGGCATGAATATATATGTTATACCGTTAATCTTTAGATAAGTGAAATCAAGCCCCTCGCGGTTTGGGCACCAATAAATATGCAAGTCAACCTCCTCTATTTCAACACCGAATTTCAGGTTCTTCTTTACTTTATGCTCTAATGCAATTAAATCGGTGTGTGCACCTCTCTACATCTAATATGAAAATGCCTTATTTATGGCAGTGATTTTTTTTTTTTTACATGTGGAAATGAAAACGAAATGTTTGTCAGCAATTCCCAATGAGAGAGCTATGGTCTTTCGTGGCCCATATTCAATTTAATAGTAGACCACTGGCTAGTGGCCTACAGTATATCCAGTTACACAGTGGACCACTGGTTCATCAGCATCATCTCCTATGCCTATTGACACAGGACCTCGGTTAGATTTCGACAGTCGTCTCTATTTTGAGCTTTTATTTCGATATTGTTCCATTCATCATTTTCTACTTCACACTTCATACTCCTCAGCCATGTAGGCCTGGGCCTTTCAGCTCTTCTAGTGCACACATTTGCACCCCAATTGAACGTAATGTATCTCCAGTAGGGGCATCTTAGACTAAATGTCATAGCCTCCAAGAGGAAGCTCAACGAGTTTAGGTATATTTCAAAAGGGGATTTCTTGGCAGTTGCTCACAACGAAGAGCGTCACTGCAGTTATCAAAGTTATCCAATGACATTAGGTGTGATTTTAGCTTGCTCGCAGCACAACCAAGCCCAAGACTTGGAAAGGAGGCACAGCTGCTCATCCCAGAGAACGTGACGGTCAGGACCAAAAACCAGTCCTCTCTTGGAACTGAAGGGAGGAGTTATAGTAGTAGAGGAATTTTTTTTTTTTTATAGTAGCAAGTCCCAGTAAGTAGAAGATACTGGGAGAGAGAAAAATCTTTAGTAGGAGAGAAAAGAAGCATGAAGGGAAAGGAAGGACTGAATGGTTAGGGAGGGAGTCTGTAGTGGTGAGCAGAATTTAGCTATAAGGTATAGGACTAGGGGGATCAACTCTGCAATGGGCAAGGTGGAAGTTGATGGGGTAGGTGGAGGAGTCTGGATAGGTGGGTAAAGGGAAGGATTCTGGATAGGTGAGGCTAGATCAAGAACAGTGGCTGGAACAAGAGCAGTGACATGATCGGGAATGGTGGGTGGATGTTGGGAAGGTCTTAAACGTGGAACCCATTTTGGTTTTGCTGGCATCGGCCACGCTTCTGTAGATGTGGTCAGTGGTACGGTCGTCGTTGCCTCTAATCTTTTAAGGCACTCTGGGCACCTCTTGTTCCAGTCATGATGGAAAAGGGCACAGTTGGGACACTTTAGCAAGGTCTCTAATACTTGCTTGTGAGCATCAATGCAGTTTTGAGTTGGATGACGTCAATTGCACACTCTACATACCATGGTGCTCCTGCAGTCATCCTTGTGATGTCCAAAGCATTGGTGGTTGTAACATCAAAGTGATTCAGGTGAAAAGTTCTCAATGGGGAAGGATCCTGATATCTCGAGATATAGGGTTGCTGGTATGGGACTGATGCAGGTGGCAGTGACTCCCTTCAAAGACAGATCCCTTCTGCCCTGTTGGCACTCAGCAGAAATAATGTTACTGCAGTCACTGATGTAGTCAAGAGGCATTCTGACTGGGCAATTGCAGATCACAGCTATCCTCGGGATCAAGGAACATCAGAGAGGCTTACCTTTGGAGGAGAATGACGCTCTCTTGGTCCTTTGGAATGATGATTATGTCACCTTTGAAGTTGGCTCTAGTTTTGATTTGTAGAGTAGGGTGTGCAGCATCGATTGCAGCTACTGCTGCATGTAATTGTACCTCTCCAATGGCTCGCAGCTTAAACTTGGGAAGCTGCCATGGATCTGGTGAGTAGGACAGTGGCTCTGGTACTGGTGGGGTGAACAGTGACTTGGTTGCAGCTGAGGGGGACAGCAGTTCTGGTGCTTGTGAGGTGGAAAGCAGGTCTGGTTCTTCTGAGGTGGACAGTGACTCTACCGCTGGGAGGAGGGTGGCAGTAGCTTCAGCATGAAGCTGAGACAGGCACCTAGTGCAATTGCCATCTGGCAGATGTCCCACTGCCAGATGAGGTGAAGGATTATCGGTGGGAGGGTCCAAGTCCATGGCTGATGCCTCTGTCTTAGGTACTGAAGTTGCAAGAGCTGGAATGGTGGCTGGTGAAGCAGCAGAGGATAGGACTGGGATGTCAGCAGGTAGGTCTTGGCCTTTCCCTTCTTTTCCTTGACAGCAGGGGCATGAACTGTGGCAGGGACACTGGGTGTGGGTTGTGAGGTGGTAGGAAGGTGAGCTTGGACATGAGAGGTGACAGGCACAGGATCTGGAACAGGAGAGGAGTGAGGAGTGGTATTGGATTTTGGACATTTGCCGGTGTCAGGATTATTTAGGAGCTTCATCAGCCTCCCCAAGGAGCTTGCAGAATGGAACTATGGGCGGTCCCTAGGAATGCTGGTAAATGTTAGGGCCATTCGGTCATACTTTGTACAGGAGATCATGGTAAAAGTTGTTTTGGTCACATCTGCACACTATCTTGTTATGAGCTGCATCATGGTTGAATTGGTCTCTGATACCCAGATCTATGGCAAGGGCCCAGGAAAAGATGATGGGGAAATCGCGGTGGGCATAGTAGGTCTTGCATTGCTTGCAGGGCCTTCTGTCTTTATAACATAGGTCATGACAGTGTTGGTGCCATTTCTCACAACAGAACCAATAAATGAAGGTCCTTCTATAAGCGCTCATCTGAGAGTCGACCGTCGACGAAAGCTGAAAATCAAATCCACCAGAAGTTGGATTTTGAGTTTCAATTCTCAGATAGCAGAAAATCCCCAATAGCTAAGATGGTCGGTGGACGGTGGTAATCTCGGTGATAGCTGGGCTGGTAGGCTTGTTCTGCTCGGGAGCTGGGCAGACACTGGATTTTCTAGTCCCTTGTGGAGCCCAGTTAACGTTTGGTAAACTAATCTAATCTCTCTTGGGGAGTATGAAGAGTATGCCAATACCATATCCATCTACTGGTTAGTGGCTCATATTCAATTTACATAATATGTAAAGATATCATTAACCAAGATACTATAAATCTTTTCAATTAACTTTTTTCTATTGTTGCACATGATATAATGTAATCAACATGGAATAACATTTTTATGGTTTTCAGCAAAAGTTTATTATCCAGAAAGTTTTACATCTTGTACTTATACAACATAGCGACTTGATTTACAATAAACTATGTTCTATGTTTCATTATTGCATTCAAGCAGGATTTAGAAAATGTAGTTGTACTAACGATATTTTCATTTTAAGACATGTGGTACAGCAATGAGTAGCGTATAGTAATCCACTTTTGAAGACATTTGTGAACTACGAAAAAGCCCTTGATAGGGTGCTCCTGCAATTTTTGTGGAGAGCCCTTCATTACTAACTGAGTTCCTCATAAATATGTAAATTTGATTAAGTCTGTTCATGAGCATAGCAAGTGAAAATTTAATGTTAGTATAGTCCTATCAAATGAATTTCCAGTGAACAGTGGAGTACTCCAATGGAATGTGTTGTCACCTATATTCTTTATCCTCCTCATGGGTTTTGTAATGCACAAAACTGTTGGGGATGGTGGAGAAGGATTGGACTGGGTTGGTAACAGAAAATTAGCTGAATTAGAGTATGCTGATGACGCTGTCTTTATTAGCAAAACACCACATGACTAGCAAAGCTTGCTTACCGGAACGCATGAAATATCACATTAGATTGGGCTGATGATAAATAAGGGAAAGACAGCGAAGATGAGAATGGAATATGCAATGAAAGAGGAAATATCTTTGGAAGGGAAAAGAATTATTGGTGTAGTAACATTTAAATATTTTGGAACTATGCTTTCTAATACAGAATTTGAGTTTAATGGAATATTAAAAATAGCAAAGCAAATGGCAAGGTTCTGTAAAAGTTGAATATCAAATTGCCTGAAATTACATATAAAAATCAAGCTATTTGTTAGTTTAGCGAAATCATTGTTAATGTATGGATAAGAATTTTGGTTTGACAATGAAACAATATCCAACAGATTTAGTATATTAGAAAACAAAGAAAAGGAAAATATAAGAGAGATTATTCGAGTGCCTGGTGTGGATGAGATCATGGTGAGGGCTAGATGGAGAGGGTTAGGGCATGCTCTTCGCACTCCCCAAGAGAGATTAGTTTACCAAACTTTCAACTGGGCTCTATCCGGCACTAGAAAAGTTAGAAGATCCAGGCCTACATGGCTGAGTACTACGAAGCGTGAAATGTGAGATGAGGAACCGAGATAAATTGATTTAAATGCTCATGATAGAGACGACTGGCAAATAATCTTAGGAGTAGATGATATATATATATATATATATATATATATATATATATATATATATATATATATATATATATATATATATATATGTATATATATATATATATATATATATATATATATATATATATATATATGTATATATATATATATATATATATATATATATATATATATATATATATATATATATATATATATATATATATATATATATATATATATATATATATATATATATATTGTGGATAGACAATGTCTTAATGGGTTCGAAAATCGAAGATAATCTCTCTCCGGACAAACTGTTTACTAGAAATTTTTCAGAATAAGAAAAGAAAAGCACATACGTTTCTCCATTTATTATTTGCTGTCGACACCTGTTTTTCTATTACTTCGGGACCCTTTTTTCTGGAATGTAAATAATAAATAGAGAAAATTAAAAGAATTTCCTGTTACCCTGTAAATGTCATGATAAACGTAGAGTAACATCCCCAAGCATATATATATATATATATATATATATATATATATATATATATATATATATATATATATATATATATATATATATATATATATATATATATATATATATATATATATATATATATACTGCCTAGATACACAAGGACTAACATAGCAGACGCTGCTACTGCAGGAGATAAGAACAAAGGAGCAGTGGGATATAACATTGCCGATGAAGAATATAGATAAGAAATTAGAACGAAAAAATTGGAAAATAAGTTAGAAAACTTAGAAAAGTTAATGAACGGATTCTTAGTTGAACGAGAAGAGGCGTGGCGCGCAAGCACAGCATAACTGACGAACATAAATGAAGTTCAAATGCACACAAGTGAAAGTACACTTACACAGCCGGGTGTAGATACGCAAATCGTAGTTCAAAAGTTGCTAGAACTCCAAGCAAGTGTAAGGCCTTTTGATGATCAACGGCCTAACGAAGGGTTTCAATCGATTAAAGTGTTTTTGAGAGACTTTGCAGTAGCTACATATGGGTGGTTGGAAAGAGAAAAAGCTATTCAGGTAATTAGATTACAATAAGATAATCCGGCAATTGAGGTAATGTGTAGGCCGCAAGACAATTTAAGAAGTTATACTAAAAAAAAAAACGACGTCTAATTTAGATGTATACCTTGCCTGATGCGAAAAAGGGAGAAATGAAAGAAAATTGCAAACCCAAAATACCGGAAGGTGAATCCGTTCATAGTTTTGCAATTCGCATTTTTCGGGATTGCTATTCGTTTGCTACCTGGATTGCCAATCTCCCAGAAGGTGATAAAAAAGCAATTGACCATAAACGTATTCTCAGATTAGTGAGCTCGTATTTATGTGGTTACTTGTTCGATGACAATCGCTTGTTAGAAGACGTAGTGAGTGCCGTACAAAACATTTTAGACAGTTTGCCAGAAGAAAAAAAGACTGGGAATAACTAGCCCCATTCCGAAAAGTTGGCAGCCATGATAGACACTCGACCCCCAAAGAGAGGTAAGGGGGAACGCAGTCAGTGAATTAGGTGTTGGCAGTGTGGGGGAGAGAGGCACCGACTAGTGGAGTGCCCCACTCAAGGATCCCCCCACTGTTACATTTGTCAGGCCTACGGTCATCTATCTCTAGAGTGCTCAGCAAAAAACGCTGAGCGCGGGCGGGCTGTGGCACGCGCACATCTCCCCCCGCCCAACATCCGAGGAAAAGGAAACAGAAGAAAGGGAGACGAGGGAGTTCGATGGCCCCCCACCCCCCCACCCGCATGACATCACAAGCAGTACCTGAGCAAGCAGTGATGACAGACGTGACAGAGCAGGCACTGGAACCTCCATCAGTAGCCCCGACCTCACCTCCACAGCACTAGGGAGCAGCGGCATTGCAGCTGAGGTCATTGGCCCGTGCCCCATATCTCGTAATGGCTGTCTAGGAATGTTAGCAGTTAGGATTGACCTCACAGATAAATCCATTTAAGCGCTGATAGACATAGGAGCTAGCGTTTCACAGATTTAAAAAAGATTCTCATCACACCCATTACAGTCGGCGGCATCCATCGTTCTTGACACGCCAGGAGAAAATAAACTACACATAAACCATACAACAGTTGTCAACTTCAAGGTGGGGTCTGTGAAGTTTACACATGATTTTTTTGTCTTTCCCACCTTGGGAATTCCAGGAATCAAGGCTATTTTAGGAATTGTTTTTATCTCTAATAATCAAATTTGCCTTTTTTGGGGAAAAGATGCAATAACAGTAAAAGCAGTAGGGTACATTTTGCCGATAGAAAGTCATGAGGGGGTAAGTGCGTGTGTGAGCTCAGAGAGACATGTAACTAAAGTAAAGCTGTGCCTGAGAGAGAAGAAGTGTTGTCTCCCCCAGACACTTACGAGCATATCAGTGACCCCGTGTCGATATCTTGCGGAAGGAACCAAGGTTGTTGTTAAACCCCATGACAATTGGGCCCATATGATATTAGAGGACTTGACAGAAATAAAAGAGAACAGAGCTGATATATTGATAGTTAATATGTCAAATAAAAGAGTTGTGTTAGGAAGTGATTCTGTGAGTTAATTAGAGTTATGTGTAATTGCTTATAATGGGATGTGGGGAGCCACAGCTCCAGCGCGCACAGACGAACACACTCAGAATTTGGTTATGCAAGCACGAAAACTATGTTCGTGAGAATATCAGCCTGAAGTTAGTGACATTATCAATAATTATTCTGAAGTAATAACAATTGGAGATGAGTCACACAGGAGGATTGATTGATTTCCTTTTAGCAATGAAACTAGGTAGGCAGAGCCGATCAGGTCAAGGCCTTATAAGGTACCCATTCATTTCCAGGGAGAGATAGAAAGGAAAATTAATAAATTAAGGGAACAAGGGATAATCGATGAGAGTGAATCTACCTATGCTTCTCCAATTGTAGCTGTTAGGAAATAGGATGGCTCGGTAAGATTGTGTGCTGATTATAGGAACTTGAATGCAGTCATTAAGGATAATGCATTTCCATTGCCCTTGATCGAAGAATTACTTATGAAGGTACGGTATAGTAAATATTTTACAACTGTTGATTCAAAATCTGGATACTATCAAATACCCAATTTGATATTAAAAATGTTCCAAGTCCTTTCTCTAGAGAAATTATGGCGGTTTGGTCGCCCTTAATTGGCCATAATGTTCTTATTTATTTAGATGATATCCTAATTACAGGGAAAACGACTGAAGAACATAATAATAATATTCGTAAAGTTTTAGAAGCATTGCAACGTAATGGTATGAAAATAAATTTGTCAAAGTGTAAATTTTTCTGTAAACAGGTAGAATTTTTAGGTCACATAATAACCCCAGAAGGTATCCAGCACTGCCCCAGTAAAGTAGCAGCTATTAGGGATTTCCCCAGGCCACGTAACTCAAAGGAAGTAGCTGGATTCCCAGGGCTCGGTGGGTATTACTGTAAATTCATAAGAGGTTTTGGAGAGCTTGTAAGAGCCTTAGATGCTTTACAGAAACAAAAAGTAATAAATTTGGGAGGGGAAGAAGAAAGGGCCTTTAACTATTTGAAAGCTGCCTTAACTAGCAATGAATTATTCTCATATCCTAGATTTGATCGCCCATTTTTAGTGACAACAGATGCGAGTAGCGTAGCTATTGGTGGCGTAGTTTCTCAACAAGATGATAAAGGCAGAGAGCGACCCATTTGTTTTGCTTCCCAGACGTTAAAAGGGGCAGAAAAGAATTATAGTATATTGGATCGAGAGGCTTTGGCTATTCTTTGGATTCTGGAGAGGCATCTGTTCTTTTTATTAGGTCAGTCGATTGAGTTACAAAGTGATCATCGCCCCTTGCATGATTTGAATTATAAAAAAATGATTTGACCTCTCGACAAGTGATAGGGATTGAGAGATAGTTAGACTTTAATATGGGTTTTCACCACGTAAAAGGTAAAGCTAACAAGGTAGCTGATGCTCTCTCTAGAGGTGCAGTAATATGAGTAACAACTAGGGCACAAAAGAGGAACGAAGAATGTAACCAAAATATTGAAGACTCCCATCAAAATAGAGAAAATAGTGAACTAGGTGTGAATTCTCCCGAGGAACAAACGGAACACGTTAGCGGAGTGAGAGAGTGGGAGAGAGTTGCACATGTTAGAGAGAGAGAGAGAGAGAGAGAGAGAGAGAGAGATCTGAGAGGCATAGAGGAATATATGTGGGGGGACGAGGACATGACCAAGGGTATCCAGAATGAATGCACTGATGATACAAGTTTGATTGACCTAGGAGGTTGGGACATAAAAGAAATACAAGAGGGACAGAAAAAAGAGGAATTGATGGAAAGAGTGCGAGCAGTGATTAAAGGGGAATCGGAGAGTTATCCATCATTTCTGAGTGTGCCTCATGAGAATTTCTTTTATAGAAAATTATATCTTATATTGTGCTTACGAGAAGAGGGGAGGGGAATTTTGTGCACAGGTAGTCCTTTCTCCCTCTTTAATTAATCGAGTCATCCACATTGTACATGCAAGTCCATATGCAGGGCATTTAGAGATTGATAGAAATTAAGGAGAGCACGTGAATAATTTTTTTGGTTAGGAATGAAAAAATCTCTAGAGAATTACATGAAAGGTTGTCATGGTTGTAACTGTTTCAATCAACATAAAAACACTGTACCGGAAGCCAGAAAGTGGCCTGTGATTCCTATTAAATTTCATAGAGTGCATATGGATGTGGTAGGACCATTTCCTACAGGTTTAACACAACATAAGTATATAAGTGTATTTGTGGATGCATTTACTCGGTACACTCATACTTACTCAATGTTGGATGAATCTGCAAATTCATTAGCCCAGGTACTGTGACCTTTCATTACTAGGTTTGGTTGCCCGAAAATTTTGATAAGTGATAATGGTCTCGAGTTTATAAACAAGGTGGTGAAATCGGTCATGGACTTGATGAAAATTGAACACTTTTCAGTGACCGCATATAGGCCTTCAGCAAAAGGTTTAGTGGAATCGCATAACACGTTGACTGCGATTGGCAATGCCGTGAAACGGCCCAATGGGCGTTATCTTTAACCCCAATTAAAATCAGTAACCAGCTAGCTATTGACGTGAGAATTGTTATGGTGTATCCGTAAGGTAAGCCGAGTGCTCAGCCAGTGTAAAAAGCGTGACTTTATGTGGTACACTTCGCCTGACATAACAAGTCTTCATTACAGGCGTTGTGTACCTAATATGGACATGGCCTTTCACTGTCTTGGGTTAGAGTTCTCTTGCTTGAGGGTACACTCGAGCACACTCTCCTATCTTATTTCTCTTCCTTTTGTTTTGTTAAAGTTTTTATAGTTTATATAGGAGATATTTATTGTTGTTACTCTTCTTAGAATATTTTATTTTCCTTTTTTACTTTCCTCACTAAGCTATTTTCCCTGTTGGAGCCCCAGGGCTTATAGCATACTGCTTTTCCAACTAGGGTTGTAGCTTAGTAAGTAATAATAATAATAATAATAATAGATGTGGTCATATATGGCTCAAGTCGCCCAGAACGATTAGAGATAGTTCTGCTGGCGTTGTGCGCCGAATATGGTCACACTTTGGATGTTCAGTTATGGTGCATATCGCTCAGACTGATCTAGGGAATTACCGTATGCAACATGTACCAGACGTGGGTCATACTCAGTGTGACAGACACATATACTGTATATAATACCTTTGTATGTTTTCATATGTGCACATAAAATTTGTAGTACACACGTGTGTATATAGGAATATATATAAACATACACTTGAATATAATACATATAAGATGTACATACATGTTACAGACACACACATTAGGAAACATATATACAGGCTGTATTTTTGGCAATATAAAATTATATTTTGCATAGATAAAAGTATTTACATACAAGTAAATTATTTAGGTCTTCTTCAGTTATTCATATACTGTATATCTGTCCATCTGTATACGGTAGCCCATCTTTTTGTACCTGTCTATCCACGTATATACATACATTTATTCACACTTATGCGAGAGAGGAATAAAATGTGAAAAGAACTCTTCCTTATGTCTGTATAAGAGAATATATTATAATATAAAATATTAGAAAATTAGATAAAGGAAGTAACAGAAAAAGGAATGACACACATGCACACACAAAATGGGTAGTTTATATATTATTTATTTATATATATATATATATATATATATATATATATATATATATATATATATATATATATATATATATATATATATACTGTATATATATATATATATATATATATATATATATATATATATATATATATATACATACACTTGCATATACAGACTGATATACAAATTACCCATTGTCCCAATATGATGAAAAATTAACATCCCAGAGAATATTTGAATTCTTGCCTTCCTTTTAGTACCATATGTATGTATGTATATTTACTGTATATACATATATATATATATATATATATATATATATATATATATATATATATATATATATATATATATATATATATATGTGTGTATGTATGTATGTATGTATGTATGTATGTGTATGTATATGTATGTATGTATGTAAGTATTACTTTCTCTGTCCTTTCTACTTATTCCTTTTATATATATATATATATATATATATATATATATATATATATATATATATATATATATATATATATATACACCGTATATACGCAAAAGCGTACATATGCATGCAGAAAACATTCCCTGACTGAAGCTACTGGCCCCAAAGCCAAGACAAGAAGGCGTTGTCGTTCCTGTTATGAGATACTGTCTCAAAATAAAGGAAGTTCTGTAGCTCGAAAGAAAGCACGAAGAGTAACCACATAATGTGAGAATTGTGAGGGTAAACCTTTCCTTTGTCTCAGTTGTTTCAACTTGAAACAATCAGTTTGAAGAATATAAATTTGTGTATTTTATTGTTTCTTCTTATGTAGAAGCAAAACAGAAAAATGTTAATTTTATACTTGTACTCTAAATACTACATGATTTACTTCATCATACATGGATATTTTTTTCACCAAGAAAAGGACACTATTTTCTTTCAGAAGTAAAATGTTTACCAAACTGATTTATTTTTCTATTGAATTTATATAAATATAATCTAGGGTTAAAAGGTTAGCATCTTTATTGATCTAATTATAATGTTTTCTATTTTTTTTTACTGAAAGAAAGAAAGAATTAAAAAAAAATGTGCCCCTTTTGCTAGCATATGAAGATTATTTTCAGTAATAAATAAAGTTTTTAGTTAATGTTCTAGTTTATTTTAACTAATTTCCAAAATATTACAATAATATTTTGTTAGAAAAAAAGCCCATTTTGATAAAATTTTGATACTTGAAAAAATATATAATTCTTAGCATGTGTACCACATAGGGTACACATCGCTCATTCAGAGAGTCCTCTGTGAACCATATGTGGAGCACATCGCAGTCAACGTGATAATAGGGAAGTAGCCCAAATTTTACGTTATTTAGTGGCTGATAACCCCCTTTCATTGGCACGCCATGCCTCATACACCTGAGATGTCTTTGAACATTGCATATAATTCTTCGCTCAGGGATACACCTTTCTTTTTAGTGTATGGACAGGATTCTGTGTTACCATATACGGTACTCATTAATTTGCAACAATTGCTAAATTATTCAACTGAGCAATACCATGTATCTTTATTAAATCTATTGGGGAGAGTAATGAACACCACTGAAAGGTTTTTGAAAACAGATAATGAAAATTACAGCTCAAAGTATGACGGTCGGTTCAAAATCGCACCGGTAAAAGTATTTGTGGGCAATCGTGTGTATTTGAAACGATTACAGCCTAGGAAACACAAACTAGAGCCGGCGTATTTGGGTCCGTACCGAGCAAAGATAGTTAAATCTAACACAGTTGTGATACGAAGCATTAATAATGGCGCAGTGTCTGAACATTATCAGGCACACATACATGTGGTGCCTGAAGAGGAAGTTTTTAAAAGTGTTCCTTCTTACCCCTGCATACGTGACATCCCTCGAGTTGATGAGTAGATTTTTTTTCCTTTGCTGTTGTTGTTGTTGTTGTTTGAACAGATCTCATTTTTTCTTTTGACATGTTTTAAATAAACTTGATGATAACAATGTGTTCTTATGTTGATGCATAATGTATACGTAAAATGTTTTGGTAGTTTTGCTGAGTGTGGAAATACGTTTAACATTGCTGAGTGAACCTAAAAACAATCAGAGGTTAAATAGGTTAGGTTAGATCTGTCAGGCGGATGGTGTATTATCCATGCATTATATGATTCCTGGTTGCTGGGGCCGGGGCAGTTTCCGAATAGCAAGTGGCTGCGGGATTAAAAGTTCAGCCTTGAGGATAGGCAGTGTTAGTGAATGTGTAGTGGTGAATACCTTATACTTAAGGTTATAAGAGAAGGGCGGGAAGATGAATGATTTTCTCGGGAAAACAGTTAGCGGCCACCGGTTGAAAGTTGCAAGTGCCAGTGTTGTAGTGATTTAAATAAATGGCGAAACGGTGGTGGTGAGTTGTGTTGCGAAATTGTGCCCTAAACCTGAACAAGTAAAATCAAGGGATTAAGGAATATCTATTCCTACCCCTGTCCCACCCAAAGAGCCCGTATTGCCCACAACCAGAGGGAGGTTATTGATGAGGTTGTGTAAGATTGGCGTTATGATTTTTTTTTAAGTTTGGGTATTTTTTACTTTAGTTGCAGAGGTCTTGAGAAGGAATGAGTGGAATTATTTATATTGTATTATGTACATTTTTACATGCAATATTTCCTTTTTAATTTTTTTTGGTGGAAGATGTGTTATTTTTTTGGTTGATTTCTATATATTTATTTTTGTTGCATTTATGTTTAGTACATGCCATGCCTATTCCAGGTTGGAGTGTCCTCCATATATCATAGACTAGTGAGGGCGTGTGCGCACCTCCTCCCGAAGTGAGGAGCTTGGGGGGAAATAATGTCCTAATTTATGTATATAGATGTGTGTTGTATGTAAAGGTAAATGAACTCAACATTCATGAATGTTCAACAAAAACATATATCTCAGCATATTGTTGTACAAGATTGTATTTTGGTAGCGAAGGGAGTTTAGTTGCCTTTGGGCGCTCGAGTTGACAAGTCCCTCAGCTTAGAGGGTAGTTGTGTACGGTGTACTTATGAACGAACCTTTTGTAATAAAAGAAAAAAACCCATAATCCAACGTCTCATTATCCATCTACATGGGTCATATATATATATATATATATATATATATATATATATATATATATATATATATATATATATATATGTATATATAT
Source organism: Palaemon carinicauda (assembly GCF_036898095.1). Lineage (NCBI taxonomy): Eukaryota > Metazoa > Arthropoda > Malacostraca > Decapoda > Palaemonidae > Palaemon > Palaemon carinicauda. Next base: position 13,935,393 of record NC_090734.1, read on the forward strand.
ATATATATATATATATATATATATATATATACTGTATATACATATATATATATATATATATATATATATATATACATATATATATACATATATATATATATATATATATATATATATATATATACATACATACATATATATATATATATATATATATATATATATATATATATATATATATATGTATACATATATATATATATGCATATATATATATATATATATATATATATATATATATATATATATATATATATAGTATTTACTGATTTTCATTGGCTTCATAAGATAAGTTTAGTGAATAAATTTCATATTTTTAAGGTCTCTCTTTCTCATTCTATTTTCAACTTTCAGTTCTTTGAAAGATAAAGTTTCTCCATCATTTACATAAAAATATCTATCATTTATATAAAAAATATATGTGATTATAAAAGATTATGCTTGAAAGAAAATATTGTTATTGATAAAAAAGGCAAGATTTCTTTTTATGTTTGGTAATGCTATTTAGTAATCACTCCTTATATAATAAAAAATTCGGATTTTCTCTGCACTTTCCAACAAAGCAATTTTCATTGTACATTCAACTTCCATTTTCAAATGTATATCTAGACTGCTATTCCTTGTTTATTTCAATTGGTGCTTTTCATTCACTTGGCAAGAAATGTTTAGTTAATAAATTTACTGTGTTTTCAAGTTTTTCATTTGTCCTTTCACAGCAATATAAGTTTGGTGAATAAATTCCCGGTTTTTTATTTTCAATGTTCAGATGTTTTCAAGATGTAGTTTCTTCATCACTTTCATAAGAATATCTATCATTTACAAAAAAATATATAATTACAAAAGATTTATTGACAAAAAATATTTTTTATAAAAAAAAAACTGCAACATAATTTATATTTATAATATACATTCTAGACATTTTTTAAACGTGGTCGCTCTCTTCCCTCGACACATTCTTTGAGGTGTCCAGGCTTGGAGATGTGACTATCAGCTCCATTGCAGCAGACAACGTTTGTGGTCTAGATGGTCGAGATGCTTAAGAATGGCAGAGAAGGCAACATATCCAAGGTCGCAGAAAATCGGGAAACGTTAGTATTTGGCGTGGTAGTACAGGCAAGCGCTGGAGATGTGAAGTTATATGATGGCGTTGCAATATGTGGCGTCCAAACTTACTGCTGTGGTGGGAGTGGTTGCAGATTTGGTGGGGTGGAGCTGGCTGTTGCTGCTGGATGTAAAATGTTTCTTGCTTTTGCAGGTATGGTTGTTGCACGAACAGTTGTTTCTGGTACTGTATTGGCTTGTAAGGTTGTTGCTGGAATGTTGCCTTCATTGTAGGAGGGGACACCGCTTCTGCTTGGACTCCCTTGGTTGTTGTTGCCACTGTAGAGGTTGTGGTTGTGGTGTCACTATCCGAGTAGTTAGGATTTGCCCGGGATTTTGGATGGAAGATGTCCCTTCAGGCGGTTCCTCCAGGGCAGCTACCATCTCCAGCATCATCCAGAATAAAACCTTGAAGTTCATGGGGGACACTCTTCTCAGTCGTGAACAAAGGTACGTTGTAAAGTCCTGAATCTTGGTCTCAGGTCCTTCAACCTCCTTCTGTGCCAGCATATTGGCCTTCTGCAGGAACTCCTTGATGGCGTTTCTGGATCAAATCTGCTCATCTCTTGCAGTGGCAAGTACTGTCTATGATGCCTAGCTCATCCATTTCAGGTTCCTTCTCCTGATGATTAATGCAGCAGACAAACCAGATATCTCACTTGAGGTTTCATTGACATTTATGCCTGAATTAGCCCTTTGCGAGGAAGGATAGAACTTGTCACTTGATAGTGTGTTCTCGTGAGCTATGTGTCCGCCGAGAAAAGCCAGGTGGTCATGAGTTCTTCATCTTGTCGTGTTCTCCTCGTTGCTGGGGAACCACTCTTGCTCTCCTACTTCTTTATTCTCCCGAAATCTGTCTTTTTTCTTTTCGAACAACTTCCTCACTTTCAGGAAAGTATAGTCAGGAAAGGTTGCTACAAGCACGGTCCACAGGGACTCCTTCTGTCTGGGAATGCGTCACTGCTTGTTGTGCTTGTCGTAGAGAGGTGAATGATTTTTAAAAGACTTAGCAATCTCAGAAATTTGGGTATCTGTGAAGGGGTAGTCTGATATGTCCCGCTTGCTGGGCCAATACTGCTTTTTTTGCCGTTGTTGTAGTCCATTAGGTCCTGCTACAGGTTCTTCCTCTAAAACAGGATCCTCAGTAGACTCTGTCTCCTGCACCACCGGAGAAGGGGGCATCTCCGGTTCCTTGGGCTGGGGATGGGCTGGGGCTGCTGGGACTCTTTAGACTACTTGGTGGTCTGGTGAGGCATTATATTGATAGTAGTAGTATTTCTGCATGCACTGGACTATGAATGATTGATGCTGGGCCTGGTGACCATTTATATGTCACTCACACACCACTATTAACCAATCACCGCTCGGTATTTCAGGCCCACCCATGCTCAAACCAATCAGCGTTCAAAACGTAGTCAAAATGTCATCATCTCGGACAACCCTGCCAGACATCGTCGTCTGTGCGCAGCTGCTCGCCGGGAGAAGTAAACACACCTTGCTAAAGTTTGCGAGATGTCGTGGCTGGCGCAAGGTAGCATGAAATGGCACGAACACGGGTGACATCCTATGAGGTGTATGTACGACGTCGCAAAACCTATATTGCATGGTGGTGTGAAGTCATCTACCCCACACAACATAGCGACAAAATTTAAACAATTTTTAAAACCTCGGATGTCGTGACATTTTACAATTTTCTTTCAAGGTCTTGTCACGAGCTGTCATGAGGTATTTTGCGAGGTGGAGTGACCCAACGTCACAACACTTTGCAATAAAAAAGTGCGTAGTTGACAACCTGGCATAAGGCCAATGATGAATAGAAAAAAATTATCAAAAAGTTGAGAGTGGTGAAATGTCAATATTGGGTTTCAGTGCTATTTTCAAAACTTGAGACGAAATTTGTAACTGATCCTTCACCAGATTCGTAGACCAAGTCAAGTAGACAAAGAATTAAACAGACAGGCATATTGAGACCATCTCTGATTGCATCATAAGCTTCCCGGTCTTTGTTCTCTGTGAAGTGTGCAAGGTGGCTGTTAGGTGCTGACAGAGAGGCAAGGTGAATGCAAGTGAAATGTATTCAAAAGATAAAGATCTTATATACAAGCAGTTAGGAGCAAGAATGTCATGAAAATTCAGACAATCTGAAACATGCGATGGCAAGTTTAAACAGGTTTTCTGTTATCAGTGCGAGATACAGCGAGAGATAAAAAAGCAATAGCATTAGTGTATGAACACATGCGCTATAGTGGCAACATTTCTGTCACCTTGACACATAGATTGTTTTTTTGGTCAAGCCCATAGCAATAATAAAATATATAGTTCACTTAAATTATGAACTGAGATATGTGGGAGAAAATATCAATCTTTTGCAAAAAAAGACCCGAGTTTTGAGACGAAGAGGTTGTGTGGCCTTTCTTTGTGACTATAAATGGAGATCTTGAATACGAAGGAAGTCTGAACCTTCATTCTATTTCCAGCACCATTTTATTATAAACTGTGGCTGAAGTATAAATATCTCATTTTTGGGCTCAAGCCATGTCGTCCTGATGGAAGTTCCTATAGGGTAGCTTCCTAGGGTATATTACAACTACGGCGATATTCCCAGAGAATTTACCTTAAGGTACCAGAATTCTAACTCCTGGAGCGAGTATCCCTCGTGAAAGGGATATCGCGACATATCAGAGGACGTATTCTTGACACGCCACATGGCAATCTGCATCCTGGACAGAGATTTCGTCTCGTAGGAGGCGATTGGCAAGAAACGAATTCGGGAAAGAAAAAGGGGAGCCGCTCCCAAGGCTTCCCTATCCTCCGATTCGTATGCGTGCCTGGCGCCAATCCTGGCGCCATCTGTATTCCTTTTTGCGTAGCTTAACAACTCGGTGTTTTTTCCTGTGTTTCTCGCAAATCTTGGATTTATTCTACTTTTCATGGCTTCTCCGTCTTCGTCGGTCTCTGATAAGTTGAGTATAATGTCTTTTATGTATAAATGTAGGCTCTTGGTAAATTTTTGAGTGATTAATAGGATTAATCTTTGATACAAGAGCCGTAGCCTACCGGAGGCGTCCTGGACGCTGTCGCTCGCTAGGTATAAGTTTAGTTAGTCAGAGCGACATTCCCGGTTGTTTTGCTTTAATAAATTTTAGCTATTTAGCATTACATAGAATTTCCTTCGTGCTTAGTATTATTTTGGCGAAGTATTCGCCATTCTGGCCTACGCTAGGCCATGTAGCCTAGTCATTTGGTCCTAGTACTTCATGCATGATTTTGGTTTTTCGAGTGTAATAAAAATTTTATTGAAGCTTTAGGCTATGTTTTATACATTTAAGACTGTGTGGAATATTTCCAAGATAGTATACGAGTGAGTTTCGGTGATTTAGGTAATCGATTCTCTTGGTGCCTAGGCTAAGTTGCTTATGGAGCCTTAGTATACTTTATCATACTCCCCGGTTGCTTTCTTTTCTTCGGAGAAGGTATGCAATCCCTTTCCCTCTGTTTAAGCCTTGGGCTTATCCCTAAGTGGTTTTTTCCGAATTTATTTTCGATAAAACTATACTGGGGTGTTACTATACCTTCCTGTTCCAGTAGTATGGTTCAAAGAGGGACAGAACAACAGAGTTTTTTAGTCTGAGTCTGTGTTTGTCTGGCTTGGGGTAGAGTCTCCCTCGCTGGCCTGACACAGACAAAGGGGGCTTAGCCTCCTTAGGTCACTACCAAAGGTTTCTGTGGATATGATTCCTTCTTTTGTGATCTACCAGACTAATCCTTGTTGCTGTTCTCGGGGGAGGATAAGTTTCTTTCCCTGGGAGTAGCAACACCTTCCTTGCTTTGGTGCTCTGGGAGCTGGCAAGTATTGCTGGCCTTCCCCCTTAGATCTCCCTTAGGCTAAGATAAGTTTCTTGGCTGCGGATGATCCGTCACTAAAGCAAGGTTGGTAGGACCCTCTTGTCCCTTCCCCCTCTATCTCCGTAATGGCCTAGCCATTACAGTACTGTACGTCGTTCTACATCTGGACCTAGTATAGGTTAGGATGTGGAATTGACTCAGCCCCTTGCCGGCCGGCAAGGGTCTTATATTTTTGAGTGCTGCCCGGACCTCCCTTGGTCCCTCATCCATGCCTGCCTGTAGAGCCAGACGGCATTGGTCAGGAAGCCTGAATTAGATTCTCCCCTTCCTTATATGCACTCTTTCGGATTGCCGGGCTTGGAGGTAGTGTACACTCTTATCCCGGCATCCATTCTATTTTTCTTCTAGTGCTGTACCCGACCCGGCTGCCGGCCTATGAGGCCGGCAGCCAGGCAGGTGTAGTCCTCTGGTTCTTTTGCTGCCGGCTGGCATCGGTCTTGTACCTTTGCTGGCCGGCTTATGTCAGCCCTTGTCTGCCGGTCACCAAGAGTGTGGCCGGCAGCTGGGTACTACCTTGTGTAGTTGCCGGCCGGCAGCCATTGCCGGCCGGCATTGGCTGTTGCCGCGGCACATGCATTTGAACCAGAGTGCTGCCGCCTTATAGCTGTTAAGTAGTATACTTTAAAGCTAGTTATGGTGTGTGCCGGCCGGCACGTATCCCCCTATACTGTACTAGTATTCTTCAGTATAACATATACAGTAAGAAGAAAACTATGGTAAGGGTTTTGGTACAGCACTGTGTGTTCTAACACTTTTGTGTTTTCTTGCACATCCCTTTGCTGTTGCCCTACAGATAGGAAAGTGAGTTCTTTCCTGTCTATTATCCAGGATTTTAAAATCATTGCTTAGGTGTGAGCTTCACCTGTTTCCTCTGGAAACCTTGCATTGGTTACTCTAAAAGAGATTAACCATTTGATTTTATTATCTAGTTGGCTGCAACAATGGGTTGTGAGGGAAACACAAGTGTGTGTCTTTCCTTTATGAATTGTTATGCTATACTATGCATATCCAGTGATACATAGTTCACTTGATACTCATGGAAATTTCTTCTCTTTACAGGAGGACCCTCCGAAGTGCGGAAATGTTTTCTGCAACGTCCGCAGCAAGTACCTCTGCGGACATGAGTTTTGTAGGAGACACCCAGCATGCGCTGTCTCCAAGGATGATCTCCAGTATTGGGACCCTCAGGTATGTACTGTATGCACTAACCTGATTACTGAGGCTTTTGATTCCCCTAGGACGGCGGAATCAAGGGATATAGCAAGGGAGAAGCTTCGTACCTGGGTAAGGGGCTTCCAAAAGAACACCTCTGGCCCTTATCTTCCAAGTGAGAAGATGAGGGCGTATCTTTTTCCCAAGGCATCAGCTGATGCAGTGATTCCCCAGCCTCAAGAGGAGATCCCCCAAGATCAAGTCCAGGTGGACGTTGAAGTCGCGGTCGCGATGCAAGACATCCAGTTAGATGACAGGATGTCTAACGTGGACGAGCGTTTGGAACAAGACCTCCTGGCAGAAGGTCAGGATGAAGTTCAAGCCCCGGACGTCGTAGAGGATGAGGTCGACGAGGTGTCGGCTACTCCGGTTCAGATTCCGGAGCCTATTCCCTCAACATCGGCCGGTCTCCCAGTAGAGCTAGGACAGGCCCTCTCTTCGATTGTTGGAATGATCCAACAAATGCAGAAGGAGAATCAGGAGAAGGCGGCTGCTATGGAACTGCGGATGCAGTCCCTGGCAGAATCACATGGGCCCCAGAAAAGGCTCAATGTGAAAGACCTTCCCTTATGCTCAGATGCTAACCCATGGAGGTATGCTGAGCACATGCCGATGACGACTGGAAAGATCGTCATCTCGGATAAGCTGGGTTCAGTTCCCCTAGAGGAGGTGGAATTCTGGCCCAGCAAGGCATCATATCCGGACTGCTATGTCCGGCTGAGAAAAGAACCAGCTTCAAGGGAGGAGACAGAGCCGAAGGAGGTCATAATCATGGACCACGCTAAGGCTCAAGCCCTACTTTCATCCTCGATGGAGAAGGGCTTCTCTAACTCGAAGGTAGCTGCATTGAGCAAGAAGCTCCCTTCCTTCGTGTCCTCTCCTGCTAGAGCCTTCCCCTTTTTACAGAAAGGGTTTGCGGCTGTACTAAAGGCAGTCGAGGCCGGCAAGCCTTGCCCCTCCCTAGAGGAGTGTAAACCCTTGTCGCTGGCCCTGCCTATGGACCACAAAGACTGGAAGGATGTCCATCTGACGTTCTCAGTGGGAAAGTTGGAGGCTGATATTGCCGGACGGCAATTCGGCGAGGACCTCCCCAAGCTGTCCGACTTTCTTTTACGGAGAGAGTTCGAGACAAAAGAAAGACTGGCTGCCTCAATGTCTCATCAGACTACTCCTGAGACGATGGCAAGTGACCCCAAGGTCCATGAAATGTTCATGGTGGTGGCTAAGACTCACCTAGCCACAGTGACGAAGGACCTTTATGGCTTCGTCAAGGCAAGGAGAGCTTGTAGGGAGTTCATGTTCACCGGGGCTACGGTGAGGCACGAGCCAAGGAAGTTAATCTCCTCCAACATTTGGGGAAAAGACCTTTTCCCTACCGATGTGGTCAAAGAAGTTGTTGATAAGGCCGCCGTGGAGAATAGAAACCTTCTCCAGAAGTGGGGCCTGGCTATCAAAAGAAAGTCTTCCCCGGATGAGGGTCCTCAACCAAAGAGGAAGAATATGAGGACTAGGCTACCGTCTCGGCCAGCCAAGCCCTCTAGACAGCAACAGCAACTGCAATTGCCATTGCCTCCAGTGCCCCAGATGGTGGCACAAACCCCAACCACTTTTCAGTGGGTACCCCAGGCTGTGCCAGGTCAGTCCACGGCATTCACCCCAACGTTCGAAGGACAGTCTTCTTCCTTTCGAGCAAAGCCTAGAGGAGCAGCCAGAGGCTCGTCTAGGCGCCCCTCAAGGGGAAGGGGATTCAGAGGTGGTCGTGGTCAGGGAGGCAAGACCTCAGGAGGCAGTCCAAGTGAAATGATACCGGTAGGAGGGAGACTGATGAAATTTTGGGATCGTTGGACCTTCGATCCCTGGCCCCAAAGCCTTCTCAAGAATGGACTGGGCTGGAGCTGGTACATCACTCCACCCCCGTGCCTTCGGTTTTTCCAACACTCCACCCCCGTTCTGGAAGAGTACGTTCAAGAACTGTTGGAGAAAAAGGTGATCCGAAAGGTGAAGTCCATCAAATTCCAAGGGAGGCTGTTTTGTGTTCCCAAGAAAGACTCGGAAAAGCTCAGAGCCATTCTGGACTGGTCGCCACTCAACAAGTTCATAGTGAATTGCAAATTCAAAATGCTAACACTGCAACACATAAGGACCTTACTGCCCAAGAGGGCATACTCAGTCTCTATAGACTTGTCAGACGCCTATTGGCACATTCCAATCAGCCGTCGACTCTCCCCCTACCTAGGGTTCAGGCTACAACGGAGACTATACGCCTTCAGAGCCATGCCATTCGGGCTAAACATAGCCCCAAGGATTTTCACGAAGCTTGCGAGCGCAGCTCTCAAACAATTACGCCTAAAGGGAATTCAGGTAGTAGCCTACCTGGACGACTGGCTGGTGTGGGCAGCATCAGAGACCGAATGCTTGCAAGCTTCCAGTCAGGGGATCCAGTTCCTAGAGTACCTAGGCTTCAAGATCAACAGAAAAAAGTCTCGACTTTCTCCATCCCAAAAGTTCCAGTGGCTGGGAATCCACTGGGACCTTTTGTCACACTGTTTCTCCATCCCGATGAAGAAAAGGAAGGAGATAGCAGGCTCTGTCAAGAGACTTCTAGATTCCGAAAGGATATCAAGACGCGAACAGGAGAGGGTACTAGGCTCTCTCCAGTTTGCTTCGGTGACAGACCCAGTGCTAAGAGCACAGCTAAAGGATGCAACCGGAGTTTGGAGAAGGTATGCATCAAACGCGCGAAGAGATCTGAGAAGACCAGTGCCGCCTCGGCTACGTACTCTTCTCAGGCCTTGGTCCCAAGCCAGACATCTAAAGAAGTCGGTTCTTCTTCAGTCACCTCCCCCGTCGATGATGATTCACTCAGACGCCTCAAAGGAGGGATGGGGAGGTCACTCTCATCGGAAAAAAGTCCAGGGGACTTGGTCCAAGCTATTCAGGACCTTTCACATAAACTTTCTAGAAGCTATGGCAGTGCTCCTTACCTTAAAGAAAGTCTCCCCTCGTCACTCGATCCACATAAGATTGGTGATGGACAGCGAGGTGGTTGTGAGATGCTTGAATCGACAAGGGTCGAGGTCACCACCTCTCAACCAGGTGATGTTGGCCATTTTCCGATTGGCGGAAAAGAAGAAGTGGTACCTGTCGGCAGTTCACCTTCAAGGAGTCCGCAACGTGACAGCGGACGCTCTATCCAGGTTCACACCTATAGAGTCGGAATGGTCCTTAGACGCCGGATCATTCTCCTTCATTCTGAATCAAGTCCCAGAACTGCAGATAGACCTCTTTGCGACGAAAGACAACAAGAAGTTGCCCCTGTACGTGTCCCCGTACGAGGACCCCTTAGCGGAAGCAGTGGACGCGATGTCCCTCGATTGGAACAGATGGTCCAGGATTTATCTGTTCCCCCCTCACAACCTTCTGTTGAGGGTCCTCAACAAACTGAGATCCTTCAAGGGGGTAGCGGCAATGGTGGCCCACAAGTGGCCGAACAGCATGTGGTTCCCCTTGGCGTTGGAACTACAGCTGAAGTTTGTGCCGCTACCACATCCAGTTCTGACCCAGCGAGTCCAGAAGTCAACTGTCTGCGCTTCATTACAGAAAACCCGGACCCTGCAGCTCATGATTTTCTCGCCCTTGCGGTGAGAAAGCGTTTCGGGATTTCGAAAGCCAGCATAGACTTCCTAGAGGAATATAAGTGCAAATCGACTAGAAGGCAATATGAGTCATCTTGGAGAAAATGGGTGGCCTTTGTAAAGACAAAGAATCCGCAGGAGATCTCAACAGACTTCTGCTTATCTTTCTTCATCCACCTCCATGGTCAAGGGTTGGCAGCTAACACGATTTCAGTGTGTAAATCTGCTTTGATGAGACCCATTTTATTTGCCTTCCAGATCGACCTAGGTAACGAGATCTTTAATAAAGTTCCGAAAGCCTGTGCTAGGCTCAGACCTTCAGCACCTCCAAAGCCCATCTCATGGTCTTTAGACAAAGTTCTTCACTTCGCCTCCCTGTTGAGCAATGAAGAATGTGCGTTAAAGGATTTGACACAAAAAGTTATTTTCCTATTTGCACTCGCGTCCGGGGCCAGGGTTAGTGAGATCGTAGCCCTCTCGAGAGAGGCAGGTCGTGTTCAGTTCCTGGATGGGGGGGAACTGAACCTGTTTCCGGATCCTACGTTTCTCGCCAAGAATAAGTTACACACCAACAGGTGGGGTCCCTGGAGAATCTGCCCTCTGAAAGAAGATGCATCTCTATGTCCAGTAGAATGCCTAAAGGTCTATCTTCGTAGAACTTCAGACTTCAAGGGTGGTCAACTATTCAGGGGAGAAACATCAGGCTCAAATTTATCTCTGAATCAACTCAGAGCGAAAATCACATATTTTATTCGCAGAGCGGATCCTGACAGTACACCCGCAGGTCACGATCCGAGGAAAGTTGCCTCATCCCTAAATTTCTTTAATTGTATGGATTTTGAGCATCTCCGTTCATACACGGGCTGGAAGTCTTCCAGAGTGTTCTTTCGCCACTATGCGAAGCAAGTAGAGGAACTAAAGAGATCTGTGGTAGCAGTGGGTCGTGTTGTTAACCCTACTGTTTAACTCTGCGAGGAACAGTGGTCTTATTTGGGACGATTAAGTCCAGGGTGAGTGTGTAGGTACATACTGTACTACAAACTAAATGAGGGCACCGAGTGCCCACATAGACTGTTCCTTTTCCAAAGGTGAACCTAGCATAAGTGCAGACATGTGTGCCGAGCGTTTCTAACGCTAATGTGATTGATTTGTAATACGGACTTTTATGACTTGATACCTCGGTATCTTAAAAAAGTGGCATTTAATGTTTTTTCTTTCAGATAAACAAGTTCTGTTTACTATCATACTTATGCTTAAAGTTTTGGGTTATCCTCTTTTTATATATATATATATATATATATATATATATATATATATATATATATATATATATATATATATATATATATATATAATTGTTGTTAACCTGTCTATTTATTGTCTGTCAATAAACTTGTTCTTGAGAACCTTGCGTCTCTTTCGCCTGTGTCAATTTATTGGTATAATTGAGCATTTATTCTATGTACCTTATCTGGGATAATTCTAATAGAATTGTTCTGTTATGCAAGCTATGTTGCATTGGTTTATGTAGTCCCCTAATGGGAGGACTCCGTCCCATAAAGGGACGAGGGCGGTTTTATTAGTTTCTTCCTATGCGGATATAAACCTTTGTCCAATACAAGTATTGTGCGGATTTCTGGTCAATATATATTGACGCAGTGGTTCTTTACAAACTATGCTTTACTTAATATAGGGCGAGACCACTATATTAGCTTGCCTGGTATTCATACATAGGTATATGTACTCTTCGAGACTTTTTCCAGAGTTTAGTAGGACTCTTCCCTGTAGGGGGCAGGAAGCTCTAACATAGTTTATAGTTAGTTGAAAAGATGTATAACGGTAACATCTTAGGTCTCTAGGTCTAGTCGACCGGGGAAAAATTACCTCCGGGGAGTACGGCACGTTCTGAGAATCCACAGATACAGTAATGCTCTGGTACACATCCATCAGGACGACATGGCTTGAGCCCAAAAAACGGATTTTGAGCGAAGCGAAAAATCTATTTTTGGGTGAGATGGCCATGTCGTCCTGATGGACCCGCCCTTGCCTTTCTAAGAAAGGGCCGTAGGACCCCTCCCTACATACAGTATCTGTAGCACCTCGTGTACGCTACAAGGAATACAGATGGCGCCAGGATTGGCGCCAGGCACGCATACGAATCGGAGGATAGGGAAGCCTTGGGAGCGGCTCCCCTTTTTCTTTCCCGAATTCGTTTCTTGCCAATCGCCTCCTACGAGACGAAATCTCTGTCCAGGATGCAGATTGCCATGTGGCGTGTCAAGAATACGTCCTCTGATATGTCGCGATATCCCTTTCACGAGGGATACTCGCTCCAGGAGTTAGAATTCTGGTACCTTAAGGTAAATTCTCTGGGAATATCGCCGTAGTTGTAATATACCCTAGGAAGCTACCCTATAGGAACTTCCATCAGGACGACATGGCCATCTCACCCAAAAATAGATTTTTTGCTTCGCTCAAAATCCGTTTTGTAGGAGAAATTCTTTAAGAAGCCCCTTTATCAAAAACCGCACATTTTGATTTTCTTTTTTTTTTTTTTGTTTCTATTGTCTTTCAGTTTCCTTGCCCATAACTCCAGAGGGATTATTTTTTGAAACGTATTACAAGACAACGCTCTTTTTGTCCGCTCTTTCTATTGAAGCCAATAACCATCGTCTATTCGAAATCTGCTCACGAAACTCGTGTGGGATGAATAGAAGAGGTTCTTTTCATTCAAGGGCAGATGTAACTTTTTATGAGGTCGCATTACAGAATACCTTATAACAAATAAAGTGATATGAAAAAGGCTGTGCTCCAGATAAAGCTCTCTCCGAAGTTCTTCGTGTTCAAGAATTGAATTGAAAGGGAATTCAAACTGTGAATTCATTGTCTTTTGGATTCCATAATCTTGAAAGCAGTGTAGAAGAGAAAGAGTGTACATGTAGGTAATTGATAACCTTTTTGTGTTGAATGTTCCAGAGCATTTATAGGCAAATATATTTTTCTTTCATAGAATTTTTCACTTTCAAGTATGTCTGAAATGATATGGAAAGAGGTAAAATTAGCGAAAATCTATTCGCTCTACCTTGGGAAGGGAAAAGATATTCAATAAAACTAGAAATGAATCTCATAACATTACAGTTGGTCACTAACTAGATTAATACGACTCTATTTCCACCACAGAAACCCCACTAACAAAGCCTTAGAAGACATGGCATTAACTAACCTCATCTAACCTAGTTGAAAAACAGGTTTGTAACATAAGATAATAAGGCATCATAGAGATGGCTAAGAATGATAAAGGGGTAAAAATTCCTGCCCATAAAAGAGATATCTAGTAAACGTAGGGAAATTGTATTCAATATTCAATATGTATTTACAAAGCGCCAATGATTATTTATGTGGCAATGGGTCGATAACGTCGCAAAACCACTGGAATGAAGAGTCGTATTTTCACGGAAGAAAATTACATATTTTTTCCTGAGGTTCATAAATGCAAGAGTGAAGTAATATGAAAGATGTTTATAAAAGAAATAAAAAAAGAAAAAAAGACCAGCAATCATACGTACGTTTTATTGTGCAAAAATTGTGCTAATGTGTTACAGCGTCAGCATTCACGACAAAATGTGTAACTGAACAATTGCCACGCATACTCATAGACACTCAAGGATGTTAGAATTATATAACTCAAATCAATAATTAGGCAAGTCTTTATTTTTCAACTTACCTGCACAAAATTCCACGAACTGACGTCTTGGATTTATTCGAACTTTTTTAGTTCACTTCTAAAGGGCTGAAAGAACACTCGTTTTAATGATCCGGCCGGTAGTGTAATACAGCAGAGACAAACTCCAAGTCGGACTCAAAACCTGTGATCAACTCCCGTTTTCTTTCCTTTCTCCGAAGCTCTCGAACAACCGTTGAAAAATAAAGACGGGAAAACAAAAGTGTTTCCTTATAAGGAATACATTAAACATGAAATTAATTAATCCAATTAGAATACAAAAAAGGGGAAAATTAAAAAGTTACTTTTAATATTAACAAATGGCAATCATTCTGTTTACTTTCCATCCATGACCGAACACCAAAAATAAGAACAAAAAGTAAGAAAAACAAACTAGTCAATTCGACTATTCTCCCACGAATGCAATCACCATTCTCCAATCAACTATTTCTACAAGGAGACAGGAAGAAAGAAAACCTCCCTGAATAGGTCCGAGGCTATATGCCAAATTCAAAATATCTAAGGGAAAGTTTGAAGAACGTTTAGATGAAAACAGTTGACTGAATACCTCGTGTTTCTTATAAATCATGAAATAAAAAATGTAATCAACTCGAAATCTTCAGAGAATTTCTTTTCCAGTAAACCTGCGCTGTTTATATATAAAAACAAGACGGTAATGTCTCCAAGGGACGTGTTTTATTCATAACATTTCGCACTTTAGTTAATTATATCTCGCTACACTAGAATATCAATTTTGTAATAGGAAGAATAAGTTTTGGCGGATCGCAGTGAGCAAGGAAAAAAGTTCGTGCTGTTCACGAAAAACTATATGGAAATAATTTCTAACTTAATGTATTACTTTTTTCACGTGAAATATATATATATATATATATATATATATATATATATATATATATATATATATATATATATATATACATATATATATATATTGTATATATATATATATATATATATATATATATATATATATATATATATATATTGTATATATATATATATATATATATATATATATATATATTGTATATATATTATATATATATATACATACATATATATATATATATATATATATATATATATATATATATATATATTATGCGTGTGTGTGTGTTTGTGTGTGTTACGGTTTTTTGCAAAATTTGTTATTTTACAGTTATCAGTCGTTTTACAAACACGCCTAATTTGTGGCCTTTATGCAAAATATCCTTAATTGTCTGGTTACTTCGCAAAAAAAAAAAAAAAATAAAAAAACGCATAAAAAGGATAATTTACAAAAACATCTGGTAACGTTACACAAATACATGGCAATCTGCTTATCTGCAAAGTTCACATAATTTAAAATGTCAGTTTGCAATATAACTGAATCTCAATACCAATTGGCTGATTGTTGCTGAGATTGTTTTCAGTCAGGCATGAGTCAACAGTAGTTTATTGTTTATTTGTGTTTAAATGGTTACTCTGCTGAACTACTGAAGGTCACACGAGTTAGTGCAATGTGACTCTCGCATTCTCGTTGTTAGGATTGGTGGTCTTGGGGTGTAAATATCTGCTTATTAATGATCCAACGATGGATGGAATAAAGGAGGAAATCGTTAATCGAATGAAAGAACTTGAAAACACTGAACTGAAGATGAGTCAAAAGCCTATAGGTTTTTAAGAGGATACGATATCATTGAAATATCGGTTGAAGAGCCGACAATGCGAATTATACTTAAAAAAGGAACTGTTATTAATGACGTCTCTGTTGAAGATCTTTTTGATACAATTGAAGATGCCCGTCTTCCTAACGCACAGGGAGGGAGGAATATTCTTTCTAAAGTTTTGAGTGAAAAATTTACTAACAACGATAGATTAAACAAAGATCTCCCTGGAATTCTAGAAAGAATATCAATTATAAAATACAGTGTCCGCCAATCCGTGGTTGTCAAGCTAGTCCTTTCGAACAGCAAGAGTTCAAGGTACAGTTAGAATCAAAAGAACGCCGACACTCCGGGGAAATCTTTCGTCAGATGTCTCTAGTGTTTCCATGACAAAACAGACAACGAGTTGCTCCTCTTACTACTGCTACGAAATGGGCGGAGCCTTCTCCAACCTTGGTGAATCAAAGACAGTAAAGGGCTGCCTTTGTTAGCTCAAGCATTGAAATGTTACAAATAGAGTTGCCATATTTCATTCTCAGTTATCATTTGACGTCTCAAATATCCACTACAAATACTGAATACACAAACATATATATATATATATATATATATATATATATATATATATATATATATATATATATATATATATATATGTATGTATATATATATATATATATATATATATATATATATATATATATATATATATATATATATATATATATATATATACATACATATATATATATATATATATATATATATATATATATATATATATATATATATGTGTGTGTGTGTGTGTGTGTGTGTGTGAGTGTAGAAAATATTGGAGTGTCGTAGCTAAACAATTCCTTCCGTTAACAGCTATATTTGATTATTATAACATTAATCTTGTTCAAGTTACCGATGAACGAAAAAAAGTAATTTCAATTATGTTTCAATGTTAAAAAATATCAGTAAAAAACACCATACATGAGTTATACCCACATAAAAGATGTTCAGAGAGAGAGAGAGAGAGAGAGAGAGAGAGAGAGAGAGAGAGAGAGAGAGAGATCAAATGGTTTAAGCTTACTCTACTTAATGAAGTAATGTAACAGCACATAAACTCCTTTTTAGACATTTATGCATATCAAAATATTGTTTTTCATTATTATACAATGTTTCCAATAGAAATTATTGTATTATGCTCCCAAAAGCTTATAGTTATTTTTCAGATGATAGATTGACTGCTAAAAACTACTTACAGTTTATAGATATTCATTGAATGTAACACATCGTAATATTTGAGGATACTTTATTGTAAAATATTTCCCAAATTATTCAGATTCAGGGGTAGGCGCCGTTTCAGCGTTTAGACTCTAAACCACTTTCCCTTTATTCATCATTTATTTTACATTCCCATTGTTGAGCTTTGTCATCTCACCGTCTGCTATCTTGGCCTTGAAGGATTAGCATTGCCATTTGAACTAAAATCTTAAACATATATAGTAAAATCTTTACTACATTGCTAATTCAATCTTTGTCGTAAGTGCTTTATTCACTTGATAATTATCGAAACTAAATGGTAAAATTGGAGATAGTTATCACAGGATATAAATAACGGAGTTATTTTGTTAGAATCAAATGCTTATCCAAATAATGGGTGATTTTGTGGGAAAATAACTAATTGCTTTTAGGCGTTTGGAGGATTTGCTTCCTTAAGGATCCGTATACCAACATTTGTCCAGCTGCATATAGTTTGATCATTATATTTTATACTCCTCTATATACCTTAAATGCTCTGTAGGAAAATTTAACCAGTTGCTTTAAAATCGACTAAGATATTTTCGTTAACTGGAATAATGATAGAGGAATGGGATATATATTGTATAAAAAAATCTGAGGGGCACCACTTATTCATGGAAGCATGCTTCACAATGCAATTTTTTTTTTTTTTACTTCGATGGAGATTGTAAAAACTAAGATGGAGGAAAATGAAATACAGATCTCCAAATGCCTTATTCCGGAATCCAGCTAATGAATATCTTGTCTTGGTGTCACACAAATATCAAATAGTTCCAAGTTGGAATGGTCAAGGGAAGGTGTTTCTGCTGCCGCTTGTGAGAGATTTCTTTTATGGAGGCACAGAGAGGAGCTAAGAACCAAAGTTGACGCTCTAAGACGAGCACCGAGGCAGAAGGGCATTCATTTTAAAGATATTTGACAAATAAATGAATAAATAATGACGGAAAGAAACACACATATTAAATAATGAATCAGGGGATAAAGGAAGAAGCTCAGGAAATAAAAGCTAAAGAATGAGAGAAAATATTTAGGAATCCGTGAGTATCGCTCCTCAGCTGTATAAGTTAGTGATTAAAAGGACAATCAAACTTTTATTTCCGAGATATTTTAATATTGGGTTTTCCTTTCCCCTACTCGCGGCACCAGCTGTAGAAATTGTGGTTTAACTAATACCGTGATAGGCTGAGGAGTTGGTATGGATAGCTTTTGCTCGAACAACCCAAACTAGAGCTACACGGATAGTAATGCATTTTCGCTTGTTAAGCGCCCATCTACCTTGCGTAATTTACCCGGTCAAGAGACTTACATCTAGCACCCCATACCTGGGCTGATTCGGGCATTTGATCACAGTAAATAAGGACTTTATCATACAAAGCTAAGCGTATTTGAATCAAGATTATAAGACCTTTATGCATGAAATTGATAAGAAGTTGGTTTGATCTCAAAGCTGTTTAATTTCTCAAGATAAAGCTACTAGCAAATATATAATCATTGATAACTTACAATCAGGGTATTAGAATGGGGAATCATTTCGTGCTTATGCCATCTATTCGTGTATATTTTCAGGAAAAATTATAGAATTCGTTTTGGGAAAATAAGTATATCATAGTTTCATGACAAAATTTCTGAAAATTATGTCGTTCTGAGATTATGATTTGTCAATAAAACAAATTTTTTAAACCCTTTGCCAGAATGTGATAGCGTCCTCATCTACCTCAATATAAGTTATTTTCGATACGAAATAATAAATTCTGATTGTATTGAAGGTGCTTTGCAGTCATCAGAATCTATTACATCCATCATCGATTATCTATTATGCAAAGTTAATACTTAAATTTCGTTACTTATCGACCTTCCATCAACAGCAGCTATTTTATTCTACTGCTGCTATCTTTTACAAATAAACTAATAATGAATTACGTTAGCCAAATTTACTAGAACATTGACGGGTATCAAATAAATCTCAGGCAATGATACAATATCTTACAGGCTGTATCATGAGTCTACAAGCATCCTGTCTCCACAACCCCTAAAACAGAAATGACTTTCCTATTTGCTCAGTTTTGGAATGGCCGGCAGAACACCCCCCCCCCCCCCCCTTCCCTGGAAAGTGTCTACTTTGTCCCTCTTACGAAAAAAGTAGCAATTGAAAGATAATAGTATATATATATATATATATATATATATATATATATATATATATATATATATATATATATATATATATGTGTGTGTGTGTGTGTGTGTGTGTGTGTGTGTGTGTGTGTGTGTGTGTTTTGTATTTGTATTGAAAAGTTGAGACGTCAAATGATTATACAGAATTGAAATATGGCAACTCAATTTGTAACATTTGTATACTTTTGCTAACAAAGACGGCCCTTTACTGTCTGATTCGCTAAGGTTTGAGAAGGCTCCGCCCATTTCGTAGAAGTTGTAAGAAGAGCAACTCCTTGTCCGTTTTGTCATGGGAACACTAGAGACATCTGACGAAAGATTTTCCCTGAGTGTCGGCGTTCTTTTGATTCTAACTGTACCAGTTCAAGGGAAATGAAACCGCTTAAGCTTGTTCTAAAACTAATCACACAAATATATTTCATTAATCGTGTTGTAAATGAGTGTAACCGATTTCCACATAAAGTAGTAAATTCAAGTACTATCTTAACATTCAAGAATAATATATACATATAATCTAATTTAAAGGTTTACTTGGACAGTAGAGTCATCGAGACGGGAATAGTATTGTTTCATAATGAACCAAAAAGATCACTTCAAAACCAAGTTCTTATCCATTGAAGATGTTCCCAGAGAACGAGAGATAAGCCTTCGTGAAGTAGCTAGTGCAGAATGAATGGGCCAAGGACAAGATTTAATTCGGTGCAACTGGTCAACCATTTGTAACAGCAACCACTGCCAGTATTATCAGAATCAAACTGTCTACACACTTTTGATGCAAATGCAGTTCTGCTTGTAAAAAAGCAATCTTTTGATATTTTCTTATCATTCAAGGATATTCTGTCATTTTGCAATCTGACATCCCAAGTTATAGGGGACATTGCAAATAACCAGGTTATCATGTTTTTTGTAAAGTTACCTGATAATTTGACAGAATGCTCTTTTTATGTGCATATTTGATAAGTAACCAGGCAATTAAGAGGGTTTGGCAAACATGTCATGATTTAGGTTTATTTGCAAAATATCCGCTTACTTTAAAAAAAAGGAATTTCACAAAAAAACGTAAAACACACAGACACATATACACACACGTATATATATATCTATATATATATATATATATATATATATATATATATATATATATATATATATATACTGTATATATATATATATATATATATATATATATATATATATATACTGTATATATATATATATATATATATATATATATATATATAGATATATATATATATATATATATATATATATACATATATATACACACATATATATATATATATATATATATATATATATATATATATATATATATGCAGTATATATATATGTATGTATATATATATATATATATATATATATATATATATATATATATATATATACATATATGAATATTTATCTACGCATGGATATCTAAAATTAGACTATAACATCACAAACATATAGATATAAAAGAGAATGTGCTTAATTTTGAATAAAGTATTCACTAAACACAAAACCACAAGAGTAATCTATTCTTGGAATATAAATACCTTTTTAAACCAGTCTACCGAACTCGATTATACTGCAAAAAATCATCAAAAAAATTAACTATATTGCCTGAAATTTCTTTTCATTCTGAGGTGCAGAATTTCATGAATATTTGCCCCAACTTCCGAGGGTTCATGGTGCCGCTAATAATAGATAATTACGGAAGTGTTACTTTTCATCTAAATGGTCTGTCTAATTGGCCCTTTTTGCTTATTTTTTGAACGATTGTCACATATTTTGGATAGTTCACCTTTTACATAACTCTCCATAAGCGCCTTTCCTTTAAATAATATGTTAGAATATCGCCCCCCCCCCCCAAAAAAAAAAAATAACTGTTATAATCGATATAATTTCTTTTCAGGCTTTTGGTTCAATTTCATTTACATGATCGATTTTCCATTCATTGATGCATTACTGCATACAGTCTTCATATTAACATATGATATGGTAATTAGCGTATAGGAAGTAAGTAATGATGTGTGATGATTACCTTATTATACCCAAATATTAGACTTCTATTGCTTTTTTTTATTAATAAAACAATAATAATTTTATTACGTATTACTTTTCATATAAAACTGAACAAATGGCCAAAACGAGGTCGTACAGTATCTCCTAACGTAAACAGGTCGTACAGTACAGTATTACCGAATCTATGAAAATCCAACTAAATGTCACAACTAATACATCGCAGCCGCAGGTCATAAAGGTTTAAAGGCCACTCATGAATGGCAGAGGTATGGGACAGTGACATTGCCCTAGCAAGCAGGACACTGCCTGGAGACTGACCATTATACATATGATCAACGTCCAAGTCCCTTCTCCCCCCTCTCTAGGGAAGGCTAGGTAATGGCTGGCTGCTGATGATCCTGCAGGTAGACCTATAGACTCCCTCAAAACCCCCATCCTTAGCTCACAAGAATGGTGAGGTTGCAGACACTACAAGAATTTAACAAGACTGAGACATTACCAATGGGCCACAAACAATGTAATGAAATGGAATGAAGTCCATGGGTCTTGGCGATAAAAAAAAAAGTTCATAAATCTGGGGTTTGAGTTCTAACAAAACAAACTTTTTTTTTTTTCATTTCTAAGCAATGCCATTTCTAGAAACATTGGGGAAGATAATATACCAAACAGTTTCGGATACAAAGTGCAGGAATTTTCATAGAAAGCATAAAGAGGGTTCATTGATGCTTTGGCAGGTCACTTCCAGTAAGGAACCACAAATATATCTGGCATATTCTAAAATGGAAAATGAAAGAATATATTGTTAAACTCATGTCAATCGGTTTCCTCAATCTTTCATGTAGAATTCTCTGCATTCTTCAGTGTTTTGGTTGTCATACAATCAGTGTTCTCCTCAAAGTCGAATGCCATCACTTTCATTTATTTTTTAGGGCCGAAGTTTTGATATCGCTAAGGCTGTTGGGGATATCCTCGCCCAGCGTGGTGGCTTTCATATTGTAAAAAAGAAAAAGAAATACTTACATGCTTTATGACGACTTTGTATTAAAGAAAAAAAAAAGTAGTTGAATATCTATCAAAATCAAAATCTGTCTCTTAACTCAGCCAAAAACTCATACTTTGTTTTTAGCTCCTGTTAATCTTTCTCCTGTACATGGCACAC
>NC_090734.1:13969783-13972283 GCF_036898095.1 Palaemon carinicauda
AGGTGCCGGGTGGGGGTGTGATAGTGGGGGTTTTAGAGTAGGTGTGGGAGGAATGAGGTAGAAAGAATCAGCGATCTTCTTAATAAATTGAGTTCCGCTGTAAGGAATATTGTTGGACCAACTCATTCTTTGGGTAATAAACTCAGGTGATGTTATGTTTATTTGATAATGTACCTTTACTATTGATATATTTCATCGTTGATTACAGGCTACCGATGCATCTCCTATTACCTTTGTTTATTTGACTTGCGTAAGATCTAATGTTATTGCCTGTCCATAGCAAACAATTAGCTTTGTGTTATCAACACTTTAAAGAAAAGACACAAGTAATGACTTGTTAAATAGTTCGATTTACTTTGATATTGATATATTTCAACATTGATTTGGTGAAATGAGATAGTTCAACAACTACACAGGATTTTGTTCTGTTGATTTGACTCACTTAAAATGTACAGTAGTTACGGAGTCCAGGTCTGGGAATGGGATTGGGAATGAGGAGACCTAATGGTGGTATTCCCTTGACACTCTTTTGTTATGTTCAGTTAATTTTCATCAAATTCCTTTATCAGTCCATTTAAATCTATTGATAAAAATCGTTATGTTTTAAGTATATATTTTGCATTGGATATAGAAAAATTTAAATGTCTTTGTAACAGCGTTTTAACTATTGGCAAGTCTGAATGCATTATTCAAAGACTCCCATCTAACAGATTGCCAGTCAGGGATGTTTCTAATAGGCCACCACAATCTATCGGGAAATTGTGTTTCTTACTAAAATCTTCTCCAGAAGTCTTATATAGCCTGGAGCTGACCATCTGTATATATGGTCAGTCTCCATGGCCTTGCCCTGCTTTCTAGGGCAATATCAATCTCCCTTGCCTTTGTTATTCACGAGCAGACCTTAAACCTTTAAACCCGTTGTGACCCACTCTAGTTTTGAGCCAGATAATGACAGGATCAATGATATTTATTAGTGGTCACCAATTTAGACAATGGTCATTCCAAATGATCAAAAGACCAGCTCTGTTCAAATATATTCCGCGGTATCCAATGATGGTTACAAATTCTTCAAAACATCTTCAACTCCGTGAGTTGGGATTGCTGGAAGAATTTTCTACGCACATTAATTGACATAAACGTCTCAAAATTTAATTAAAGACAGACGACGCATTTTATGAGGATGTAAATCAAACTTGTATTCATAGGGGCTGAAACATTTGAATGTAATTACAGTGGATAAATATTAATATTACAGATTAATATTAAGATTATAAAGTATTGTTCATACACTGGCGAGTGATTTGATAATCCTCTGTAATATGGCAAGTAATTACACGATATAGTAATCTTAATATGATACGAGATCCTGGTGGAAGGGAAATTGTTCGAGAACTTTTAACATATTAATATATATTAAGATTCTAATAACTAACTAGTGTTACCTCTTCCTAAGCACGAATCTTACTCACATTTACATTCCTGTCCAGTATGGATATTCAGTAAAAAATCTGTGTTCATTAAAATGTAGAAGTATGCCACAACAATAACAGTAATAACAACAACAACATCATTTATAGTCCACTGCAGGAAAAAGGCCTCAGACTTGGCCTTACTAATTTTTGGAGTTTGTCCATTTTCATCACGCTTGGGGTTTAGCCATCAAGCTGGCCACTCTACTTATATATATAAATATATAATATATATATATATATATATAAATATATATATATATATATATATATATATGTGTATATATATATATATATATATGTATATGTATATTTATATAGATATAGCTATCTATCTATCTATCTATCTATATATATATATATATATATATACACATATAAAATATTGAGTCTTTAACGAGCTTCTATTATTCAAATCCTGAAATCTATTGGGTTGAAAGCGTAACGTCCACGGCTAATTCATGGCTTATTGGAGGATGATCCAGACAGGCGGCTGCAATTAAGTGAGATGATGCTGAATCGAATTGAAGAAATGCTTGACGTGGTATTTCAGGTTTAGGTATTTTAGGGCCAATTTTTTTTACGGAACAGTCACAGGAAATAATTATCTTGAAATTATATGTATATATATATATATATATATATACTGTATATATATGTATATATATAAATATATATATATATATATATATATGCATATATATATATATATATGTGTGTGTATATATATTACATATATATATATATATATATATGTGTGTATGTATATAATATTTATATATCTATATATATATATATGTATATATATATATATATATATTTATTTTATATATATATATATATATATATATTTATATATATATATATATATATATGTATATATATATATATATATATACACTATAGTGAAGATATGTAAGTATCATCATCTTAGAGGAGTCTAAAAATCAAAGACAATATATCTCTGCACAAACTGAGCGTCAGTTACGTTTAACGATAAGATGAAAAGTTCATTTACATTTTGCATTTAA
>NC_090734.1:13977283-13984783 GCF_036898095.1 Palaemon carinicauda
ATACACAGTCTAGAAAAAGACTTATGTCAGCGTGTTCCACTTGAAAACATTCGCTGCACATGTGAGATTTTGAAGTTGAAATTCCTAGAGACTAACCATTTAACATATGATCAGCGCCCAAGCCACCTCTATCTAAGCTAGGACCAGGGAGGGCTAGACAATCACTGCTGATGACTTAGCATGTAAGTCTATCCCATTTGATGGTGAGGTTACAGACACTAAAGGAATTAACGAGTTTGACCGGGACTCAAACATCAGTCCCACCGAGGGACTCTTACAATAGGCCACCACAACCCGAAGGGCTCAGGCATGTCCTTCCACTTACGCCCGTTTATGGTTTGTATTATGATTGTTTTAATAAATTGAGCTATTTTGTTATTTCTTTAATTATCTTTTCCTTGCTTCAGTTTTTGTTGTGTGTGTATATATATATATATATATATATACACACACATATATATATATACATATATATATATATATATATATACTGTATATATGTATATATACATATGCATATGTATAAACAGTTTTATATACTGTATATATGTGTATATATACATATATATATACATATATGTATATATATATATATAATATACTGTATATATCTGTATATATTATACATATAGGTATATATATATATATATATATAAAGTTGTATATACTGTATATATATATATATATATATATTTACGTGTATATATATATATATATATATACGTGTATATATATTTATATATATATATACGTGTATATATATATATATATATATGTGTGTGTGTGTGTGTGTGTATAATTTATCAGATGTTTCATCGTGTTTTAGCAGTAAAGAACACTTTAAAACCTCCGGTAAGATTGGGTAGTATAATGAATTACCAGAATTTTTTGATAAAAGCAACGCTATTCTGTTTTTGTATTTCATTTGCTCACTGAGCTACTTTTCCTGTTGGAACCCTTGGACTTATAGCATCGTGGTTTTCCAAATATGGTTGTCGCTCACCAAATAATAATAATAATAATAATATTAATAATAATAAATAATAATAATAATAATAATAATAATAATAATAATAATAATAATAATAATAATAATAATAATAATAATTTATGATTTCTTTAAGATTAGTTGAAGATATCTGGACACCTGTTCTGGCTTAGCTAAATAGATAGGTAAGAAGCTTCGCCCACTAAGTTCTCTCTGTGTTAATTTTATGAATGGAAAATTGTACTACGACAGAAATACGATTTGGATTTTTCGTTTTGAACTACCGACAATAACTGTATCCTATGTTCTTAAAATGTTTCATTTGAATTGTTTACTACTTTTCCTGTAGTTTATTTATTTCTATATTACCTTTCCTTAATGGAATATTTATTTCATGTTGGAGCCCTTAGGCTTATATCATCCTGCTTTTCCAAATAGGGTTGTAGCTTAGCTAGTAATAATAATAATAATAATAATAATAATAATATATAATAATAATAATAATATAGATATCTGAACGCACACACACACATATACACACAGACGCACACACACACACACACACACATATATATATATATATATATACACACACATATCATCATCGTCACCATCATCATCATCATCATCATCTCATCCTACGCCTATTGACGCAAAGGGCCACTGTTGGATTTCGCAAGTGGTCTCTGTCTTGAGCTTTTGATTCAATACTTCTCCATTCATCATCTCCTACTTCGCGTTTTATAATGCTAAGCCATATAGGCCTGGGTCTTCCAATTCTTCTATTGCCTTGTGGAGCCCAGTTAAACGTTTGGTGAACTAATCTCTCTTGGTTAGTGCGAAGAGCATGCCCAAACCATCTCCATCTACCCCTCATCATGATCTCATCTACATATGGTACTCGAGTAATCTCTATTAGAGTTTCATTTCTAGTCCTGTCCTGCCATTTAACTCACAATATCCTTCTGATGGCTTTATTCTCAAATCTACTAAATCTATTGGAGGTTGTTTCATTGTCATACCATGACTCGTGTCCATAGAGTAACACCGATCTCACTAAACTGATATATTGTCTGATTTTTATATGAACTTTTAGGCGATTTGATTTCCAAATTTTACTTAACCTAGCCATTGTTTGATTTGCTTTTTTTTAATCCTTCATTAAACTCTAATTTTAAAGACCCTGAATTGGAGATCATTGTTCCTAAATACTTGAATGATTCTACCTTACTAATCCTTTCTCCCTCAAATGATATTTCACCTTCCATTGCATACTAGAAGGGCAGCATCATCAGCATACTTTAGATCTGCTAAATTCCTATCACCAATCCAGTCCAATCCTTCTCCACCATCTCTGACTGTTCTACACATTACAAAGTCCATGAGGAGGATAAACAACATAGGAGACAACACATCCACAAGTATACATGGACTCCACCATGTGTGAATTACAAAAATCAGATAGATCACATTGCTGTTAATAAAGAGAGAAGGATGACTCCGAGAAATGTAAGAAGCTATAGAGGTGCAGATATTGGTAAGCTATAGCGGTGCAGATATTGGTAATGATCACCAGCTCCTCATTGCCACACTGAAATTAAAACTGAAAGCACCGAGCAGATATATAGATAGAATACCTAGGTTTGATACAACTAAGGTTCTAGAGGAAGAGCACAGAGAAACATTTGCAATTGAATGTAGGAATCGACTTGCAGTCTTTGAGACTTTAAGACACGATGAACAGACAATTGACGAAGAATGGTGTGATATTAAGAACATACGGTATATCAGTCAGTTGGTAGTGAAGTCTTGTGAAAAACAGTTACAAGGAGAAAGCATTGGATATCGAATGATACTTGGGATACTATAAAAAGGAGACAAAGACAGAAATTGATTGTTGAATGTTTTCGAGGAAGTAATGAAAATTACAAGATAGAGCATGCTAAGTATTCCAGTATTGACAGCGAGGTCAAAAGAAAAGCCAGGCATGACTGGAGAGAGTATTTAGACAGTAAAGCAGATGAGGCCGACAAAGCTATGAATTCTGGAAGGGGCTATGGTGTGAGAATTGTTCATAGAATTACTAATGAAATCTCGAAAGGGCAAAGAATTATATACCCATCAAAAAGAGAGATGGCTCTGTTATTGCAACAGAAGATGAAGAAAGACAACGTTAGATGGAACACTTTAGTGAGGTTATGAATTGGACATATGAAGGGAATAATTTGATTGATATACCTGAAGCTGATGAAGACCTTGAAAAGTAAATGCAATATGTACAAGATCTTTACAGATAGTTGCATGAAATCATGTTTACACTGCGTTTGAAAATAACATAAACATTCATCGTTTAAAAGTGAAGAGAAAATCAGCAAAACCTAATGAACTCGGAGACAGGCAAAGCAGCATTGGGCGGAGTTTTCCACTGGGCAGAAACCGTAATATTCCATCGAACTCCTCCTGAATGTAATAACAGATGAAAACTGAGCCCTGTTGTATAAAGAAAAGCCTTTGTAGGCTGCAGTGCACATCAAAAGCAGTCGGAAACGAGGTCAGCATAGTCACCGATACCAGGGATCCAAATTAAAAAAAAAAGAAAAAAATATATATTTTTGGTCAAATTTTGTGAAAAAGGAAAAAAAAAGAAGAGGGGATGAAACAAATTAATGTATTTTTGTAGGATTTGGAACATACTCGAAATGGACGGTTATTCAACACATAATAGCGCTCGATACCTTGGCGTCAAAAGGAATAAAAAAAAAATGGAAAACAAATATAAATTATATTAGTGAAATTTGGTAAAACAAAAAGGAGGGAATAAAAACATTGAATGTATCTTTGGTGACATTTGGAACACAATCGAAATACATTTTTTAAACTCAGGATAGCTGTCGCTGCTATGGTAAAAAGAAAAAAAAAAATGAACATGATAAATTTTTAGGGTAATTTGGAACACACTTGAAATACATGGTTTATGAAATTACGATAGCCTGCAATACCTTAGTAAGAAAACAAAGAAAAATATCTAATGAAAAGGGAATACGTTTGTAGTGGAATTTGGAATAATAAGAAAAAAAAAAGAGGGATGAAAAATATCAATGTATTTTTCGTCCTTTCACACTGTGGGAATACATGATTATTTAACAATATGGAGGTATGTTATAATGAAATCTATTAGGTAACTTACAATAGAGTTTCATGAAAAATAATAATATTACAATGAAAATTGCCAAAATACTAAAAAAAAAAAAAAATCCTTACAAAAGGGTTATTAGTAAATAACGAATTAAGTATATAGTGTACTGTATTTAGAAAATAATATATTATAAAAAAAAAACGTAGCCATTTTTTCTACTTTATTCATAAAGTCAAATTAGTAATATTACAAAGAAAAAAATCTAACCTCTATTTTTTCTCTTTTAAATGATGGATTGGGCAGACAAAAAAAGCTGAATTGTTAGAGATGAAATATACGGAAAATTAAATTGTTGGAGAAGAAATATACGGAAAATTAAATTTAAACTTTTCAACAACCAAAGGTTGAAAAATCTAATTAGGGAATACCTGGAAAATAATAAACCAAATCGAAATTGTGAAATTCTGAAAAAGCGAATGGAACAAAACTTTATTCAGATAAGATTTATCAAACAATATATATATATATATATATATATATGTATACAAATATATATATATATATATATATATATATTACTAGCCAAGCTACAGGATATTATAACCAAATGGGCTCCGAAAAGGAAAAATAGCCCAGTGAGGAAAGGAAATAAGGAAATAAATGAACTATAAGAAAAGTAGTACAGATTAAAACAAAAGATATTAAAAACAGTGATAACATTAAGACAATAAAATATTTTGAGAACAATAGCATTAAAACAATAAAATATTCTAATAATGGTAACAACATCTTTCATGTATAAACTATAAAATGACTTTTGTCAGCCTGTTCAACATAAATCATTTGCTGCAAGGTTGAACTTTTGAAGCTCTAACGATTCAACTACCCGATTAGGATGATTATTCCACAACTTGGCCATAGCTTGAATAAAAGTTCTAAAATACAGTATAATATTGAGCATCATGATGGAGAAGGCTGGATTATTAGAATTAACTACATATTTAGTATTAGCAACAGGGTGGTACTATCCGGAAAGATCTGAATGTGAGGGATGGTCTGAATTATGAAAAAAATTATGCAGCATTCATAACAAACAAATTGAACGACAGTGGCAGAAATTAATATCTTGATCAGGAATAGGAAATTTAATTAACCATAAGTTCCATGCGGTAAACAGAAACAAGGTCAAATGAAAGAAATATAAAACACTACTTCAGAATATATTGACACCGGCAATCTTAAATGAATTTTTCAATAATCCAATTTCTTGCAATTGAAGAAGAGTAAATTTGTTTTCGATAATCACACCTAAAATTCTAAAAGTTATACAGTTAAAGAAAAATAATCAATGCTGAGATCCGGATGTTGAGGAGCCACTTTTCGACCTACATACAATCATACTTTTATTTTTGTTATGATTCAACTTCATGTCCTATAATCTGCACCATGCACTAATTTTAACTAGATTTATGTAAAGGGATTCAGCAACTCTATATCTACATTCAGGAGATGAAATGGATGTAATGAGTGTAGCATCATCTGCACATGCAACGTGCTTGTTTTCTAGTTCAAATCACATGTCATATGTATATAGTAGGAAAAGTAATGAGCAAGAATACTACCCTGAGGAGCTCAAGCTATCATAGTCCTATACTCAATATCCTGCCCATGAACAACAACTCTTTGTGACCTAATACGTATAAATTCAGTAATGATGCTAAGGAAAGACCCTCCCACTCCAAACAGTTTGATTTTGAAAATAAGGGCCTCTTGATTAACACGGTTAACAGCAGCACCAAAATCAAGGCCAATTATACGAACTTCCTAACCGCAATCAAGATATTAGTGTACAGCATTGGAGATTGTAAGAAGGGCATAACATTCTCCAAGGCCTTTACGAAAATCAAATTACAAACTAGGGTACAGATGACCCTTCCGAAAATCTATTTAGATGTTTTGCCAAAAGACATTCAAAAACTCTAGATAATATGAGAATTAATGAAATTTTGCAGTAATCAGCTACGACAAACACATTTACATAATGGAGTAGCATTACCGATTCTCCAACAAGTTATAAATCCTCCACTTCTTGCTAACTTGCGCAAAATAACAGAATGTAAAAGGATGATATGGCGAGAAGAGATTTGGCTGAAGGGGATGACTTAGATAAATGGCACTGTAGAGTGCGCATCACACAACCAACCCCTTAACGTAGAAATGACTGTGGGAAAGAAGATCAAATGTAAAACATATGTTTTGCCAAAACAAGATCAAACGTAATAAATGTTTTGCTAAAACAAGATCAAACGTAATAAATGTTTTTCCAAAACAATATCAAATGTATGAAATATATTTTGCCAAAAGAAGATCAGATGTAAAAAATATGTTTTACAAAAGAACGTCAGATGTAAACTTTTGTTTTGCCACAGCAGTATATTACTTAAAATGAGTTTATCGGAAAAAAGAATAAATAGATTAACTATATAGAATTAGTTTTTGAAAGAATCCGCATTGTATCTCATTAATATAAAGCAGTAGAAATATTAAACACGCAAGGTCAGTAATTGGTCAGCTTGGTCGTAGTACCAGATATTAAGACTTGAATTAATAAACCTAACAACCACCCTGTGTGTGTATTTCTCTTTGGTAAACAACCACTCATATTATTTCTTGCCATATATCTAAGATAGTTTTAGAAAAACTTTCCTTTTAATACCCCCATATCTCTCTCTCTCTCTCTCTCTCTCTCTCTCTCTCTCTCTCTCTCTCTAAATTTGTTCTTGTCAAACCAGTCGGGAGAATATTAAATTCTTAATATAGTGAGTGTCGAGTTCCCTAGTATCTTTATATTGTTTCCACATATGCGTCAACGATGCATATATATTAATATATATATATATATATATATATGTATATGTATATATAAATATATATATATATATATAAATATATATACATATATATATATATAAATATATATATATATATATATATATTAATATATATATATATGTATATATATATATGCATATATATATATATATATACATATGTATATATATATATATATATATATTCATATATATATATATATATGTGTGTGTATATATATATATATATATATGTATATACATATATATATATATATTCCCCTTGGATACGATAGAATGACTGCGGAGATGATTTTGGCCGAAGATGAAGTCACCCCAAAAATACATACAAGATAATTTTGTAGAATTTGGCATGAGGGAGCGAAACCCGTTGAATGGGAGTTAAGGAGCGTTGGTGAAAAAAAAAAAAAAAAAAGATCCGGCTAATAGGAATGACTGCAGAGGCCCACACTTACGTCAGTTTTCATGAAAATATATCGTATGGT
>NC_090734.1:13989783-13997283 GCF_036898095.1 Palaemon carinicauda
TAAAACAAATGAATGTTTAATAAGATGATCCTACCAGTAATATATAATGTATCAGAAACTTAGTGTGTTACTACAGCCTTAGAAAATAAGTTAGTTACAACTTGGAGAGCTATTGAAAGATTAATCATGGGAAAAATACTAAGTGACAAAAAAAGGAGCAACATGGATACGAGAGCAAACTAAAGAAAGGGATATATATTTTTTTCTTACATATATTTAGGATATATATGTATATATATATATATATATATATGTATGTATATATATATATATATATATATTATCATTATTATTATTATTACTATTATTACTAGCCAAGCCACAACCCTAGTTGGAAAAGCAAGATGATATAAGCCGAAGGGCTCCAATAGGGAAAAATAGCCCAGTGAGGAAAGGAAATAAGGAAATAAATAAATCATTCTACAACAGTAACAACGTCTAAACAGATATGTCCTATATAAACTATCAACGTCAAAACAGATATGTCATATATAAACTATAAAAAGACTCATGTTAGCCTGGTCAACATAAAAAAATTGGCTCCAACTTTGAACTTTTGAAGTTCTACTGATTCAATTACCTGATTAGGCATATCATTCCACAACTTGGTAACAGCTAGAAGAAAACTTCTAGAATAATGGTTGGTATTGAGCCTCATGATGGAGAAGACCTGGCTATTAGAATTAACTGTCTGCCTAGTATTACGAACAGGAGAGAATTTTCCAGAGAGATCTGAATGTAAAGGATGGTCAGAGTTATGAAAAATCTTATGCAACATGCATAATGAACTAATTGAACGGCGGTGCCAAAGATTAATATCTAGATCAGGAATAAAAAAATTAATAAACCGTAAGTTTCTGTCAAACATATTAAGACGAGAATCAGCTTCTGAACACCAGGCAGGAGAACAATACTCAAAAATATGTAGAATGAAAAAATTAAAACACTTCTTCAGAATAGATTGATCACCGAGAATCTGAAAAGACTTTCCCAATAAAAAAAAAAAATTTGTGCAATTGAAGAAGACAGAGACCTAATGTGTTTCTCAAAAGTAAATTTGCAGTCGAGAGTCACACTTAAAATTTTAAAAGTCCTAGAAATTTAAAGAAACATTATCAATACTGAGATCCAGATGTTGAGGAGCCACCGTCCTTGACCTACTGCCAATCATACTTTGAGTTTTGTTAGGATTCAGCTTCATACCCCATAATTTGCACCATGCACTAATTTTAGCTAAATCTTTATTAAGGGATTCACCAACCCCATATCTACATTCATGGGATGGAATTGATGCAAAAAGAGTAGCATCATCTGCTTATGCAACAAGCTTGTTTTCTAGGCCAAACTAGATGTCATGTGTATATAATATGAAAAGTAAGGGGCAAAGAACACTACCCGGTGGAACACCGGATATCATATTCTTATAATCAGTATGGTGCCCATCAACAACAACTCTTTGAGATCTATTACTTAAGAAATCAATAATAATGCTAAGAAACGACCTACCCACTCCCAACTGTTTCAGTTTGAAAACAGTGGCCTCATGATTAACAAGGTCAAAGGCAGCACTAATATCAAGGCCAATGATACGAACTTCCTGACCACAATTAAGGGATTTCTGTACGACATTGGAGATTGTAAGAAGGGCATCACATGCTCCAAGGCCTTTACGAAAACCAGATTGCAAACTAGGGAATAGATGACTACCTTCAGCAAACCTATTAACACGTTTTGCCAGAAGACGCTCAAAATCTTAGATAATATGGGAGTTTTGGAAATTGGGCTGTAATCAGTGGTATTTGAGCTACCACAAACACATTTACATAGAGGAGTAACATTACCAATTCTCCAACAAGTGCTAAAAGCTCCTCTTCTTGCTAACTTGCGCCATATAAGAGATAACTTTGGAGCTAAGAAATCTGCTGTCTTTATAAAAAACAATGGAAAAATACCATTTGGGTCTACACCTCCATAAGCATCAAGGTCCATCAACAGAGCTTTAATTTCACGAGATCGAAAAGCTA
Organism: Palaemon carinicauda; assembly: GCF_036898095.1. Taxonomy (NCBI): domain Eukaryota; kingdom Metazoa; phylum Arthropoda; class Malacostraca; order Decapoda; family Palaemonidae; genus Palaemon; species Palaemon carinicauda. The sequence goes on from NC_090734.1 coordinate 13,991,808, forward strand.
AACTAGTCTGTTTAGCCTCAGGAAAACATGAATGAGCAAGTTCAAGTTTTTCATTACTCTGTTTACTGTCAAAAACATCAGCCAAAAGGGTTGCCTTTTCCTTTGGACAGTGAGTGACTGGGCCATCTGCTTTAAGTAAAGGAGGAACTGTTGCATCTACACCAAAGAGTGCAGTTTAAAGGGTGGACCACCATCTATGTTCCTGAGTTGTACCATAAAGGGTTTCTTTTATGGTTAAATTGTACTCCTTTTTCAGTTGAGGCATAAACTTTCTGAGCAAAAAGCTCGAAGCTGAGAATAGTTATCCCAGGTCAAATCTGATCTGTTACCCATCCAATGATTATAGGCTTCCTGCTTCTCCAAATAGGCACATCTACAATCATCATGAATCACGGTATGTCCTTCACTCAGTACCTCAGCACACGAGAAGGGATATGCCTATCAATTATGTTGACTATATTCTCATTCAAATGGACAACAGGATATATGTATATATATATATATATATACATATATATACATATATATATACTAATATATAGATATATATATATATATATATCTATACATAAATACAAACATATATATAAATAATATATATATATATATATATATATACAATATATATATATATATATATATACATATATATATATATATATACATATATATATATATATATACATATACGAATATATATATATATATATATGCATATATATATAAATATATATGTATGTATATATATACATATATATATATATATATATATATATATATATATATATATATATTTTAATACATACACACACACACACACACACATATATATATATATATATATATATGATAATTTTTTTTCACATTTAAACGTGTTTACTCATATTTCAAATAAGCCATATATATTAACCAATTAAAATCTGATTCTCTTAACAACCTCGGGATCAGAGCCCCAGGCGAAATCAATCAAAGACTATAGTATCTGTCCCGCCGGGCTTTGAACCCTGGTTCAGTATACTTGTGTGACATTGACCATACCACTCAGCCACGAACTGGTATAGTCAATGTCACACAAGTATCCTGGACCAGGGTTCGAAGCCCGGCCAGACAGATGCTATAGTCTTTGAGCGATTTCGCCCTGGGCTCTGACCCCGAGGTTGTTAAGAGACTCCAGACTTTAATGTGTTAATATGGCTTATTTGAATTATATATATATATATATATATATGTATATATATATGTATATATATATATATATATATATACATGTGTGTGTATAAAATATGTTTGTTTGCAAATGTGTGTGTATCATGATATTTTTTTTTATCATAAATACATGTCGCAAAGATCACTAATCAAAGTTATTTTTTGAATTGCTCTCCCATCAAAGATTCATCAGATACACATCCTGCAACATTCAGACTTCAATCTAGTAACAAGCAGCAAACTCTTCGTAAAGCTTCGCGATCTTTGCGTATGATGAAAAATAGTTTCTGAAATCCTGAGGGCAAGGTTTACTTCGTCAATATTTGTTAGACGATTATCCTCCTTCTCTTTTTTTCCGCTCCTGGAAGGCCATATTTATCCTTGCCGTTGAATTGTGCTTTGCGGAAAAAGTTGGTTGTTGGAACGCGTAGATCATATTTCGTTATATTTTGTAACGCACAGGAATTTTCAAAGTAAACCTTAATGAGATTGGACACTTTTTCTCAGGCTTTAAGGCACGGGAAGAATTAAATATTTGAGCTATATTATTTATTCCAATAGTTTATAGGTAACTGGATTTATTATCATTATTATTATTATTATTATTATTATCATTATTATTATTACCATCATCGTCATCATCCTCATCATCATCATCATCATCATCATTATAATAATAATAACTATTATTATTATTAATATTATTATTATTATTATTATATAAAAATTTCATATTATCACCAGGATTCTCACTTGATCAATAATATTTATGATTGATATTAGCAATCCACAGTGATATGTCTTTTGATTTTCTAAAAACATGTATGCTTCCGCATTTTTTTTTTTCAATGTGACTCTTCACCTGAAGAAGTAAAAAACTTTACAATGGTTCATATGTAAACTAAAAACATGTCCATTAGAAGATGAAAGTTATTAAACAACCAAAGTAGTAGTCAAAGTTTAAATAACAGATTAAAAGGAAAAAAGGCAGCTTTCCACTAAGAGAACAGCGTCTTCATATTCAAATAGCAATTTATAACCTTCTTGACGGATGTAATTACATTGAGAAAAAGATGAGAAAGAAGGGACACATTAGAAAAGGAGATAAAGATTTATTAGTTGGGGGGGAGGGAAATAACCTTGGAAGATCCATATAATTTTATTTTGCGAGTTAATCCTTGAGACTTAGAACGACTGTTAAAATAGAGTTGTTCTCTCCTCTCTCTCTCTCTCTCTCTCTCTCTCTCTCTATATTATATATATATTATATATATATATATATATATATATATATATATATATATATATATATATATATATATAATATATATACATATATAATATATATATATATATATATATATATTCATCTTTTTGAGCTTTAATAAAAGTAGCTCTGTCCCAATCAAGTTTCATATTAACTACATCATTACAACTACTCTCTACTGGCCTGGTCCTTAAAACATCTAATTCTACACTACTTAACATTAATTCATCATCGCTCTCCATATCAAGTAAATTAGCAGCTTTTGCTGCAGACCGAGTCATTACAGCCACGGGACTACCATTTACTGATAATGTAGGGACAGCTCCCGTCCTTCACTATCCAGCAAATAATTTCCCAGGATACCATCAATACTCGAATAGGTAGACTATCCACCACAGCCCACTCAGTAACGCGATCATATCTTGGAAAAGACATGCAGACATTAACCAAAGGAGCGGACACAACTGAATCCGTAAAACCTCTAACAATATAAAACTTCCAGTATATTCTTAAAAACAATTTAGAGCCCTTTTCATGACTAATGACCTGGCAGAACCAGTGTCCCTAAAAAAACTTCACCTGGATAACATGAGAGTCAAAAATCAACTTTCCAGGGCGCACATATTTCTCATACTTGAGTCATGATTGGGATTAGGAACATTAGGCTTACTACTATTTACTAAACTACCTCTATCTACTACAGGTCTGTCTACAGGACTACTGTAACTAACCTCTGACCTATCATTAACAAAGGCTACAGGACTTTGATTATTGCGCTGTAGGTACATCCTACGAGCATTACATACTTTGGTTTTGGAAATGCCCAAGCTGTTGCACCTAAAAAAAGCTTTCTTTACGCCTGAGTTTTCTACTACCATTATACCTGTTATTTACCCCACCTGGGAAGTTTCTATTACACAGATTTTAGGGGAGGAGGACCTCTTGGACTCTACCCACATCTCTATCACCTGAAAAAGAATTAGAATTAATGATACCATTCATAGGGATATGGGAGTCGACGAGGTGGTTTCCCCCCTACTACTACTATTAGGGGAGCAGGATGTTTGATTATTTAAAGTCTTATACATAAAACTACCGCTATCTGATCGGTGAGTCAATACAAATTCATCCGCTAACTAAGTGGTACTACTCAATTTCATACTTTTTACCTCCTCCACGTGAACTCTCAACTCCCTGCTACAGGCCTTCTTAAACTCCTCAAGGAGCAACAGTTCACGTAATGCAGCGAAAGTGACTATCTGACGACTTTTCAGCCAGTCGTTGAACAGTTCCTCCTTGACGCACGCAAACTCCACGAAAGACTGCGCAGGGTGTTTCGTATAGTTGCGAAATCGGAGGCGGTAGGCCTCAGGGACAAAGTCGTAGGACTTTAAAATTAAGGCTTTTACCTTCTGGTAATCCAGAGCTACTCCCTCCTCCAAGGCATTTTACACCCGCATTGCCTTGCCCACTAACCTACACTGTATTAATACAGTCCACATTTCTGCGGGCCAAGACAATCGGGAGGCTACACACTCAAATGCCTTGAAGAACTTGGGGACATCCTATTCGTCAAACACTGGCCCCGATTTTAGTGCAGCACCTATATTAAACTGATCTTGGAAGGTATTTTTAGGGGAACTCATCAAATTGGCCCCCTGCAACGTAGCCATCTCTACATTTAATTTTGCCATCTCCAATTAATGACACCTTACCCACTCGTTCTCCTCAAACTCCATTTTTTGCAACTCTATATGCTTGCAAATAAGGCTATATTCCTTCTCCTCCTTGAAGTCACCCAACGCATTAACAGGGGCCAGAGATTTGAAGGGTACAGAATCAGGGGGGGGGCAAGAATGGATTAGAGGACACATTACCCGCACCCTGGGGAAAATTTGCTGGACCCTCGTAAATGGTACCTACAAAAAGAGGATCCTCAAACAGAGTTAGACCAACCCTCATACCTACTTTGTCCTCCTCTAAACTCTCACTCAAACTCTCCTCACTATAACCAATTACCTCACTCTCACTTTCTGAATGCTCAGCTTCAGCTAACTCCTGTTATGTTCTATCCCTAATACCAATATCTCTGCTCTGGTGTCCGTCATCTTCTGGGGAACACCCAACCACTTAGCACACTCAACTAATGGTTTCTTACCTAGCAGGAACAAATACTTGATACAATCAACTCACCCAAAAAACTCAGCTGGGTCAAAAACAAATTCCTCCATTTCGTAAAACAAAGAAAAAAAATTCAGGAGAGAAAGGCAACACTGAAACAAAAAAAAATAATATTGAAAAGTACACTCAAGTGTCGCTCCACCGACCAAAATACCGGATACCCTGAGCTCTATATCCTGTCACGGTCGCCAAATATGTTAAGACCCTTGTCGGGCTGTGGTGCAAGTTCTTATTGCACGATAAGAGAGGTAAGTGTTTACCAAAAACATCCAGTAGAAAAATTGGTCAGCGGAAACGAAAATACTTGAGAAAACTTAACAATATTTGTTAACAACAATTTTTAGAAGTCAAGCTTGTGACTACATAACAATTTTAACTAACAATTAACAACTAACTATTAACTAACAGTTAACAATTAACAATTACCAATCAACAAAATTCCCAAAGTGAAATGCCACACTAGAGAGTCAGATACTTCATAACTAAACACAAAATATATACATATTCTCACAATCTTAGAGGCTGGATGAAATCACCCCATGCTCCAACCAAGGTAGCGACTTCACAAACACTCAGCTTCCGTAGGGAGTGCAGCTCAGCAGGACTCCTCATCAAAAGGAGAGAAATGGAGTCCCAACCCAAGAAAAAGGTACACAATAACTCAGACTTGGCAACTGCCTCCCTACAGGCCACCACGAGCTCCAAATCTCCCAACAGGAATTGTAATCACCGCAGGTGGCAGAAATGCACCTCGTAAAAGCCATCGAACTGTGTCTTTTAGCCATCAAGTCCCTCGCATGTAAATACAGGTGTCTCTTCTCA
>NC_090734.1:14002283-14007283 GCF_036898095.1 Palaemon carinicauda
TACATTCCTTATTGTAGAGAACAGTTGCTTCTCGTTTTGCAAAAGTCAAGGCCATCCTTGTTTCAACTTATGAGTTGTTTCGATCCAGAAGTCAAGTGGTTGACAGGAGTAGGATAGACCTGTCATAGACTGGGCAAAAAGGTTGTTAAAAAATTTCTTTTGTTCATTTAACAAAGAAGACGATATTGTCCAGTAATATGGCAGCCACCTTCCATAATCATTGTTGCTGTATGCCATCAGTCCAAACAACATGTTGTATGTTGAGGATATGTAGCCTATTCCTGTTCATTTCTGGCATAGCACGCATCAAGATTCTGTACAAGAGGGTCTGACATTTCTATGAACGAAAGCCAAAAGTCACCCATGTCAGTACCAGGTTCCTCAAAAACTCTGTTGATCAAAGTCTTCATGTCATCGTCATTTTCATGTTAATAATAATAATAATAATAATAATAATAATAATAATAATAATAATAATAATAATAATAATAATAATAATAATAATAATAATTTGGACTAGTTTTATCGTCAAAAGTGTCTTTGTTAATCATTAGTTTCAACAAAATTCATTTGAATTCGTTGCTTCTTTGCTGAGAATTCTCTCTCTCTCTCTCTCTCTCTCTCTCTCTCTCTCTCTCTCTCACACACACACACACACACACACTGAGGGACCTGGGGGAACTCAAACATAGAATAAGAATAAGGTAAGGCTCTCTCTCCTTGAATACAAAATCTGAGCTCTTTTCTTTTCACACTTTTATTTTCATCGCAAAGCAAATGGCAAAGATTGGGAGCCATCATAAATTCGTTTCCCGTTACGCGCGACCTATTTTTGAGTTCATAGTCATGGCAGTATCTTTTTTTATAAATGATGTAGAGTCTGAAGAAAAGGAGAAATCATTTAGAAAACGTTGATATAGGCAACAGATATTATCCCTCCTCTAGTAGAGTAATCATTTCTGTTTTAGACATAAAATTTTCTTTTTTAATTACTAAGAAGTCTGGACCAAAATTTCAAGTTCTTGGCTCCTCTTATGTCATCTTGAATAGGTGGGAAATAGTTACATAGCAAAGAAGTCTAAAAGAGTCACACTGTTCAAGATCATAAGGAAATTATGGTTACTACTATTGGCAGACGACAATAAATGGCATGAGAGAGAGAGAGAGAGAGAGAGAGAGAGAGAGAGAGAGATTGTAATTTATTGCTAAAACAATACGAGAACAAATATAGACTAGACAGGATTTTTATAGTATGATGTTAAAATAAAAGAGAAAGGGAAATCATTTTAATAAATGACAGAATGTATTAATCAATCATTGTAATAATTTAAATTCTCTAATTATAATAGATTTTAAATTAACGGTTTTACAGAGAAAGATTCCAGGAAAAAAATAAACAATTTGTTCAAAAATATAATGATGATGATGATGATGCTGATGATGATGATGATGATGATTAATTATTATTATTATTATTATTATTATTACTATTATTATTATTATTATTATTATTATTATTATTATTATCTGTGTTACAACCCTAATTGGAAAAGCAGGATGGAATAAGTTATACTTCTCTGTGTAAAGATCATGAATGTCCAGATATTTTTAGATGACAAATCAAGGTGCCATTTCTTTTCGTCCTTATTGACAGTATGGATATAAGGGCTTGGTAATAAAGACGACACTTAAAATATATTAACTAAAAAAAAAGTTAGCCTCAATGCACAAACAAGAGTATCACTGGCAGCAGAATTCCAATACGTCAAAAACCCTTTATTATTCCTATTGCACAACATTGCAACTAAATTTGACACGTTGACCTTTTCGAGGTATCAATATGGAATATTTGGATTGACACAGCACCGTTAATTATATAACGTGGAAATATTGACATGTGGAGCGAATATAGTTCCACTTAATACTTTGTGCTTCGTTTCCCAAACAACTGTTCAATGGAATGAACGTTTTAATAGTAATTGAATAAAGGAAATGATTTGTTAAAGTGAAAGAAGAACATATACTGTACAGTTTATATATATATATATATATATATATATATATGTGTGTGTGTGTGTATATATATATATATATATATATAAATATATATATATTATGTATATATCCATACATACATACATACATACATATATATATATATATATATATATCCGTTCTGATTGTGGATACCTTAACGTGAAGAGAGGTTTTTTGTATCGCCATATAGTCAGGATCACCATACTAGGGTGGTTTCTGTGAGCTATCATGCAAAAATATCCCACCATCACCAATATGCACTAGTCCGCGTGGTGATGAAATCGACCAAATGCAGCAACGTGAGAAGATATAATGACTGCGATCTTTCATTAGAAATATGCATAACTATCCAAAGTTTAATAAATATTACATCAAACTCAGGTGACAATATGAATGATTTGACAACAGATCCATTAACTCCAAATCGTTATCTGGTGTCATAGAGGAAGAAAGTGTGCCACATATAGAGAGGAGACTGCAGTGAAAAAAAAAGTCTCGGTGCAGTATCCACACTTAGGTTATAAAGTGGCTACCACTCAGAGGGAGGAAAATTTCTGGATTAAAATGATAAACAGAAGTCAACTGCATTTACCGTATGAGTATTTTTCTCAGACTTAAGTTTCGCGAGAGAGCCTGTTAAGGAAAATCACTGATCTTAAGGAGGAAAACTATGTATAAAACACTGGTCTCGGAAATGAAATTGCCCATCAATGAATCTGAAATGAATTCAACAGGCTTTCATATCCCATATGATGTAATTTACTTTTTGCCAAATTATATGCATTCTTTAGGATAAGTTATCTGAATAAAATGATCTATGTGGAAAAAAGCAAAACAATTCATACAATAAAATGGAAAATAAGATTAAGAAATAAAATTATTTTTGTCTAGATTAGTATTTAAATTAATTAGAGTAATATGTCCTATTTTTAAAGTTCAGAAACATTTCTTTAATAATTTTTCTGAATTTAGTTGTTAGATCATGTACTAAGATTATATATATATATATATATATATATATATATATAGATAGATAGATAGATAGATATACATATAATGTGTGTGTGCGTGTGTGTGCGTGTACATCGTTACTGTTCAACTATTGTACATGGCGTAGATTATGCAAAATCTACTCATAAAGTTTACTAAACCATAACAAAATATGAACAGCAATATGCGAATAATACCCGCAAACAAAAAATAATACTATATATAAGATTTAACATAAATATTTAGAGCATTACGATAGATCCACTGAATACTCACGGCACACCAAAACTAATGGCTAAATTATCAGAGTTGTTGCGAAGTAGGACGAGTTGACTTTCCAAACTTCTGTACAACGAGGGACAGATGATGTTGATTAGTTTCAGATATAAAATGTTGAAACGAAGAATCAGAGCTTTTGTCTGATGATGAATGTTGGTTCAACATTCTTTCTGTTCTTCAAAATAATATATCGTTGTGTGAGGTCATTAACATTCAGGCACAGAGGGTGTAGCTAAAAGATTTTTCCAAATGCGAGCGGTGTTCAGTCAGGTCTCTTTCGTTTATCTTCTCCCGTTTGCCACCGGCCCTTTATAAACGCAGGAGTCAGGACCAATACTCCCAAATATTCGTGATGCACTAGAAGCATGACGCCACGCGACGAACCCATTCTCGAATCATCTTGCACTGAACAAGGTCTGGCACTGAATAGCTCTCGCCTGTCAGACAACTGGCACCAAAGTAAAATCGAGAACTCTCGTAGAAGTTAAACACAGCAAAAATTAATCGTTTGATTTTTACATTAACATATATGGAATAAAATTAATAACTCCATTTTTACATCAACATACTTGGGAAAATGAGGCATATTCACAAGTTTTGTAATACAATATACATGAATTTAACATACATACACCTATACACACATATATACTGTATATACATACATATATATATATATATATATATATATTGTATACATACATATATATATATATATATATATTGTATACATACATATATATATATATATATATATTGTATACATACATATATATATATATAATATATATATATATATATATTGTATACATATATATATATATATATATTGTATACATATATATATATATATATATATTGTATACATATATATATATATATATTGTATACATATATATATATATATATATATATTGTATACATATATATATATATATATTGTATACATACATATATATATATATATATATTGTATACATATATATATATATATATATATTGTATACGTATATATATATATATATATAAGGATGAAGAGGACAGCAAGAAGACTTCGGATCATCTTACATATTTATTCTACACCAACGTTTCGGGAATCCATTCCCATCATCAGGGCTATATAAAACACGAAATTTTGTTTACATTAGAAATTAATGATACATTTTTTGCTTAAAATTGCTTTGGTATCAAAAAACAAAATATTAAAAAACGGTTAAAAGAATAAAAATACAGACACCTAGACAGTATATAAAAACATGTGGCTAACTGAGGTCTTTTACAATTATTATAATAAAAACACTTGTGATCAAAACGGAATGTCAAAAAACAAAAATATACATAATATAAATGAATGGTTGAACTTACTGTCAAGAGATGTGGCTGAAAACAATAATATTTGAGAAAACTCTTAAAGAAAAGGCTTTAACTACGAACAAAACAAAATAGATCAACAAGGAATGATAGTTAATGGCAGTTAGGCAATATGTAATGGTGTGGAGGTGGTTTGGTTATTTAAGGAAGGAGACAGTTTCTTGATGTAAAGAGATTCCAAGAGAAGGAGCGAAAGGCAATCGGATGTTTGGGAAAGAATTTCGAAATGGTTGTATTGTATATGAGTTTTACATGAGTTTGAGTGATTTCTTATTGAGGAAAATTCTTGGGATTTTAATATGGTACCAGTTCGATGACTGACA
>NC_090734.1:14016174-14023674 GCF_036898095.1 Palaemon carinicauda
TACATATATATATATATATATATATATATATATATATATATATGTATATATATATATATATATATATATATATATATATATATATATATAAATATATATGTATATATATATATATATATATATATATATATATATATATATATATATATGTATATATATATATATATATATATATATATATATATATATATATATATACATATATATATATATATATATATATATATATATATATATATATATATATATATATATATATATATATAAATATATATATATATGTATATAAATATATATATATATATATCTATATATATATATATATATATATATATATTATATATATATATATATATATATATATATATATATATATATATATATATATATATATATATATATATATATATATTTTTGGGCTCAAGCCATGGCGTCCTGATGGAAGGTTCCTTTTTGGTAGCTTCCTTGGGTATATAACTACTAAGATATTCCCAGAGAATTTAACCACAGGTTATCACAGAATTCTAACTTCTGGAGCGAGTATCCTAAAGGTTTCCCTTTAAGACATCGTATATCAACAGGAGACGCATGTATTAACGCGCCACATAGCTATCTGCACCCCATACAGAGTTAACACTTCGATATGGAGGGACGGAGAATAGCTGGGGAGCTGTTCCACAGCTAATCTCGTCCGTGGCTACTTTTGGTACTCGAGACGTAAACAAACGGGCGCCATTGCTAAATGACGTCACGTCCGTCCTCATCCTTCATTTAGTAGCTCTCCTTACTAGTCGGATTTTTCCCTGTGTGATCTTTATCGACTTGCATCTTAGCCATGTCTCTACCCTCGGCCTCGCCTTCTTCTGGAAAGTTGAGTACAAGGTTCCAGTATTGTTTAAATAAGCTCTGACCGTAAAGTAACTTTTACTTTTCGAGATATTTGATGTTTTGTGGCAGAGCTGTGCCTTGACCGGACCGGCCATTTTATGGCGTCGCTGTTGTTTTGCATGCCTTATTTAGATAGCCTCAACAGCGTTTTCCAGCCTCATTAACTAATCGATACTATTAGTTATTTAGTCTTCATAGCTAGGAACTTTTATATCGTGTTTTGACGCTTTATTATCGGTCATCAACTGACCTCATACCAGTTGGCTAGTATAGCCCCAAGGCCAGAGCGCCTATATCAGTGTTCATGCATGATATTTATCAGTGATCCTAGGTTTATTTATGAAGATAGTGGCATTATTTTACAATACTATTGACTGTGATGCAAGTGTTTTCGCCTTCAGGGACCATATAAGGGACAGGTTAGATAGTGTGTCTTTCTAACCTAACCTACAAGTAGGACCCCTATATGCTTCCTTCATCCCCTGCCTTAGGGCATCCCCTCTGTGTAGCCTTGCTCCCCCTACCACGTAAGGGGATCAAGCTCATATCAGAGTTTTATATCGCTTCTCTGTCCTCCCTAAGGGAATGATCCCCCCTTAGGGTTGCGTCCGAGAATGAGGAACGGCTAGTCCTTCCTCTATTGCTGGGGCTAGGTCTCCGACCTTCCCTGCAATAGCGATACGTCTTCCATCCTTCCTAGTTCAGGGTGTAACATCCTTGCTCTAGGTTAGGTTTTGGAGGGGTTAGTTCTGTACCTTGCTGAAACGATACCCATGCACCGTTTTCAGACAGGCTGCGTTACCTTAGGCTAGGGAGTGTCCTCCCTTCCTTGGTGGCCGCTCTGGTACAGAACCTCCTCCACAGAAGACCCTTCTCTTCTCCCCTCCCCACCTATCTCTTGTATGGCCTAGCCTATACTTAGGTTAGTCTATACCCATCTGTCCCCTGTCCTACAACTCCTCCTTAGGGTGGAGTGATAGGGCTACCTTGAGCTCCTGTGTGCAGTCCGCTCTGGTACGTATACCCTTCATAGTGTCCTATGGGGTTAACCACTGGATGCATTCTGTCTACAGGGGTTCTCCCCCCTCTTGGGTGTTCCCTGCCCTCCCTTGGGCTCCCTTAGCTCCCGGTCCTCTGCGGCCCCTGCTTCTGGGTGATAGGGCTAGCCTCTATCATGGGTACACCCACTCAGGTGGGATGCCTTGGGGTCCGTGGCCGGACCCCTACATCGCCCCCCCCCCCCCTTCTGTCTCTTTCACTATCCTGGTGCCGGTCCCTTGCCGCCTCTACTGTCGGTGATACCCTCCTCCTACCTTGGTGACTTACCCCTTGCCCTCTGGGCCGTCAGTCCTCCGTGTGCCGGGGGACTGCCGCCTGCGCCTAGCCGATGGCCTTCCCCTTTTCCTCATAGCTTCAGTCGTCCGTCCACCGGCCGGCCTCCGGAGTGCCGGCATCCGCTGTCGGCAGTCCGGTTCTGCTATAACCATCCTTGTTCCTGTCACCAATCCGGCAACCTCCGGCTGCTGGAGCCGCCGCTCCCCCCCCGGCGTGCCGCTGCTGTGCCGGCGGCCGCCACCCTAGTATTACTCTTGACTTCTATATTGTCTTCCCTAATGCCAGAAACTCTGCTGGAGCGGCCTCCGGCATGCCGGCGATCTGCCGGAGCCTTCCGGAGGCGTCAAGGCGACTTGCACCCCCTTCTACTAGCTATCATCTGATGTTGATAGCCCTACATCGCAACCAGATGGTTTGATTACATAATGGATAGGTATTGCCTTACCGTTCCATTAGTAACCATGCTGTCTTCTTGCATATCACAGATTTCCAGCATGCTACGTGTATCTTAGCATGGCCGGTTACCGGAAACCGTTACCCTATGGGATCTTCTACGTTCCCAATCCTTTGGTCTGAGTGGCCTCAGTCCCAGTTCTATATCCTTGGCAATCCCCACTAGAATTCCCACTGCCTTCACGGCATGCTATGTTGAATTCTGCCCTGTGTCCTCGGTCACAACTAATTGCCTACGGATAAGGTTACGGTAACCGGCCGGGCGGGTTACACGGAGGATGTGTCTATCTCCTTATTTTCCGCCCACTCTCTGAACGTCACAGTATTTCTACCACTTAATATTAGGTTAAAGATTAATCACTTAATACTTAACCTTAAAATAGAAGTCATCCTTATGACTCCCCCATACTCATGTCCTCTTTCTCTTACAGGAGGAGTACGTGAAGTGCGACCATGGCTTCTGTGGAGTGAAGCGCCCGCACTTTTATGGGCACACGGCGTGTAGGACTCACGCCCCTTGTGCAAACAAAAAAGGTGATCTGAAGTTCTGGGACCCACTGAACTGTACGGTCTACCAGGAACGCCTGGTCGAGGCGTTCAATAACCCTCCCTCAGCGGAGGTTAGGGACGCTTCTCGAGAGAAGCTACGCAAATGGGTGCGTGGCTTCCAGAAGAACGCCACTGGACCGTAACTTGCCACCGAAGACTTGAGGGCCTTACTGTTCCCAAAGGCATCCCCAGACTCTGTGGTCCCCAAGGATCAGATCCCCACCGTCCAGATCACGGTGGAACCCGATGTTGTCATGGCTCAGTCCATGCACGAGTGTCGCCTGGACACCGACAACGCGGAATGTATGTCGGAAGTGTCGGAGACAACGGAGAGGAACCTCATGGCCGAAGAATTGGACTATGAGTAGGACCAAGTGGAATACGCTGGGTCGGAGCAAGAGGTCGCTCCGCCTTCCACCACCACCCCAACTCCTACACCGACGGAAGTATCACTCCCGTCTACCTCCGCCACCCCGGACCCCATCCCAACCAGCGCCCAGGAGATGTTTCAGACGCTCGAAGCCATCATGGACAAGAAACTCCGTGAGACACACGAATACATCAGGACCATGGGAAGTTCCAAGGAGCCGAAAAGGAATTCGGTTAAGGACCTCCCTGCATGCTCGCACGCCAACCCCTGGAGGTATGCCGAGCATATGCCGATCGCAACAGGCAGGATCTTCATCAGTGAGAAGGTCGGCTCGGTTGTCCTGGAAGAAGTGGAATTCTTCCCAAGTTTTGAGGCTTACCCGGACTGTTACGTCCGGCTTCGATCCGAACCTGCCTCTAAAGAAGAGACCGAACCTAAGGAGGTGATAGTGTTCGATCTCCCGAAGGCCCTGGCTATGATGGCCAACACCCTTAAAAGTAGGGGTTTTACCTGCTCAAAGCTTCCGGCGTTGAGCAAGAAGCACCCTACCAACGTCGCACCTGATGATGCGATCCTCCCCTTCATGGAAAAGGCCTTCACAGCGGTACACAGGGCAGTGGAAGAAGGGAAACCTTGCCCTGCACTGGAGGAGTGCAGACCTTTCTCCCTGGTCACTTCCCCCGATGCTCGACACTGGAAGGATGTCCAACATACCTTCGTGGTGGGAAAACTAGATCCTGACGTTGCTGGACGTCAGTTTAACGGAGACCTCCCGAAACTTAATGACCACCTCCTTCGTCGGGAACAAGATACGAAAGAAAGGCTTGCCGCATCCATGTCCCTCCAGGTCCAGATTGACGTCATGGCCGGTGACACTAGAGTCCCCGACCACTACATGGTGCTCGCCGAGACGCATCTGGCGACTGTAGTCAAGGACTTATACAGCTTCATGAAGGCTCGGAGAGCCTGTCGTGAATTCGTGTTCTCAAGTGCCACAGTGAGACCCGAACCACGGAGGCTGATTTCCTCCAACATCTGGGGTAAGCACCTCTTTCCCTCTGATCTGGTGAAAGAGATTACCGACAAGGCCGCCACGGAGAACAGGAACCATCTTCACAAGTGGGGCATGTCGAAGAAGAGGAAATCCTCTCAGGATGACGGCCCTCAACCTAAGAGGAGATCCTCCAAGCCGAAACCCCAGCAACGTCAACAGAGACGGCAGTTTCCGGGACCCGCTACTCCCCAAGTGGCTGCTCAGCCACAACAGACCTTTCAGCTGGTCACCCAACCGGTCTTGCCCCAATCACCGGTTTTCACCCCTGCCTTTGAGCAACAGACGACTACCTTTCGTCCCAAAGGTTGAGGCTCAAGCAGAGGTGCAGGCAGAGACGCATCTCGCCGTCCCTCCAGAGGCAGAGGAGGAAAGGGAGCTAGCGGCCGAGGTGGTACACCCTCGGGACACCAGAAGCAATGAAGTGCTTCCGGTGGGAGGAAGACTCCGCCAATTCCAGGATCGGCGGACCTTCGATCCCTGGGCACACAGCATCGTCGACAAGGGTCTAGGCTGGAGTTGGACTCAACCACCCCCAACCTTCCAGCAATTCTTCCAACAATCTCCCCCCTTCTGGAAGAATATATCCTAGATCTCTTGAACAAGAAGGTGATTAGGAGGGTAAAGTCAACCAGGTTCCAAGGGAGACTGTTTTGCGTCCCCAAGAAGGACTCCGACAAGCTCAGAGTCATTCTAGACTTATCCCCCCTCAACAAGTTCATAGCGAACAACAAGTTCAAGATGCTGACTCTTCATCAGATAAGGACCCCTCTGCCTCAGGGTTCCTACACGGTCTCCATAGACCTGGCGGATGCCTATTGGTACATTCCAATGAACCACCACACTTCCTCCTACCTAGGATTTTGACTCCAAAGGGAAAAGCTACGCCTTCAGGGCCATGCCCTTCGGCCTCAACGTGGCCCCTCGGATCTTCACAAAGCTGGCAGATGCCATCGTTCAACAGCTGCGCCTCCGAGACGTCAGGTGATGGCCTACCTCGACGACTGGCTAGCCTGGGCTCCATCGCCCGAGGATTGTTTAAAATCCTGCAACAAAGTCACCCAGTTCCTAGAACACCTGGGATTCAAGATAAACGCGAAGAAATCTCGCCTCTCTCCAGCTCAAAGGTTCCAATGGCTAAGAACCCAGTGGAACCTTCAGTCACACCGCCTTTCCATCCCCCAGATGAAAAGGAAGGAAATAGCAGGGTCTGTCAAGCGACTGCTGAAATCCAAACGGATCTCAAGACGTCAGCAGGAACAAGTTCTAGGCTCTCTACAGTTCGCCTCAGTGACAAACCCAGTGCTACGTGCACAGCTAAAGGATGCCGCGGGAGTCTGGAGACGTTCCGCATCCATCGCTCGAAGAGACCTCAAGAGACGGCTCCCAAAAGGACTTCGGCTGCTCCTCAAGCCGTGGTCGGAAGCAAAGACCCTGAAAAGGTCCATTCCTCTTCAACACCCACCTCCATCACTCAACATCCACACGGATGCTTCGCTGGAGGGTTGGGGAGGTCACCCCCACCAAAAATAGGCTCAAGGCACATGGTCTCTCCTATTCAAGACGTTTCACATCAACATCTTGGAGGCCATGGCGGTCCTTCTAACGCTGAAGAAACTCTCCCCGCCTCCCTCGATCCATATTCGTCTATCCCTAGACAACTTGGTGGTAGTTCGATGTCTCAATCGCTAAGGCTCAAGATCCCCCCAGATAATCAGGTGCTTCTGACAATCTTCCGTCTGGCAGAGAAGAAGAAATGGCACCTGTCTGCAGTTCACCTACAAGGATCCCGCAACGTGACAGCGGACGCTCTATCCCGGACAAGTCCGATAGAGTCGGAATGGTCTCTAGACGCAAGATCATTCTCCTTCATCTCTCACCAAGTCCCAGAACTTCAGACCGATCTCTTCGCAACGAGCGACAATAATCAACTTCCTCGATATGTAGCCCCGTCCGAGGACCCCAAGGCAGAAGCAGTGGACGCCATGTCACTGGACTGGAACAGATGGTCCAAGATCTACCTGTTCCCTCCCACCAACCTTCTGCTGAAAGTCCTCTCCAAGCTGAGAACCTTCAAAGGGACAGCGGCCCTAATGGCTCCCAAGTGGCCCGGAGCAATTGGTACCCCCTGGTCCTAGAGCTGCAGCCCACGCTGATCCCTCTCCCGGGCCCAGTACTCTCCCAGCAAGTACAGAAGTCGACTGTCTTCGCTTCATCATCGAAAATCAAGGACCTTCATCTCATGATTTTCTCTCCCTAGCCGCGAAGAAAAGGTTTGGGATCTTGAAGAAAAGTCTAGACTTCCTCGAGGAATACAAGA
The DNA here is from genome assembly GCF_036898095.1 of Palaemon carinicauda. Lineage (NCBI taxonomy): Eukaryota > Metazoa > Arthropoda > Malacostraca > Decapoda > Palaemonidae > Palaemon > Palaemon carinicauda. The sequence goes on from NC_090734.1 coordinate 14,023,141, forward strand.
CCGAATCCACACGACGGCAATACGAATCATCCTGGAGAAAATGGGTCTCATTCGTCAAGGCAAAAATCCTACGGAAATCACCATTGAATTTTGCATGTCCTTCTTTATTCACCTTCACGGACAGGGCTTGGCAGCCGACACGATTTCTACTTGCAAATCGGCCTTGACTAGACCACTAATGTATGCCTTCCAGATTGATCTGTCCAACGACATCTTCAATAAACTCCGTTTTGCCTCCAACTTGGACAATGATTCGTGCCCTCTCAAGGATCTGACTCAGAAAGTTATCTTTCTTTTTGCTCTTGCTTCAAGAGCCCGAGTCAGCGAAATAGTGGCGTTATCAAGGGACGAGGGCCACATCCTGTTTACAGATTCAGGTGACCTTACCCTCTTCCCGGATCCGACGTTTCTCACCAAAAACGAATTACCCACCAAAAGATGGGGCCCTTGGAGAATATGCCCCCTGAAAGAAGATGCCTCTCTATGTCCAGTAGAGAGCCTCAAGGTCTATCTTCATAGAACTTTGGACTTTGG
>NC_090734.1:14038981-14041481 GCF_036898095.1 Palaemon carinicauda
AAGAATAATACCAAAGAAAAAGTTAACACCAAAATTTAACAACTTAAAACCTTATTATACAATCACTTGTTTCACTGGATATTAATTTATACAAATATTTAATTTCGATAATAAATGAAAATAGTAGAAACTTTAACAATCTAATAATTAAATTCTAAAGGCAATTTTCGTAAATGTAACAGCTAAACTTACGTCTTTCTGGATCACAAGAGGTAACCGAACAGTTAACCGAAAATAAATGCACTTCACTGTTTGTCTTAAACTCACAGGGCCAGTGACAAAAATTTATGTTAAAAGAGTACTTATATCAACACAATATACTTAAAATATCATTCTATGGATTCGTCAACTTTTGAACACACTACACAAGATATAGAAATCGTTAAACACGTTTGAGAGGGGCACACACTCGATGCACTTGAGAGGAGAGAGTGTGAATTTGCTCTTTTAAAGGGACAGGCTGGATCTCTTCTGTTGCTCCTGCATTCCTAGGGATGTATATAAATATTGACTTAATTATTCTAGATCCTACTAGGTCTGGGGTCTGGAATCTTGGGGGCTAGTGCTTATGGCACAAAAGTTGCCATTTAATCAAGTAGCAGCTGAATTCTAACGCACATGGCAAGGCAACTCTCAACTAACTCTGCCCACCTACTCCTTGAAACATAAAAAAAGAGTAAACCTATTTAAGAAATTTCAAGCATATTCTAACTGCATGGAAATATAAGAATTGCATAATCTCTCTTATGCATACCTCATGTGGTCCATTACAGCATACCTAATCGAGATTACATTAGATTTCACAACAAAATATGCGAAATTAAAAAGGTAATTCTTAAAAATAACGTAAATTTACATATATTGACATGAATAAAAATATAATTAAATGAATGACGAAAGTCTAATATAATTTACATACATTACTTCAACCTACGTAAAAGGAACTCACCTTATGAGCTGGCTGTATATCTCTTAAATACGCAAATGAAGTACATGAATAAAATATTTACCTTATACTAGACCAGCTTCGAAATCATTCAAGATTAACTCTATTCAAACCCTTTTATTTAGAGCATATTCCTTATGTTCGAACTGGCATAGCTTCCATAAAGAAATCTCATTTTTAAAAAATCTATTTTTACATACAATTGTTATCCTTCACACCTCTATGACAAAATTGTTAATAAATTTCTAAATGATATTTTCCAGCCTAAATATAAATGTCCTGAGGTTCCCAAAAAACTAGTGTATGTATCATTGCCATATGTAAAAAATTCTCTTTCAGAAACGAGCTCACCACAGCCCTCAGCAATCTGTATCCATATGTCAATTTTAAGTTTATATAAAAAACCTTTAAATATTGGCAAACTTTTCAGGTTCAAAGACACCCTCCCGGAGTTGGTGCGGTCCTTCGTTGTTTACAAGTATACTTGCCCAAAATGTAATTTTGGAAACTATATCAGGTCTACCCGATGATTACTGAAGGTCCGCATCGATTCTCATAGGGGTGTCAGTCATCGAACTGGTTCCATATTAAAATCCCAAGAATTTTCCTCAATAAGAAATCACTCAAACTCATGTAAAACTCATATACAATACAACCATTTCGAAATTCTTTCCCAAACATCCGTTTACCTTTCGCTCCTTCTCTTGGAATCTCTTTACATCAAGAAACTGTCTGCTTCCTTAAATAACCAAACCACCTCCACACCATTACATATTGCCTAACTGGCATTAACTATCATTCCTTGTTGATCTATTTGGTTTTGTTCGTAGTTAAAGCCTTTTCTTTAAGAATTTTCTCAAATATTATTATAGTTTTCAGCCACATCTCTTGACAGTAAGTTCAACCATTCATTTATATTATGTTATATTTTTGTTTTTTGACATTCCGTTTTGATCACAAGTGTTTTTATTATAATAATTGTAAAAGACCTCAGTTAGCCACATATTTTTATATACCATCTAGGTGTCTGTATTTTTATTCTTTTAACCGTTTTTTAATATTTTGTTTTTTGATACCAAAGCAATTTTAAGCAAAAAATGTATCATTAATTTCTAATGTAAACAAAATTTCGTGTTTTATGTAGCCCTGATAATGGGAATGGATTCCCGAAACGTTGGTGTAGAATAAATATGTAAGATGATCCGAGGTCTTCTTGCTGTCCTCTTCATCCTTATATATATATATATATATATATATATATATATAATATATATATATATATATTATATATATATATGTATATACATATAGATATGTGTATACAATATATACATATATATATAAATATATATATATATATATATATATATATATATGTATATATATATATATATATATATATATATATGTATACAATATATATATATATATATATATAATATATATATATATATATATATATATACATATATATGTATACAATATATATATATATGTATACAAAATAAATAAATATATATATATATATATATATATATATATATATATATATAT
>NC_090734.1:14046481-14051481 GCF_036898095.1 Palaemon carinicauda
ATCTGGCGGCTAGCCACTCCCACACCCGAGGACCGTGAGGCAAAGACGTGAGATGGCTCGAAGTACTGCTGGAAGGACTATCAGGTAATCCCGCATGATTGCTACTTTGGACCCCCTTAAGTTTATACGATGCTATGATATGAGTGACATTTTCTTATTCAAATTTTGTTACTATAGACAATCTTTTAGACCTATTGCATTGATGTGTTTAGATTAAAACCGTGGACTTATTACATCTTTAAAACTGACAATTAATACTTTCATGATTTGGGTATATGTTTGACCAAAATTTTCAAGCAGAAAAAATCTTTAACACATCACTATTTATGTCTTCCTTGCTATAGAAATAATTTCTTCAGCATCAGTAAGAATAATTCAATTTCAATATACGGTAAGTTGTTTTCAGTGTAAACTTTATAAAAGGTCGAGTGTGTCGGAGTAAGAGCAACAGGATAATATGGGCTAAACTATCCCTTGAGGATATTCTAGGATAGATTTTTCTTCGATGGAAGAATGTCTTTAGAAATTCTAGTGATTGAAATAGAATAATAAAGGAGGTCATCTCTGAAGATGGATTATCTTTTGAAGTAGATCTCTCTCTCTCTCTCTCTCTCTCTCTCTCTCTCTCTCTCTCTCTCTCTCTCTTTTGTGTGTTTTTTTTGCAATGGATGAATTACCTCCACTTATGAATACAAAATATAAAACAGAAATCTTTCTACTCCCTCCCCCTCTCCCTCTTAAAGTTATATATATATACATATATATATATATATATATATATATATATATATATATATATATATATATATATATATATATATATATATATATATATATATATATATAAATATATATATATGTGTGTGTGTGTGTGTGTATTTGTGTATATACATGTGTGTTTATTTCTTTGTCCATTAAATATCAAGATCAAATTAATCCCTGAATATCAAAGTTCCTGTACTTTGCGAGTAGCTTAAACCTAACCGAAATAAGATCGAAAGAGCACAGCACCTTCCATGTCTAGCATTTAAACTCATATCTGTTTAATTCTTTATAAGCGAAACCAGCAGTTTCATTTCCATTTTCCGATATAACAACCGATAATATAGGCACCAAAGCAGCACCGTTAAAGGTTAATGTTATTTGTTATTCTTTATATAATCAAGATGAAAAAAAAAAAACTACATGCAGAGTAAGTAAATTCTTTTCAGCTAAGCTGCATAAACTTTACAATTAATGTATCTCTCTCTCTCTCTCTCTCTCTCTCTCTCTCTCTCTCTCTCTCTCTCTCTCTCTCTCTCTCTCTCTCTCTGTTGATCTGTCGAATATGTATTCTTCTTACTGGTATTCTCTCCCTCCCTCTATTCATGCGCTGTGTTGATTGCGTAGAGATATTACTTTGGCTACGTAATTTATCTTTCTTTCCGTTATATTTCTTGGGGTAAGGGGTCTTTTTCTCATTTGAAATGAATACTAGAAATTCTCTAATGAAAAACTATGAACAGTTAATTATTATAATCTAAGATTTATTTATATATCTTTCTAAATCTAAATACATGTATTGAATTCCAACAAAAACACTATGAGCTCTCTTTCGTTATTCGTGTTATTCTTATTCAAGAAAAGACTGGACAAAGAGAGAGCGACATGGATGGTTCAACTTCAGTTAATCAGGATTAAAAGTGTTCTTTTTCAGAGAGAGAGAGAGAGAGAGAGAGAGAGAGAGAGAGAGAGAGAGAGAGAGAGAGAGAGAGAGAGAGAGTGTGTGTGTGTGTGTGTGTCCATTCGTATTCTTGTTTTCGTTCTAGATCTCTGGATGAAGATTTGATCTCATTCAAGTTGGATTTTAAAATCTTCGTCTTTCAGGTATAACTAAGTAATGTTTGACGTACTCAGAAGGAATATACAATCTAGGGCCTTGGCTCCTGTTTCGAGGAGTAATCCCAAGTTTTCATCATTTAGTGCATTACAGAGGCCATATCGAAAAAAAAAAAATATACACTAGGTTTTGCAAATATTACTAGTCGTTATTGCATTGATTTTGGCAGAAAAAAATATATTTCCGAATATGATTTTAAAATTTATCAATACCTTTAGGAGTTGTCTGGACATTTAAAAGCTTAACAGAATTCATCACAGACAAAAGCTGAATAATTTTTGAATTTCAAAAAGTCTAATTTCTTTATTTCTATATGGTAAAAATTCTTCCTACTCCGCTATATGCGTATTTCAAGAGGGACTTCCAAATCACCCGGTTCATGTTTTCTTAAAGAAGCATGATTATTACAAATAATCAACTTAAGAAGGCAAGCAGTCTCTTGATTTATTTTTCTTTCGCAATATTATGAAATACAACGAGACTTATTGAAATAAGAATTTCCATAACCATATATCCGAACAGAGAACTGAGAAACGGAACAGGATATCCTGACAGATAAAATCAGGAGATTTCCTCGAAGAGAAAGGGAGGATCAGAGGCTGGAATGCAGTTTCCATTCGACAGAAGGGGAGCAATGTGTCTCCACTCTTGATGGAAATAAGGGGTCTCTTGTTGAAGTGTATGAAAATGCTTATTGGGCGAAAAAAATGACTTTTGTGTTCTCTACCCCATTATTATTATTATTATTATTATTATTATTATCATTATTATTATTGAAAAACAGTATGCTATAAGCCCAAGAACTCCAACAAGGAAAATCGGCTCAGTGAGGAAAGAAAATAATTGAATAAATTACAAGCGGTGTAATGAGCAATTAGAAAAAATTAAGAACAATAACAGCATTATAAAAGGTTTATCTTAAAGCAAGAGAACTCTACCCCAAAACAGTGGAAGTCCAGGGTACAGAGGCTATGGCACTACCCAAGACTAGAGAACATTGGTTTGATTTTGGATTGTCCTCCTAGAAGAGCTGCTTGCCATAGCTAAAGAGTTCATTCTACCCTTACCAAGAGCAAAGTAGCCACTAAATAGTTGCAATGTTCGGTAATCTTAGTGTTGTCAGGTGCATGAGGACAGAGCAGAATGTGGAAAGAATAGGACAGACTATTTGTGTATGTGTAGGCAAAGGGAACATGAATCTTAATCTGAGATATGGATTCAGTATTGTCTTGTGTACCCAGTCAAAGGACCAATAACTCTCTAGCGGTAGTATCTCAGCAGGTGGTTGGTGGCCTGGCCAACCAACTACCAATAAGTTTTAAGGTCAAATATACATAATATGAATGTGGGATTGATTAATGCCTAAAGGTAAGGAAAAGATTCGACATCGCTCTTGATGACACAGTCTGATTTCTTACTAGAACATATACACAGTGTACATACATGCATATGCGCGCACACACACATCAACACAAACACACACACACTATATATATATATATATATATATATATATATATATATATAATATATATATATATATATATATATATATATATATATAAATACTGTATATATATATATATATATATATATATATATATATATATATATATATAAATACTGCATATATATATATATATATATATATATATATATATATATATATATATATATATATATATATATATATATGTATATATGTATATATATATATATATATATATATATATATATATATATATATATATATATATATATATATACATATATAAGAAAAAAAGGGAAAATATTTATACTGAGATATAACTAAAAAATTACATTTAATGAATAAGACAGTAAAATAAATGATAAACTAAAGATTTATGTAACGAGACGGATGTTAACTTGGTCAACAGAATAGAACTTGAAAAAAAAAAATAGAACTTTTGGCAAATGACAATGAGTTACATGTTACACACATAGACTCTACCGAGTCAGTTGTCATTTTTAAATGAGTGAGAGAAAAATGTAAACGTTGTCATAGGTTACAGATGTGTGTTCCAGTTATGATTTGATTAGGGAATGGGGTAACTAATAGGTATAACGCCTATGAATGAATATCAGTAGGTGAGAGTATTCTTTATTAAACATTGTATAGCAGTCAATTATTTGTTTCAAATAGAGACATTTGTTTAAATGTTTAAGTACTTCCTAATGCCATATAAATGGGTATAAGTATATAGAGGTAATTTGAAACGTCGATGTATAAGAAATACCTAATGTATGCTTCATCCATGACGGGGAACAATGGAAGTTTCACACACACACGCTCTCTCTCTCTCTCTCTCTCTCTCTCTCTCTCTCTCTCCTCTCTCTCTCTCTCTCTCTCTCTCTCTCTCGGAGAACGTAAGATAATGAACCTTGAAGAGCATTATCTGAAGCCTTCTCTCATCAAGGGATGCTGGGCTCCTTGTGATCTCCCTCGCAAACACTCTCACCCTCTCTTCTATTTTCAGCTCTTAATGTTTTGTATCAGAGCCCAGCGTTGCAATCTATAATGGTATCCCTTCACCCAAAGAACTTTCCCGCTCCCACTACCCCCTACCTCTCTCCCTCACCTTCCCCCTCCCCCTAGTTCATCAATCCCTTTCGAGAATGATTTGTTTAAGCGTAAACCACTAACTTCAGGAAAGGAATCCGTTATAACATTCTTCTTGCTCTATTTCAAAGAGGCCCCCAATAAAATTATAGTCCACCTCCTAATACCCATACCCCTTCACTCTCCCCTCACCACCCATCCTTCCACTTCACCGAAGACTCTTCAAAAACAGTCCATAATATGTAATGGAGCTCACTGATCTGCGGAAAGGACCATATGAGTCATGTGCATCCAGAGTGGCACACTGTTTGCTCAGTAGAGTGATTTATGCAGTTTCCTGCTTGACATTTTTTTAGCATTAGGACGATTTAAAGTTTTCATACATGTTGTTTTATTGTCTAGACCCAGATGGGCATATTTTTTTTAATACACACACACACACACACACACATATATATATATATATATATATATATATATATATATATATATATATATATTATATATAACATATGTATATATGTATATATATATATATAT
>NC_090734.1:14053981-14061481 GCF_036898095.1 Palaemon carinicauda
TATTGTGGCGGGATGTTGCAAAACAACCCCCATACCCTTGAATCACTCTTACTGACAATTGTCCCACAACAAAAACTTTCCCCTTACGTTATCATAAACTGGACTCTCAGACAAAAAGGACATAATAACAAACCATAACCTTAAAACTATATGTATTAAAACTAAAACACTTATCACAAACCATCCACAATCAAAATAATCACTTAAAACTAATTGTAAACTTGAGCACTATATAAAAAACTTAATACCATTCAAATAAACCAACCAAAAAAACAACACCTAACAAAACTTACACTTAAATTAACCACAACCCTAACCTCAAACCACAAAACATATATATATATATATATATATATATATATATATATATATATATATATATATATATATATATATATATATTGCGAGTGTTCGCTAACACTTCCGCAAGATAACAGTCACAATAAAAAAACACTTAGATAATCAATCACTTAGCCAACTGTCTGTATTGGCCCAACACCACTATATGAAACCAGAAGACTGTCTTAAATTGCCGTAACGGCCTTAACTCCTCGGGGGCATGGGTGTCATCGTCGTCATCATCATCATCATCATCATACGAAATCTTAAAGGTAATAAACAGGCCAGGTCGTCAACAGTTTGTCAATCCACTAGAGCATTCTAAACACAATCAAGTTCCTTAAACTAGCCAGGTCATCAATGGTTAAGCAATCGAATAGCGCAGTCTGCATACAATCCTTTATTATAGGCCTGTTCAGCAACAATGAATCCAGTTTCAAAAAATAACTCTCCAAAGGAGGAATCATGGCCTGCCAAAATAAAAAAAAGAAAAACACTTACGAACACTCTTAACTAACTGAACTATCGCACTATAATCAAAGATAAATAATAAATTGTTCCTATCATTCACGATCACGATAAGCAAAGATAAACAAATCTGTACTTACTTTTTAAATAAATAAACACTTCCACGCTGGTAAAATGATAATGACGTAAATCCAGCATTCAAATCACAATAACTGACGCTTACAGCAGTCAAATCAAAATAAGCATTCACCCAAGACATTCACCACTGTCGTAACCTAACTAAAAACATAAACAAACAATCTCATTTATACCAAGTCTTTCTCACCACAAACAATCGATACACTCTCTCTCTCTCTCTCTCTCTCTCTCTCTCTCTCTCTCTCTCTCTCTCTCTCTCTCTCTCTCTCTCTCTCTCTCTCTCTCTCTCTCTCTCTCTCTCTCTCTCTCTCTCTCTCAGGATTTGGCAAAAAAAACAAAAATAAAAATAAAAAAAAATAAATCCTCCACAATATATACACGCATAACAGCATATATTTTTGTATATATATATATATATATATATATATATATATATATATATATATATATATATATATATATATATATATATATATATATATATATATATATATATATACGTACATATATATATTTATTATTATGTATTAATGTAATTTTTTTTTTTTTACGTCAGCATTGTTACTGCATTTTTGTCTTAAGTAAAATTAGTATAAGATTTTGTTAATGAGGCTTTAGATGTAAATTTAATTTTTTCTTTTGAAGTGCAGTTTTAACCTCCTGCCCGCTCGCTTAAAAAATTATGTGTCTAGTTTAACGCTTGTTCCTTTCCTGTGTTTTTCGAGTCCTTGGTGAGAAGAGACACCTGTGTTTACATGCGAGGAACTTGATGGCTAAAAGACACAGTTCGATGGCTTTTAGCAGGTGCATTTCTGCCACCTGCGGTGATTACAATTCCTGTTGGGAGATTTGGAGCTCGTGGTGGCCTGTAGGGAGGCAGTTGCCAAGTCTGAGATATTGTGTACCTTTTTCTTGGGTTGGGACTCCATTTCTCTCCCTTTTGATGAGGAGTCCTGCTGAGCTGCACTCCCTACGGAAGCTGAGTGTTTGTGAAGTCGCTACCTTGGTTGGAGCAGGGGGTGATTTCATCCAGCCCCAAAGATTGTGAGAATATGTATATATTTTTTGTATGTTTGTGTTTAGTTATTAAGTTATTTGACTCTCTAGTGTGGCATTTCACCTTGGGAATTTTGTTAATTGTTAATTGTTAATTGTTAATTGTTAACTGTTAGTTAATAGTTAGTTGGTAATTGTTAATTAAAATTGTTAGGTAGTCACAAGGTTGACTGTTCTAGAAATTGTTGTTAACAAATATTGTTAAGTTTTCCCAAGTATTTTCGTTTCCGCTGACCAATTTTTCTACTGGATATTTTTGGTAAGCACTTACAACTCTTATCGTGCAATAAGAACTTGCACCACAGCCTGACAAGGGACATAACATATTCGGCGACCGTGACAGGATATAGAGCTCAGGGTATCCGGTATTTTGGTCGATGGAGCGACACTCGAGTGTACTCTTCAATATTATTTTTTTTTGTTTCAGTGTTGCCTTTGCCTCCTGATTTTTTTTCTTTGTTTTACGAAATGGAGGAATTTGTTTTGGACCCAGCTGAGTTTTTTGGGTCAGTTGATTGTATCAAGTATTTGTTCCTGCTAGGTAAGAAACCATTAGTTGAGTGTGCTAAGTGGTTGGGTGTTCCCCAGAAGATGACGGACACCAGAGCAGAGATATCGGTATTAGTTAGGGATAAAACATAACAGGAATAAGCTGAAGCTAAGCATTCAGAAAGTGAGAGTGAGGTAATTGGTTATAGTGAGGAGAGTTTGAGTGAGGGTTTAGAGGAGGACAAAGTAGGTATGAGGGTTGGACTAACAATGTTTGAGGATCCTCCTGTAGTAGGTACCATTTACGAGGGTCCAGCAAGTTTTCCCCAGGGTGCGGGTAATGTGTCCTCTAATCCATTCTTGGGCCCCCCCTGATTCTGTACCCTTCAAATCTCTGGCCCCTGTTAATGCGTTGGGTAACTTCAAGGAGGAGAAGGAATATAGCCTTATTTGCAAGCATATAGAGCTGCAAAAAATGGAGTTTGAGGAGAACGAGTGGGTAAGGTGTCATTAGTTGGAGATGGCAAAATTAAATGTAGAGATGGCTAGGTTTCAGGGGGTCAATTTGATGAGTTCCTCTAAAAATACCTTCCAAGATCAGTTTAATATAGGTGCTGCACTAAAATCAGTGCCAGTGTTTGACGAATAGGATGTCCCCAAGTTCTTGAAGGCATTTGAGTGTGTAGCCTCCCGATTGTCTTGGCTCGCAGAAATGTGGACTGTATTAATACAGTATAGGTTAGTGGGCAAGGCAATGCGGGTGTAAAATGCCTTGGAGGAGGGAGTAGCTCTGGATTACCAGAAGGTAAAAGCCTTAATTTTAAAGTCCTATGACGTTGTCCCTGAGGCCTACCGCCTCCAGTTTTGCAACTATACGAAACACCTTGCGCAGTCTTTCGTGGAGTTTGCGCGCGTCAAGGAGGAACTGTTCAACGACTGGCTGAAAAGTCGTCAGATAGTCACTTTCACTGCATTACGTGAACTGTTGCTCCTTGAGGAGTTTAAGAAGGCCTGTAGCAGGGAGTTGAGAGTTCACCTGGAGGAGGTAAAAAGTATGAAATTGAGTAGTACCGCTCAGTTAGCGGATGAATTTCTATTGACTCACCGGTCAGATAGCGGTAGTTATATGTATAAGACTTTAAATAATCAAACATCTTGCTCCCATAATAGTAGTAGGAGGGGGGAACCACCTCGTCGACTCCCCATATCCCTAGGAATGATAACATTAATTCTAATTCTTTTTCAGGTGATAGGGATGTGGGTAGAGTCCAAAGAGGTCCTCCTCCCCCTAAAATTTTTGCTTATAGAGACTTCCCAGGTGAGGGAAAAAACAGGTATAATGGCAATAGAAACTCAGGCCGTAAAGGAAGCTTTTTTTGGTGCAACAAGCTTGGGCATTTCCAAAACCAGTGTATGTAATGCTCGTAGGATGCACCTACAGACAAATAATCAAAGTCCTGTAGCCTTGGTTAATGATAAGTCAGAGGTTAGTTACAGTAGTCCTGTAGACAGACCTATAGTAGATAGAAGTAGTTTAGTAAATAGTAGTAAGCCTAATGTTCCTAATCCCCAATCATGACTCAAGTACGGGAAATATGTGTCGCCTGGAAAGTTGATTTTTGACTCTCGTGTCATCCAGGTGAAGTTTTTTAGGGACACTGGTTCTGCCAGGTCATTAGTCATGAAAAGGGCTCTAAATGGTTTTTAAGAATATACTGGAAGTTTTATTTTGTTAAGAGGTTTTACGGATTCAGTTGTGTCCGCTCCTTTGGTTAATGTCCGCATGTCTTTTCCAAGATATGATCGCGTTACTGAGTTGGCTGTGGTGCATAGTCTACCTATTCGAGTATTGATGGTATCCTGGGAAATGATATGCTGGGTAGTGAAGGACGGGAGCTGTTCCCTATATTATCAGTAAATGGTAGCCCCGTGGCTGTAATGACTCGGTCCGCAGCAAAAGCTGCTAATTTACTTGATATGGAGAGCGATGATGAATTAATGTTAAGTAGTGTAGAATTAGGTGTTTTAAGGACCGGCCCAGTAGAGAGTAGTTGTAATGATGTAGTTAATATGAAACTTAATTGGGACAGAGCTGCTTTTATTAAAGCTCAAAGAGATGAATTTAATTTGATTTGGGTATGTTGAGGATCTTACTAAACCTAGGTTTGGAGTTGTAAAGGGGGTTTTATATAGGTTTAATCGTCCAGCATCTGATAATTTGAATAAAACTGGTTAGGTGGAACCGATTGTGGTACCTTCTCAATTCAGAAATTCTGTTTTGGAGTTTTAGAGTTTATCTAGATTTAGTTAGGTAGCTTAGTTTCCATAGAATTGAAAATTTTTTACTAAGTACAGTAATATTGCATCTTTAAAAATAATGGTAAGCTATATAAAGCTTTTGCTTTGTATTCTTTATACTTATTGTTCTTACTTTACAGATGCATATCCATTTGTATATAAAAAGATTATAATATTTTTTCTGTTTATTTTTTTTTCTTCAGGAGGAAGGTATTATGTATTAACGTAATTTTAGCTTTTGATTACGTCAGCCTTGTTACTGCATTTTTGTTTTATGTAAAATTAGTATAAGATTTAGTTTACAAGGCTTTATATGTAAATCTAATTTTCTTTTTTGCAGTGCTGTTTTAACCTCCTGCCCGCTCGTTTAAAAATTTATATGTGTCTAGTTTAACGCTTGTTTCTTTTCTGTGTTTTTCGAGTCCTTGGTGAGAAGAGACACCTGTGTTTACATGCGAGGAACTCAATTGCTAAAAGACACAGTTCGAGCTCGAGGTTCCCCGGACCTACTTCAGCAGCTGGCTTATGTGAGCTTTTCTGAGGATTGTGACACCAACCTTCGATGACTTTTAGCAGGTGCATTTCTGCCACCTGCGGTGAGTTGCAATTCCTGTGTGTTTGGAGCTCGTGGTGTCATGTAGGGAGATAGTTGCCAGGTAGGAGATATTGTGTACCTTTTTCTTGGATTGGGGCTCGATTTCCCTCCCTTTTGATGAGGAGTTCTGCTGAGCTGCACTACCTACGGAGGCTGACTGTTTGTGAAGTCGTTACCTTATTTGGAGCAGGGGATGATTTCATCCAGCCTGAAAGAGTGTGAGAATATGTATATATTTTGTGTTTTGTTTGTGTTTAGTTATTAGGTTATCTGACTCTCTCTCGTTGAGAGTGTGGCGTTGGGGAATTTTTTAATTGTTAATTGTTAATTGTTAGTTGTTAATAGTTAGTTGTTAATTGTTAATTAAAACTGTTAGGTAGTCACAAAGGTTACTGTTCTAAAACTTGTAAATAAATATTGTTAAGTTTTCCCAAGTGTTTTCGTTTCCACTGCCCAAATTTTTCTACTGGATATTTTTGGTAAACACTTACCTCTCTTATCGTGCAATAAGAACTTGCTCCACGGCCCGACAAGGGTCGTGACACACACACACACACACACACACACACACATATATATATATATATATATATATATATATATATATATATATATATATATATATATATATATATACATATACCAAGGCACTTCCCCCAATTTTAGGGGGTAGCTGACATCAACAATGAAACAAAACAAAAAAGGGGACCTCTACTCTCTGCTTTCCTCCAGCCTGACAAGGGACTCAACCGAGTTCAGCTGGTACTGCTAGGGTGCCACAGTCCACCCTCCCACGTTATCCAGCACAGATGAAGCTTCATAATGCTGAATCCCCTACTGCTGCTACCTCCGTGGTCCTCTAAGGCATCGGAGGAAGCAGCAGGGCCTACCGGAACTGCGTCACAATCGCTCGCCATTCATTCCTATTTCTAGCACGCTCTCTTGCCTCTCTCACATCTATCCTCCTATCACCCAGAGCTTTCTTCACTCCATCCATCCACCCAAACCTTGGCCTTCCTCATGTACTTCTCCCATCAACTCTTGCATTCATCACCTTCTTTAGCAGACAGCCATTTTCCATTCTCTCAACATGGCCAAACCACCTCAACACAATCATATCCACTCTAGCTGCTAACTCATTTCTTACACCCGTTCTCACTCTCACCACTTCGTTCCTAACCCTATCTACTCGAGATACACCAGCCATACTCCTTAGACACTTCATCTCAAACACATTCAATTTCTGTTTCTCCGTCACTTTCATTCCCCACAACTCCGATCCATACATCACAGTTGGTACAATCACTTTCTCATATAGAACTCTTTTTACATTCATGCCCAACCCTCTATTTTTTTACTACTCCCTTAACTGCCCCCAACACTTTGCAACCTTCATTCACTCTCTGACGTACATCTGCTTCCACTCCACCATTTGCTGCAACAACAGACCCCAAGTACTTAAACTGATCCACCTCCTCAAGTAACTCTCCATTCAACATTACATTCAACCTTGCACCACCTTCCCTTCTCGTACATCTCATAACCTTACTCTTACCCACATTAACTCTCAACTTCCTTCTTTCACACACTCTTCCAAATTCTGTCACTAATCGGCCAGGCTTCTCTTCTGTGTCTGCTACCAGTACAGTATCATCCGCAAACAACAACTGATTTACCTCCCATTCATGATCATTCTCGTCTACTAGTTTTAATCCTTGTCCAAGCACTCGAGCATTCACCTCTCTCACCACTCTATCAACAAACAAGTTAAACAACCACGGTGACATCACACATCCCTGTCTCAGCCACACTCCTACCGGAAACCAATCACTCACTTCATTTCCTATCCTGACACATGCTTTACTACCTTTGTAGAAACTTTTCACTGCTTGCAACAACTTTCCACCAACTCCATATAACCTCATAACATTCCACATTGCTTTCCTATCAACTCTATCATACGCTCTCTCCAGATCCATAAACGCAACATACACCTCCTTACCTTTTGTTAAATATTTCTCGCATATCTGCCTTACTGTAAAAATCTGATTCATACAACCCCTACCTCTTCTAAAACCACCCTGTATTTCTAAGATTGCATTCTCTGTTTTATCCTT
>NC_090734.1:14091481-14093070 GCF_036898095.1 Palaemon carinicauda
GTATATCACAACCCTGTCTCATTCCCTAGTCCCCAATTGCTACATTCCACTGCAGGGAGTGGTAAAATTGCTGGATTAATCATCACACTAAATAAGAAGTAATAAACTGAAGATCATTCAAAGGTGTGCAACAACATCTCATACAGAGGAAGAAATAGATACACTTTTATGAAGATCTGGAGATATCAATGAAAAAAAACATAAGACTCAATTTACCTTTGTTGCATGAATAAGCCATAATGAATCTTTCTGATATGAATTTAGTCTCTCTCTCTCTCTCTCTCTCTCTCTCTCTCTCTCTCTCTCTCCTCTCTCTCTCTCTCGTTGAAAGTATCCATAAGGTAGTTACTGGGATCCTCCAAAACGCGTGTGACTAGCAACTCCAACGTAGAAACTTGTTTAAATCGTAACTCTTCAGATAACAAGACAGCTATAGGGGAGGGAACTGTGTGTGCTAATTCCTGTATATATCTGAGTAAACTCATGCGCATATATAAGTGTATGTTTGTTTTCGTATTAGAGAATGAAATGCTTGTAAAAATATCTTTAATTGAAAAATCGTTCAAATAATAGTTATTTCTGTCAAACATTATATCTTTATTGAATTCGCCATAATCATTTGTTTTATGACAAGATGTAACTGCTGTTTTCTTTAAACACAGATGACAAAACCAATGAATATGACTATATTATTATTAGTAACTAAGCTGCAACCCTAGTTGGAAAAGCAGGATGCTATAAGCCCAAGGACTCCAACAAGGAAAAAAATTCCAGTTTGGGAAGTAAATAAAGAAATAGATAAACTACAAGAGAATTAATGAATAATATAAAATATTTTAAGAAGACTAACAACATTAAGACTGAATCTTCATATATAAACTATAAAAGATGTTTTGTCAGCCTGTTCAACATAAAACATTCACAGGAATTTTAAACTTTTGAACCAATAAAAAACCCTGGATGCAGATATAAACCTAGATCTTGACCAAAATAAAAAAGACCAATTCTTGAAAAACAGTTTCCAAGAAAAAGGAAAATCTACCACATGCTAACAGAATCCAACTTTGTAATTCTCGTCGGAGTTGAAGAATATTTCAAGGTGGTCTTTTTAGCAGATTGACTTCCAGGGTGTTAAGTTCTTGTTTTTAAATATTTACCAGAAATGTGTTCCAAATTTATGTACTAACTTTCACTGACCTTGTTTCTACTCTCTCTTTCTCATTTATTTCGTTTCTTTATAAATATACAACAACAAATGTAGCGGTTTCTAGTCCAGTGCAGGACAATGGCGGATAGGTGATCGCGGGGGACTTTAGTCTGATCGCTCACAGCAAACCAACCTAGTATGAGTGACCCTGTCTAATACAGCCTTGCTGATCATGGCGATCCTTCCACTAAGTTAAGGTATCCCCACTCTTTTTGTACTTTATATAACCTGATATATAAGCATAGATCTCTCTCTCTCTCTCTCTCTCTCTCTCTCTCTCTCTCTCTCTCTCTCTCTCTCAAACTTAAAATTTTGCAGGGAATTCTGCGCCATTTACGGATCATCGTTTGTGTGTTTATTTTACACTTGGCAGGATTGGAAA
>NC_090734.1:14093570-14103570 GCF_036898095.1 Palaemon carinicauda
CAACAACATCTCATACAGAGGAAGAAATAGATACACTTTTATGAAGATCTGGAGATATCAATGAAAAAAAACATAAGACTCAATTTACCTTTGTTGCATGAATAAGCCATAATGAATCTTTCTGATATGAATTTAGTCTCTCTCTCTCTCTCTCTCTCTCTCTCTCTCTCTCTCTCTCTCTCTCTCTCTTCTCTCTCGTTGAAAGTATCCATAAGGTAGTTACTGGGATCCTCCAAAACGCGTGTGTGACTAGCAACTCCAACGTAGAAACTTGTTTAAATCGTAACTCTTCAGATAACAAGACAGCTATAGGGGAGGGAACTGTGTGTGCTAATTCCTGTATATATCTGAGTAAACTCATGCGCATATATAAGTGTATGTTTGTTTTCGTATTAGAGAATGAAATGCTTGTAAAAATATCTTTAATTGAAAAATCGTTCAAATAATAGTTATTTCTGTCAAACATTATATCTTTATTGAATTCGCCATAATCATTTGTTTTATGACAAGATGTAACTGCTGTTTTCTTTAAACACAGATGACAAAACCAATGAATATGACTATATTATTATTAGTAACTAAGCTGCAACCCTAGTTGGAAAAGCAGGATGCTATAAGCCCAAGGACTCCAACAAGGAAAAAAATTCCAGTTTGGGAAGTAAATAAAGAAATAGATAAACTACAAGAGAATTAATGAATAATATAAAATATTTTAAGAAGACTAACAACATTAAGACTGAATCTTCATATATAAACTATAAAAGATGTTTTGTCAGCCTGTTCAACA
Organism: Palaemon carinicauda; assembly: GCF_036898095.1. Taxonomy (NCBI): domain Eukaryota; kingdom Metazoa; phylum Arthropoda; class Malacostraca; order Decapoda; family Palaemonidae; genus Palaemon; species Palaemon carinicauda. The sequence goes on from NC_090734.1 coordinate 14,094,358, forward strand.
TAAAACATTCACAGGAATTTTAAACTTTTGAACCAATAAAAAACCCTGGATGCAGATATAAACCTAGATCTTGACCAAATAAAAAAGACCAATTCTTGAAAAACAGTTTCCAAGAAAAAAGGAAAATCTACCACATGCTAACAGAATCCAACTTTGTAATTCTCGTCGGAGTTGAAGAATATTTCAAGGTGGTCTTTTTAGCAGATTGACTTCCAGGGTGTTAAGTTCTTGTTTTTAAATATTTACCAGAAATGTGTTCCAAATTTATGTACTAACTTTCACTGACCTTGTTTCTACTCTCTCTTTCTCATTTATTTCGTTCTTTATAAATATACAACAACAAATGTAGCGGTTTCTAGTCCAGTGCAGGACAATGGCGGATAGGTGATCGCGGGGGACTTTAGTCTGATCGCTCACAGCAAACCAACCTAGTATGAGTGACCCTGTCTAATACAGCCTTGCTGATCATGGCGATCCTTCCACTAAGTTAAGGTATCCCCACTCTTTTTGTACTTTATATAACCTGATATATAAGCATAGATCTCTCTCTCTCTCTCTCTCTCTCTCTCTCTCTCTCTCTCTCTCTCTCTCTCTCTCTCTCTCAAACTTAAAATTTTGCAGGGAATTCTGCGCCATTTACGGATCATCGTTTGTGTGTTTATTTTACACTTGGCAGGATTGGAAAAGTTTCAGTGCGATCCCGAGATAAATGTTTCTTCCATTTTTCTCAGGGAAGAATATCTTTATGATTTTTTTTTCCTTTACGCATTGTTATAGTAATCAAGCTTTCTAATATGACAATTATCCATTCCTCAAATAAGGAGATGTAGCATACAAGATTACTTGACCTTCTCCTAAGGTGAAACATTTGACTGACTGAGAGAGAGAGAGAGAGAGAGAGAGAGAGAGAGAGAGAGAGAGAGAGAGAGAGAGAGAGAGAGAGAGAGCGAAATCTCTTATTGCAATACTCTTGAAATATTTATGAACATACACAGTAAGCGGTTGGTCAGGTAAGACTGGAACTTGTAAGAAAGTGCTAATATGAATAAAGTTAAGAGACTTTGCAGCTAAGCTCTATACAGAATAACTGGACGCTATACTGCTTTCTAGTGGAAATGACAAAGTAATTGTCGTTCGCCCCGAGATACGAAAATATTTTGGAAATACCGTGTATGCCTTTTCCTATTTGAATATATTCATAATGTAGAGCCTTTGTTTTTTCGATAATTAACACTTATAAGTCATAGACTAATAGTAGGAATAACATTAAACATAATAAAAACTACGAAAATGATTATAATAATAACAATAATGATAATAATAATAATATTAATAATAATAATAATGATGATATTGTTAGTAGTATTTTCATTCGTAATATTATTAAACACATTATTATTATTATTATTATTATTATTATTATTATTATTATTATTATTATTATTATTATTATTATTATTACTTGATAAGCTGCAACCCTAATTGAAAAAGAAGGACCCAATAAGCCCAAGGGATCCAACAGGGAAAATAGCACAGTTAGGAATGAAAATAAAGAAATAAACTACAATAGAAGTAAAGAGAGAAAAACCTTTGAAATAAATCTTTCTTATATAAACTATAAAAACTTCAAAATAAACTGAGGAAGAGGAACAAGATAGAATAGTGTGCCTCAGTATACCTCAAGCAAGAGATCTCAACCTCAAGACATTGGAAGACCATGGTACGGAGGCTATGGCACTACCTTAGACTAGAGAACAATGATTTGGTTTTGAAGTGTCCCTCAATAGAAGAGCTGCTTACTATAGCTAAATAGTCTCTTCTACCCTTACCAAGAGGAAAGTAGCCAATGAATAATTACAGTGCAGGAGTTTACCTCATGAGAAAAGAAGGATGGTTTAGTAATTTCAGTGTTGTCAATCATATGAGGAAAGAGAAGAATGTGTAAAGAATAGGCCAGACTATTTCGTGCATGTGTCAGCAATGATGAAATGAGCCGTAACCAGAGAGAGGGATCCAATGTAGCATTTTTTAGCCAGTCAAAGGACCCAAAAACTCTCTATCAGGAGAGAGAGAGAGAGAGAGAGAGAGAGAGAGAGAGAGAGAGAGAGAGAGAGAGAGAGAGAGAGAGAGAGAGAGAGAATCTAGGGAGTTATTCACAGTATGGATGTGAAACTCACTGGAAATGATGAAAGTCCCTAATATAGCAGATATGTATTAAGTATTGTACACTATTCCCCAAGTAATCATATAGCAAAGTTTGAATATACTAGTCTGAATTTCACAGAAACTTGCCCAATGGCATTAGGTCTAAATGTCACCAGATATCGCCAATGCGTCACCTTTGTGAAGACCAACAATAATCTGAGCAAATCAAGCGGATTCGGTTCTTGGTCTGTGAGTAACCAGACTATTAGAACTTGATGATGCCACGAGGCATATGAAGTTCATCTTGGTCGAGTCATCTTACAATGCATTCCTACTTGATGCAAAACATTTGTTTGTTTATCTATAAAGCCTACATTTACATATACTGTATATATATATATATATATATATATATATATATATATATATATATATATATATATATATATATATATATATATATATATATATATATATATATATATATATATATATATACAGAGAGAGAGAGAGAGAGAGAGAGAGAGAGAGAGAGAGAGAGAGAGAGAGAGAGAGAGAGAGAGAGAGAGAGTGTGTGTTGTATTATAAACTTCAAGGTGCTATTACTATACGCACGGTCATCCACATGTTCTCCCCCTTAACTCAACACCAAAAAAAAAAAAAAAAAAAAAAAAAGGATTGTGTAGTATATAATGAATAGTGTATTTAGTAAAATCTGGTCGTTTTTTTTTCTCTTAGAACGACGAGTAAAAGGGAAAATTAAATCTACAAAATTTGGGTTCCAAATCCGACGTAACATAAAGACTTCTTCATGAACTTCCATTTCAGGCTTTTAGGTTTTCTGAACATGAATGATTACAAGCATTTCATGATAAAGGGAAGAAAGATGTTTGGTGAATCATTTTTTTTTCTTTTTTTTTTAATGAACAGAACAGTGGCAAAGGGAACTAGTGTTTTTTCTCTGCGTTTACAATGGTACGAAGTTAGGTAACGATGGCTCTGGCCAGCACATGGGTGCGTCATATCTAAAAACATGTCGTTAAATATAAATGATAATGTCCTTTTTTTTCTTAATAAAAAAAACTTCGATATATAAAGCATATGTTTAATAAAGCGTAAAGATAATCAATTTATCTGATAATAGATAGTCAGGTCTATAGTATCATTATACTCTTTAACCGAGAGATTTCGCGATGGATTTGGCATTCTGTGTTGGTTTATGGCTAAAGGGAAAGATTCTGCAGAAAAAAAATTCTTTAATTTTAGTCAGCAGGAGGATGAATGTATTGATGACCGTACTCTGGATTTTCTCTGTAGTTCTCTCCCCCAACTAATAATAACCATGATGATCGTGTACATATATATATATATATATATATATATATATATATATATATATATATATATATATATATATATATATATAAATATATATATATATATATATATATATATATATATATATATATATATATATATAAACACACACAAACACACACATATATATATATATATATATATATATATATATATATATTATATATATATATATATATATATATATATATATATATATATATATATACAAATATATATATATGTATATATATATATTTATGCATATATATATATATATATATATATATATATATATATATATATATATATATATATATATATATACTATTACTCTGCAGCCATTCTTCAAAAGCCCTCTTTTTCTCTTTCACTTTTACCTTCACTCCTTCATTCCACCATTCACTGCCCTTCCTCATGCTGCCTCCAACAACCTTCTTTCCACACACATCACTTGCAATCCCAACAAAGTTTTCTTTAACTAACTTCCACTCCTCCTCTAATTTGCCAGTTTCTCTTACTTTCACTTCGTCATATATAATTTTCAACCTTTCCTGATATTTACTTTTTACCCCCCGGTTTTATTAGCTCTTCAACCCTCACTACCTCCCTTTTACATCCATCTACTCTATTCCCTCATTCTTTTGCTACAACTAATTTTCCTTCCACCAAAAAATGATCAGACATACCGTTAGCCATACCCCTAAACACGTTCACGTCTTTCAATCTTCCAAACATTCTTTTAGTTATCAACACATAATCCATTAATGCCCTTTCTACTACTCTTCCATTTGCCACTCTTACCCATGTATATTTATCTTTATCTTTCTTTTTGAAAAAGCTATTACTTATCACTATCTCTTGCTCAACACATATCTACTAGTCTCTCACCACTGTCATTTTCACCTGGTACGCCATAGTTCCCAGTATGAAAAATAAAAGGAGAAAAATGTGGAAGTAAAGTGCAAGGTACGTGAGGCAAAGAGGGCAGCTGACCTGAGGTGGGGTCAGGGATTGGGTCATTCATATGAAGAGAATAAGAAGAAGTTTTGAAAGAAGTGAAGAGAGTAAGGAAGGCTGGCTCAAGAATTGAAGAGACAGTGAAAGATGGAAATGGAAGGTTGTTAAAAGGAGAGGAGGCAAGGAAAAGATGGGCGAAATATTTTGAAAGTTTACTGAATGTTGAGGATAATAGGGAGGAAGATATAATTGCTGTTGAAGGTGTTGAGGTGCCAGTGATGGGAGATGAAAATGAGAGAGAGATTACAATAGATGAAGTGAGGAGAGCACTAGATGAAACAAGAGTAGGAAAAGCATCTGGTATGGATGGTGTGAGAGCTGAGATGTTAAAGGAGGGGGGTGTGACTGTACTTGAATGGTTGGTGAGATTGTTTAATATGTGTTTTGTGTTGTCAATGGTACCAGTAGATTGGGTTTGTGCATGTATTGTACCACTATATAAGGGTAAGGGAGATGTGCATGAGTGTTGTAATTCAAGAGGTATTAGTTTGTTAAGCGTAGTTGGAAAAGTGTATTTAGAGTAATGATTAATAGGATCAAGGATAAAACAGAGAATGCAATCTTAGAAATACAGGGTGGTTTTAGAAGAGGTAGGGGTTGTATGAATCAGATTTTTACAGTTAGGCAGATATGCGAGAAATATTTAGCAAAAGGTAAGGTGGTGTATGTTGCGTTTATGGATCTGGGGAAAGCGTATGATAGAGTTGATAGGGAAGCAATGTGGAATGTAATGAGGTTATATGGAGTTGGTGGAAGGTTGTTGCAAGCAGTGAAAAGTTTCTACAAAGGTAGTAAAGCATGTGTTAGAATAGGAAATGAAGTGAGTGATTGGTTTCCGGTGAGAGTGGGGCTGAGACAGGGATGTGTGATGTCGCCGTGGTTGTTTAACTTGTATGTTGATGGAGTGGTGAGAGAGGTGAATGCTCGAGTGCTTGGACGAGAATTAAAACTGGTAGTCGAGAATGACCATGAATGGGAGGTAAATCAGTTTTTGTTTGCGGATGACACTGTACTGGTACCAGACACAGAAGAGAAGCTTGACCGACTAGTGACAGAATTTTGAAGGGTGTGTGAGAGAAGGAAGTTGAGAGTTAATGTGGGTAAGAGTAAGGTTATGAGATGTACGAGAAGGGAAGGTGGTGCAAGGTTGAATGTCATGTTGAATGGAGAGTTACTTGAGGAGGTGGATCAGTTTTAAGTACTTGGGGTCTGTTGTTGCAGCAAATGGTGGAGTGGAAGCAGGTGTAAGTCAGAGAGTGAATGAAGGTTGCAGAGTGTTGGGGGCAGTTAAGGGAGTAGTAAAAAATAGAGGGTTGGGCATGAATGTAAAGAGAGTTCTATATGAGAAAGTGATTGCACCAACTGTGATGTATGGATCGGAGTTGTGGGGAATGAAAGTGATGGAGAGACAGAAATTGAATGTGTTTGAGATGAAGTGTCTAAGGAGTATGGCTGGTGTATCTCGAGTAGGTAGGGTTAGGAACGAAGTGGTGAGGGAGAGAACGGGTGTAAGAAATGAGTTAGCGGCTAGAGTGGATATGAATGTGTTGAGGTGGTTTGGCCATGTTGAGAGAATGGAAAATGGTTGTCTGCTAAAGAAGGTGATGAATGCAAGAGTTGATGGGAGAAGTACAAGAGGAAGGCCAAGGTTTGGGTGGATGGGTGGTGTGAAGAAAGCTCTGGGTGATAGGAGGATAGATGTGAGAGAGGCAAGAGAGCGTGCTAGAAATAGGAATGAATGGCGAGCGATTGTGACGCAGTTCCGGTAGGCCCTGCTGCTTCCTCCGGTGCCTTAGATGACCACGGAGGTAGCAGCAGTAGGGGATTCAGCATTATGAAGCTTCATCTGTGGTGGATAATGTGGGAGGTTGGGCTGTGGCGCCTTAGCAGTACCAGCTGAACTCGGTTGAGTCCCTGGTTAGGCTGAAGGAACGTAGAGAGTAGAGGTCCCCTTTTTGTTCTGTTTCTTTGTTGATGTCGGCTACCCCCCAAAATTAGGGGAAGTGCCTTTGCTATATGTATATATATATATATATATATATATATATATATATATATTATATATATATATATATATATATCGATCTATCTATGTATCTATCAATATATATATATATATATATATATATATATATATATATATATCAATAATTTCATGTGGAATAGTAAGTGTGAATCAGGATAACGTTTAAAATTGGAACTATATTCGTATTTACTGAGACCACCTGATGAAATGAAACGTTCAGTACTGGCTTCACAGTGCCACACTTCCTAATTGCATCAACTACCAATTAGCAAAGAATTACGTTGAGAAAGTTAGAAATAACTTGACACGACTTTGAGTTATTCAGCTCCCTTTTCCTTGCAAACTTTGAGAGGGGGAAAAGATGTGCAGAATGATTAAATGGATCTGGTAAAGTCCATCAAAGTATATTTTCTGCTTATTGAGGAAATGTTCTGGTGTGGTAAAAAAATTCAGCGCGGGTTGAATTTTAATCTTTTCTAACTAATTAGAAAATAAAATTTCTAAACTGAATTGATCGAGTTGTCTATACTTCCAGTAACAACACCCAACTCAGGTTCCCCTTCTTTCTCCATTCACGTCAGAAGTTGAAATATCAGATTTTTTTATAAGCAGCTCTTTTAGTAAAAGGAAATTCCAAAATCAAACCTTTTTTTTTAAAGATTGGGTCGTCCATAGCCTCTGTACTATGATGTTTTTCTTTCTTAGGGGTAGAGTTCTTTTCTTTGAGGGCACACTTAGGCACATTATTATATTTGTTGTCCTTTCCTCTTAGCGTTCTTCAACATTTTGTGTATTTCCTTATTTCCTTTCCTCACTGGGATATTTTCCTTGATGGAGCCCCTTGGGCTTGTAGCATCATACTTTACCAACTTGGATTATAATTTAGCTAGTACACAACAACAACAACAATAACAACAACAACAACAATAATAATACTAATAATAATAATAATAATAATAATAATAATAATAATAATGATAATAATAATAATAATAATAATAATAATAATAATAATAATAATAATGCCACTCAAACCTCTTCCAACACAACCTCCTCTCCTTTCTTCTATTTCTTCCTATAGAAGGAACTCGCCACTAGTTTCGTGTATGGGTGAGCATGTGTGTGTGGGGTGGGGGTGGGAGTGTGAAGTGTGAAGTGTATTATAGAACTGTCGTTAATTTGCATTAGAAAATAATGTAGTTCCTCCTATGAATCATCTTAAACAACGGATCATTATGCAAGGGACACAATGCCTTCAGTAAAGATCGCTCTAGAACTCAACGGACATGGAATTAGCTTTCCAAATTGTTCTGGGAATCTCGTAAATTAAATGCTAAGTTATGGAGTCAACCTCAAAGTTTACTTAATTAATACCCAGTTATTAGAGGCTTCGTTTGTTCTACCAAAAATATTTGACCCTCTTGAGGAATGCACGAATTTACTCTTTGGATGGAGTCAGTTGCAATGTCTTTAATTTGTCCAGTAATCATCACCTGGACTAGTTTAATGAGATTTCCTGTTTAATTTGGGCAAATAACTCTACCAGAGAGAAACACTAAATATTCAATTGTGAATTACAGTCTCTCTGGGGATAATCATTACAAATTTTCTTTCGATGAAAGGCTAGGTTGATTCTTCATCTTATCATGATCAGTAATTATTTGCACTGAAATATGGATTTATTGAAGGTTTTTTGAGTTATTAAAAGATTTTCATGTATTACTGAAGGATGAGGTATTCTAGAAATTTTTCGTTTCTTATATATTAAGATAACGTTAATGAATTTTGCCATTTTTGCCCTTTCTTGAGACAAAACCGTAATCTACTAACCCTAGGTAGACTACATATGTCACCACTGAAGTCAAAAAGACTTTTCATAAGTATATGAAATTCGTATTTTCCTTCTAAAAGTCTAAGCAGGTATTATTGTTGTAAGATTTATGGACTGAATTGAAGAAATATATAAGTGTTTGAGCATGTTTTTTGTATCTATGTTCAAGTTTTCATTGATGTGTAGCCTATATGTGGGTGTGAGTACATTTTTATATGGGTGTGTGTGTATGTGTGTTTGTAGTCGCGAATGTAATGCGCAAGTATGTCAGTATCTGCGTTTGTTTTTGGAATAGTCGCAAGTAGTATTTTTTGCAGTTTATTCCATATGTATGAAAAACGAAATGGAATTACATCGTAATTAGAGAGAGAGAGAGAGAGAGAGAGAGAGGAGAGAGAGAGAGAGAGGAGAGAGAGAGAGAGAGAGAGAGAGCATATGAAGACCATTAATTATATCACTAAAGTGGTCTATCTCTCTTGTCCCTGTGGATCTTAACTGAATCCAACCCACGCAATGACGTAAATGAACAAAGGCACATGTCAAGCGTAACTACATAATATACCTAAAGATAAGGTCAGGGTTTATTTAGGCAGGATAAACTCGAATGTCTCTGAAATAACTGATGGTCATCAACAATGCATAGGGGGACCGTTTTTAATAGAATTATCATGAATCTTTTTTATATGGTTCAATTTTGTCAGGTGAAGAAATCCCCCCCCCCCCCACAAAAAAAAGTTAGCCAAAAAAAAAAAAAAAAAAAAAAAAAAAAGAATTTATCAAAGTTTATCGAACTGGGATTTATAGACCTCCCATTACTTTAAAAAGCAAAAATGAT
>NC_090734.1:14118570-14143570 GCF_036898095.1 Palaemon carinicauda
CAGGTATGTACTGTATGCACTAACCTGATTACTGAGGCTTTTGATTCCCCTAGAACGGCGGAATCAAGGGATATAGCTAGGGAAAAGCTTCGTACTTGGGTAAGGGGCTTCAAGAAGAACACCTCTGGCCCTTATCTTCCAAGTGAGAAGATGAGGGCGTATCTTTTTCCCCAGGCATCAGCTGAGGCAGTGATTCCCCAGCCTCAAGAGGAGATCCCTCAAGATCAAGTCCAGGTGGACGAGGAAGTCGCAGATGCGATGCAAGACATCCAGTTGTGTGACAGGATGTCTGACCTGGACGAAGGTTTGGAAGAAGACCTCCTGGCAGAAGGTCAGGATCAAGTTCAAACCCCGGATGTCGTAGAGGATGGGGTCGACGAGGTGTCGGCTACTCCGGTTCAGATGCCGGAGCCCATCCCCTCAACATCGGCTGGTCTCCCAGTAGAACTGGGACAGGCCCTCTCTTCGATTGTTGGAATGATCCAACAAATGCAGAAGGAGAATCAGGAGAAGGCGGCTGCAATGGAACTGCGTATGCAGTCCCTAGCAGAATCACATGGGCCCCAGAAAAGGCTCAATGTGAAAGGCCTTCCCATATGCTCAGATGCTAACCCATGGAGGTATGCTGAGCACATGCCGATGACGACTGGTAAGATCGTCATCTCGGATAAGCTGGGTTCAGTTCCCCTAGAGGAGGTAGAATTCTGGCCCAGCAAGGCATCATATCCGGACTGCTATGTCCGGCTGAGAAAAGAACCAGCTTCAAGGGAGGAGACAGAGCCGAAGGAGGTCATTATTATGGACCACGCTAAGGCTCAAGCCCTACTTTCATCCTCGATGAAAGAGAGGGGCTTCTCGAATTCGAAGGTAGCTGCATTGAGCAAGAAGCTCCCGTCTTTTGTGTCCTCTCCTGATAGAGCCTTCCCCTTTTTACAAAAAGGGTTTGCGGCTGTCCTAAAGGCAGTCGAGGCCGGCAAGCCTTGCCCCTCCATGGAGGAGTGTAAACCCTTGTCGCTGGCTCTGCCTATGGACCACAAAGACTGGAAGGATGTCCATCTGACATTCTCAGTGGGAAAGTTGGAGGCTGATATTGCCGGACGGCAATTCGGCGAGGACCTCCCCAAGCTGCCCGAATCTCTTTTACGAAGAGAGTTCGAGACCAAAGAAAGACTGGCTGCCTCAATGTCTCATCAGACCACTCTTGAGACAATGGCAAGTGACCCTAAGGTCCATGAAATGTTCATGGTAGTGGCTAAGTCTCACCTAGCCACAGTGACGAAGGACCTTTATGGCTTCATCAAGGCAAGGAGAGCTTGCAGGGAGGTCGTGTTCGCCGGGGCTTCGGTGAGACACGAACCAAGGAAATTAATCTCCTCCAACATTTGGGGAAAAGACCTTTTCCCTACCAATGTGGTCAAAGAGGTTGTTGATAAGGCCGCCGTGGAGAATAGAAACCTTCTCCAGAAGTGGGGCCTGGCTATCAAAAGAAAATCTTCCCCGGATGAGGGTCCTCAACCAAAGAGGAAGAATATGAAGACTAGGCTATCATTTCGGCCAGCCAAGCCTTATAGACAGCAACAGCAACTGCAATTGCCTTTGCCTCCAGTGCCCCAGATGGTGGCACAAACCCCGACTGCCTTTCAGTGGGTACCCCAGGCTGTGCCAGGTCAGTCAACCACATTCGCCCCAACGTTCGAAGGACAGTCTTCTTCCTTTCGTGCAAAACCTAGAGGAGCAGACAGAGGCTCGTCTAGGCGCCCCTCAAGGGGAAGGGGATTCAGAGGTGGTCGTGGTCAGGAAGGCAAGACCTCAGGACGGCAGTCCAAGTGAAATGATACCGGTAGGAGGGAGACTGATGAAATTTTGGGATCGCTGGACCTTCGATCCCTGGGCCCAAAGCCTACTCAAGAATGGACTGGGTTGGAGCTGGTACAGCACTCCACCCCCAGTTCAAGAACTGTTGGAGAAAAATGTGATCCGAAAGGTGAAGTCCATCAAATTCCAAGGGAGGCTGTTTTGTGTTCCCAAGAAAGACTCGGAAAAGCTCAGAGTCATTCTGGACTTGTCACCACTCAACAAGTTCATAGTGAATTGCAAATTCAAGATGCTAACACTGCAACACATAAGGACCTTACTGCCCAAGAGGGCATACTCAGTCTCTATAGACTTGTCAGACGCCTATTGGCACATTCCAATCAGCCGTCGACCCTCCCCCTACCTAGGGTTCAGGCTACAACGGAAACTGTACGCCTTCAGAGCCATGCCATTCGGGCTAAACATAGCCCCAAGGATTTTCACGAAGCTTGCGAGCGCAGCTCTCAAACAATTACGCCTAAAGGGAATTCAGGTAGTAGCCTACCTGGACGACTGGCTGGTGTGGGCAGCATCCGAGACCGAATGCTTGCAAGCTTCCAGTCAGGTGATCCAGTTCCTAGAGTACCTAGGCTTCAAGATCAACAAGAAAAAGTCTCGACTTTCTCCATCCCAAAAGTTCCAGTGGCTGGGAATCCACTGGGACCTTTTGTCACACAGTTTCTCCATCCCAACGAAGAAAAGGAAGGAGATAGCGGGCTCTGTCAAGAGACTTCTAGATTCCGAAAGGATATCAAGACGCGAACAGGAGAGGGTACTAGGCTCTCTCCAGTTTGCTTCAGTGACAGACCCAGTGCTAAGAGCACAGCTAAAGGATGCAACCGGAGTTTGGAGAAGGTATGCATCAAATGCGCGAAGAGACCTGAGAAGACCAGTGCCGCCTCGGCTACGTACTCTTCTCAGACCTTGGTCCCAAGCCAGACATCTAAAGAAGTCGGTTCTTCTTCAGCCACCTCCCCCGTCGATGACGATTCACTCAGACGCCTCAAAGGAGGGATGGGGAGGTCACTCTCATCGGAAAAAAGTCCAGGGGACTTGGTCCAAGCTATTCAGGACCTTTCATATAAACTTTCTAGAAGCTATGGCAGTGCTCCTTACCTTAAAGAAAATCTCCCCGCGTCACTCGATCCACATAAGATTGGTGACAGACAGCGAGGTGGTTGTGAGATGCTTGAATCGACAAGGGTCGAGGTCACCACCTCTCAACCAAGTGGTGTTAGCCATTTTCCGATTGGCGGAAAAGAAGAAGTGGTACCTGTCGGCAGTTCACCTTCAAGGAGTCCGCAATGTGACAGCGGACGCTCTATCCAGGTTCACACCGATAGAGTCGGAATGGTCCTTAGACGCAGGATCATTTTCCTTCATTCTGAATCAAGTCCCAGAACTGCAAATAGACCTCTTTGCGACGAAAGACAACAAGAAGTTGCCCCTGTACGTGTCCCCGTACGAGGACCCCTTAGCGGAAGCAGTGGACGCAATGTCCCTCGACTGGAACAGATGGTCCAGGATTTATCTGTTCCCTCCTCACAACCTTCTGTTGAGGGTCCTCAACAAACTGAGATCCTTCAAGGGGGTAGCGGCAATAGTGGCCCACAAGTGGGCGAACAGTATGTGGTTCCCCTTGGCGTTGGAACTACAGATGAAGTTCGTGCCGCTACCACATCCAGTTCTGACCCAGCGAGTCCAGAAGTCGACTGTCTGCGCTTCATTACAGAAAACCCAGACCCTGCAGCTCATGATTTTCTCGCCCTAGCGGTGAGAAAGCCTTTCGGGATTTCGAAAGCCAGCATAGACTTCCTAGAGGAATACAAGTGCAAATCGACTAGAATGCAATATGAGTCATCTTGGAGAAAATGGGTGGCCTTTGTAAAGGCAAAGAATCCGCAGGAGATCTCAACAGACTTCTGCTTATCTTTCTTCATCCACCTCCATGGCCAAGGATTGGCAGCTAACATGATTTCAGTGTGTAAATCGGCTTTGATGAGACCCATTTTATTTGCCTTCCAGATCGACCTAGGTAACGAGATCTTTAATAAAGTTCCGAAAGCCTGCGCTAGGCTCAGACCTTCAGCACCTCCAAAGCCCATCTCATGGTCTTTAGACAAAGTTCTTCATTTCGCCTCCCTGTTGAGCAATGAAGAATGTGCGTTAAAGGATTTGACGCAAAAAGTTATTTTCCTATTTGCACTCGCGCCCGGGGCCAGGGTTAGTGAGATCGTAGCCCTCTCGAGAGAGGCAGGTCGTGTTCAGTTCCTGGATGGGGGGGAGCTGAACCTGTTTCCGGATCCTACGTTTCTCGCCAAGAATGAGTTACCCACCAACAGGTGGGGTCCCTGGAGAATCTGCCCTGTGAAAGAAGATGCATCTCTATGTCCAGTAGAATGCCTAAAGGTCTATCTTCGTAGAACTTCAGACTTCAAGGGTGGTCAACTATTCAGGGGAGAAACATCAGGCTCAAATTTATCTCTGAATCAACTCAGAGCGAAAATGACATATTTTATTCGCAGAGCGGATCCTGACAGTACACCCGCAGGTCACGATCCGAGGAAAGTTGCCTCATCCCTAAATTTCTTTAATTGTATGGATTTTGAACATCTCCGTTCATACACGGGCTGGAAGTCTTCCAGGGTGTTCTTTCGCCACTATGCGAAGCAAGTAGAGGAACTTAAGAGATCTGTGGTAGCAGTGGGTCGTGTAGTTAACCCTACTGTTTAACTCTGCGAGGAACAGTGGTCTTAATTGGGACGATTAAGTCCAGGGTGAGTGTGTAGGTACATACTGTACTACAAACTAAATGAGGGCACCAAGTGCCCATATAGACTGTTCCTTCTTTCAAAGGTGAACCTAGCATAAGTTCAGACATGTGTGCCAAGCGTTTCTAACGCTAATGTGATTGATTTGTAATACAGATTTTTTATGACTTGATACCTTGGTATCTTATTAAAGTGGTGTTTAATGGTTTTTCTTTCAGATAAACAAGTTCTGTTTACTATCATACTTATGCTTAAAGTTTTGGGTTACCCTCTTTTATATAAATATATATATTTGTTGTTAACCTGTCTGCTTATTATCTGTCAATAAACTTGTTCTTGAGAACCTTGCGTCTCTTTCACCTGTGTCAATTTATTGGTATAATTGAGCATTTTAATTCTATGTATCTTATCTGGGATAATTCTGATAGAATTGTTCTGTTATGCAAGCTATGTTGCATTGGTTTATGTAAGTCCCCTAATGGGAGGACTCCGTCCCATAAAGGGACGAGGGCGGTTTTATTAGTTTCTTCCTATGCGGATGTAAACCTTTGTCCAATACAAGTATTGTGCGGATTACTGGTCAATATATTGACGCAGTGGTTCTATACAAACCATGCTTTACTTAATATAGGGCGAGACCACTATATTAGCTTGCCTGGTATTCATACATAGATATATGTACTCTTCGAGACTTTCCAGAGTCTAGTAGGACTCTTCCCTGTAGGGGGCAGGAAGATCTAACATAGTTTATAGTTAGTTGAAAAGATGTATAACGGTAACATCTTAGGTCTCTAGGTCTAGTCGACCGGGAATAAATACCTCCGGGGAGTACGGCACGTTCTGAGAATCCACAGATACAGTAATGCTCTGGTACACTTCCATCAGGACGACATGGCTTGAGCCCAGAAAACGGATTTTGAGCGAAGCGAAAAATCTATTTTTGGGTGAGATAGCCATGTCGTCCTGATGGACCCGCCCTTGCCTTTCTAAGAAAGGGCTGTAGGACCCCTCCCAACATACAGTATCTGTAGCACCTCGTGTACGCTACAAGGAATACAGATGCCAGGCACGCATACGAATCGGGGAATAGGGAAGCCTTGGGAGCGGCTCCCCTTTTTCTTTCCCGAATTCGTATCTCGTCAATCTCCCTCCTACGAGATGAAATCTCTGTTCAGGTCGTAGATTGCCATGTGACGTGTCTAGAATACGTCCTCTGATATGTCGCGATATCCCTTTCACGAGGGATACTCGCTCCAGGAGTTAGAATTCTGGTACCTTAAGGTAAATTCTCTGGGAATATCGCCGTAGTTGTAATATACCCTAGGAAGCTACCCTATAGGAACTTCCATCAGGACGACATGGCTATCTCACCCAAAAATAGATTTTTCGCTTCGCTCAAAATCCATTATATGTATATATATATATATATATATATATATATATATATATATATATATATATATATATATATATATATATATATATATATATATATATATATATATATATATATATATATATATTTATATATATATATAAATATATATATATATATATATATATATATATATATATATATATATATATATATATATATATATATATATATATATATATATATATATATATGTATGTATATATATATATATATATATATATATATATATATATATATATATATATATATATATATATATATATATATGTGTGTGTGTGTGTGTGTTTGTGTGTGTGTGTGTATTGGTGTGGTACTGTTATTAACACACATTTGGGTTCCCTACAAATGTCATCTTCAATGTGTTGTGTATTAGACTTAGTATGTTACATCTTCAAGTAAGTCTAGGTAAGTTAACTATAAAATAGTTTATTCTTTAAAAACAGTTATTAACATCTCCATCACAGGAGTATAGATGGTTTGGTCGGATGACCATTCCGTATGACATCTCAGTAAGAACTACCACAAATATCCATATTGATGTTAAAGTTTAATTAGTTATCTCAGCACTTAATGATTTATTGTAAACACAACATTAATACCGGAAGGTACATAGTTCCGTTCTCAGAGACAACTCTTTCTCACGGCTTGGTTGTGTTTACTCTTCTTGAAAAATGTTACATTGCCGAGGTTTGGCATTCGCATTCTTTTTATGAAATGACTATGGCATTTTTCACACTTTCCTACTTCAACAGTGACCTCTTAGGTCATGTGTTTTAAACATGTAATTATATATATATTACATTAGTTCGGTCTGCTACCGTCAATTTATTGAATACGTTAAAAATATGTTTACTAGGAGTGTGACTGGATATATATATATATATATATATATATATATATATATATATATATATATATATATATATATATATATATATATATATATATATATTTAACTTTAGCCATAAGCAAATGAGGATGAATGTTCAAATAGGCACATTGAAAAAAATAATAATGCATACTTAACATATATTGTCAAACAAAGAAAAAATGCATGATAAATACAGATCACATATATGGCACATTGCTAGCAAACCATTATATGGTACCAAAAAAAAAAAAGACTGATATACATATGATTCGGTAACTTTGTTAAAGAATAGTTGTTACCTTTGTCAAAAATATTGATTATTATAATACGGTAACTAATAAAAATATTTGTTACCTTTGTAAAGATATAGTTTTAGTGCACAAACACGAATTCCTGGTACGTACACGTACCCCAGTTTCGTACACACACACACACACACACACACACACATATTATATATATATATATATATATATATATATATATATATATATATATATATATATATATATATATATATATATATATATATATATATATATATATGTATATATATATATATATATATATATATATATATATATATATATATATATATATATATATATATATATATATATAGGTCTTATATATTTCATTAGATGCCCATAGATTCTTTATTTTAACATTTAGGGCTAATATATTTTATTAGGTGCCCAAAAAATGATTTATTTTTTAAATTTTTTTTAAAATGTTTTTAAAAGGTTTTTAAAATGCAAATGTTCTATAGTCTCTTCAACTACATATTACTAGCGTACTAACTGCTTTTCGTGCACAATACTTTTCCAAGACAATTTTTACTCCTTTGAGCGAATGAAGGGGCCAGTTTCAAACGGCTTTAAATTTAATTAAATTATGAGTTTTGTCTGTACATGGCAAAATGTTTTGTTTGAGCTCCAATTTATTCTTCTTCAACCTACACCAAACAAGGATGTTAACGGCGATAAATATCATCACTGTAACGCTGATTGCTGCTAGTAACACGTAGAAACGATGTTCTGCATAAGTCGGTGTCGGGTGGTCCATCTCCGTTAATTTCATCAACCGCTTAGCCACACGTGCATTGTATGGGAGAGGTAAAGATGGAATTGTAGTCGACCACGTGAAGTTCGCGAAGTAGGTCTGTTTTCTGATGATAGTCATGATTCCATGGACCATGTAATTCGGGGACGTACCGATACAACCCTCTACTGCAACGAAGATTTGGGAATAGGACGTGGATCCGTCCGGGCATGATACATTGAAGCCGGCCTTGTCGTATCGTATCCACGAGCCGTTGTTCAGTCTGCAATTGAACTTATTATCGTCAAAGGGATAAAGCTTTTTCAGACAATTTTCATGTGTATGGGAGAGAGCACCGTCTACCACTATACCTAACTCGCATGAATCCATTGAGTTTTTATGGAATTCAAAGGAGTCAGCTGTACATATTTTTTTATTCATTGCATCTGAACAGTGAGTTAATTGATTTAAGTCTTTAATGACCGTATATGTTTCCTTGTCTGGGGAAATCCATACGTGTCCTGTCAAACTGGATATTACTGGATTTGAGTGATTCATCATGAAAGTCGGAAATGGTGATATCCTGTACGATTGCCAGGCATCGGAAGAATCAAAGGGAATTGTAATCATAATCCTTTGATTTTCAACGCTTACTGTAATTAGGCTGTAATAAAATTCTAACCTACGTGCGTCTAACAAAGGAACATAACCTAATTTCTCCCGTCCATTCTCCACAATTAACGTTAAGTCTCTTATTTGGCAACAAATGCGGTGACAGTACACCTTTAGTCGTTAACGTGATAGCTTCCACATAGTCTTTTGATTTCTCAATGAAATGTGCAATTCTATTATGTATATGATCTAATTTTGAATCATAATACGTTAACGTTGCCAACAAATCTTCTACTTCCATAATCTGACTGATATTACTATAATGTTCGTTTACCAAACTCATAATGTGATTGATTGAAGCTAACTGATTCCTTAGTTCTGACATAATCAATTTATTTTCATGAGTTAAAAACTCAATTTTCTTATTTTGATTACTAATCTTAAGACGATTGGAAATTCCTAAGCCTAAACTTGCAATAGAACCAAAGATGTTTAGTGCAGCAAAAATAAAAGGGTTACGTTTCTCAAGATTATCGTGTCTTATTGTCCACATCAAAAGGTCACTAGCCAAAGATTCTGCATCATAAGTCTTGTTTTGCAAGTCGTCGGATAGCATCTCTGAAACTTTTAGTGTTGATGCAAGCGAACTCTGTGTTAAAAGGAAAGTGTCTTCAATGCATTTAATTTAATGAAACAGCAAACCTTGAAATGGCGCTCTTTAAGCTAGTGACGTCATTCTCCGGGAGAAAAATTGCTTGCATACGTAGTTCAACAACTACGTTACTTGATGTAATAAAAACGTCTTCTTGTCTCTCTACTATAGTGCCATATTTAAAATCTATACTTTTAGTTTTAGAGCTCATCCCACACGAGAAAAATTTCTGAGCGAACCATATCACTCCTAACAATAAAAACTTCATCTTTGAAACCTGTAATGAGAAAAATATATGTAATTACTCCTGTATTAAGAAAAAAAATCTTTTAACATATAATGTTCACGAAAATTAAAAAAAAAATAAAATCTTTCCCTCACTTCTCTCCCTCTTATTTTAATTTCTTATGTGAGCCAATGATACGATTCTCTCATCAGTGGGTTGGGATACGTTTTGAACTCTAAATCTATTGCCCGTTAATGTTTCCAAAATGTTAAATGGGCCTTCAAACTTAGGTGTTAGTTTATAATTGAGTCCTTTACATACATTTACCTGTATGTATACATTATCACCCACGGTATATGTTTTAGTTGGCTTCGCTATTTAATCATGATTCCTTTCCATTATGATTTGAGATTCTTCTAAATTCTTTCGAAGGATATCAAAACGACTTTTGCTTGCATTTATACATTCTTTTAAAGGATTTGATAAATTAGTTGTAGGCGTTAATACATGGAAAGGCGTTTTAACTGGGGTACCATACAATGCCTCGTGCGGTGACATTTTAATTGATATATGATATGAATGATTCAGAGTACTCAGTACCGGAGGTATTGCAATATCCCAGTTGGGGTCTGATCCCCCTAGTGTTACTCTTAATATATTTAAAACCTTCCTATTCGCTCTTTCCACTAGCCCATTTGACTCTGGGTGATAGATCATAGTATTGATATTCTTTATGCTAAGGAATTCACACAATGAGGTAAGAAAGTTATTATCAAATTCTCCACCCGAGTCTGAGATTATCATGTGTGGAATTCCATGTTTACAAATGTAACACTCGTAAAACTTCCTAGCGCATTCAATCGCAGTTTTAGTTTAAAGCGCTACTGGTTCTGTATATCGAGTCAAAGCATCTACAGTTACTAAGAGGTGCTTATTTCCTCTGTCTGACTCGTAAAATCCTGTTAATAAATCTAAATGTATCCTTTCAAAGAGTTGATTGGGCATGGGATAAGCCCCTAGGCTGACAGGTGTTTTCGTGTGCCCTTTGTTTTCCTGACAAGTGCGACAATTAGCTATTTATGTGTTTTTTTTATATCTGTAAGCATCGTATGCCAATAAAACGATGATTTGGCTTTCTGTGACATTAATGAGAACCCCGGGTGTCCATGCAATGGATTTGCATGCAACCAATTTAGGACAGTGGAAATAAGTGAGATTGGTACCACTACCTGGTCGTTAGTTACGTGTGGTGTATTGCGGGTTTTCCTTGTCACGGTTCTACACAGAATATTGTCTTTGATTATATAATTCTGCTGCGTATACTTTATATATTCCTTTTCCTTACGATTGCCTTTCATAGCATTTATAATTTTTTTCTAATATCTGATCTTTTCTTTGCTCAGTCTGTAATAATTCAGCACTCTAACCCAGATCTTCTTGTTCAGATATCGTTTTAACAATAGGCATGGATGTTGATATATCTATTAATTCAGCTAAAGGCTCTGTACAAGATGACACAGGGTTGCGTGATAATGCATCAGCAATGATATTTGCTTTCCCTGGTAAATACCCGATTCTCGCGCCAAAGTCTTGAATGATCAAATGCTACCGAGTTCATTTGGGGTTGTGGCTGAAGCCTTTAAAGAAGACGGTTAGTGGTTTATGATCAGTAGGAACCTTAGTGGTATAACCGTATATTATGATCTTAAAATGCACTAGTGAATTAACAATAGCTAGCCCTTCCTTGTCTATTACTGCATACTTACTTTCGGAAGATCTCAGTTTTCGAGAATAAAAAGCTATCGGGAAAACTTGTTTTTTATATTGCTGAAGCAATACCCCACCCACTCCTAAGTCTGAGGCATCTGTTGCAATGAAGAATTCCTTACCGAAGTCAGGATATTTTAAGATAGGAGAACTACACAGTTCATCTTTCAAGGTATTAAACGCCTGTTGATGCTGCTCAGACCATATGAAATCTACGCCCTTCTTCGTAAGATCAGTTAAGGGAGCGGCTATTATCGAAAAATTGCGTATAAAACGCCTGTAATATCCACTACAACCCAGAAATTTCTGTATTCCCTTGACATTAGTAGGTATTGGAAAGTTACAGATAGCAGACACCTTATCATGGACTACTTTAAGACCCTGGCTTGACATTGTAAAACCCAAATAGACTAATTCTGTTTTGAAAAATTCACACTTACTAATCTTTACCCTTAAGTTATGTTGTCCTAGTCTCTGTAGTACTAGTTCTAATTTACGTAGATGTTCTTCTAAGGTATTGGAAAAGATTACAAGTTCGTCCATATAGGTATGCAATATATCCCCTAGCAAGTCTCCAAACACTATGTTAATCATTCTTGTAAATGTTATGGGAGCACAACATAAACCAAAAGGCATCCGTAAAAATTCATAATGTCCCCTGGCTGTGCTGGAGGCTGTGTATGGGATACTATTTTCTTCTAATGATATCTGGTGAAAGCCTATAAGTAAGTCCAAACTGGTAAAATATTTATTCTGACCTAACAAAGATAAAATATCGTCAGTATATGGCACTGGGAATCGATCAAGGATCATTTCCTCATTCAAGCGACGGAAATCTATGCAGATACGCCATGTTCGATCTTTTTTTCAGTACAACTATTAATGGAAAATTATAAGGGTTGTTCGATTTCCTAATGACTCCTTCTTCTAGCATTTTACCTACTTCATCATTTATTTCATTCTGGAATTTCATAGGGAGTCTGTATGAGGGTACATAGATAATTTTCTGCTTGTCCTTTAACCTTATTTGATGCTCGATCACATCTGTTTTTCCTAAGGATCCATCCATAGTGGAAAAAACATCATGATACTCAGTTAAAAGTCCAAAAATTTTCTGCTGAATTTCATCTTCTTAAATGTCTTTATTTATTTTATTTCTAATAGATTGCAAAAGGGATTTATCTGCAACTGACTGAGAGTGATTGATTTGAGCAACGGTAAGAATACGATGTTTATAAACTTCTACATACAAGATATGTTGATTTTTGTGAATTACTAAAGTGGTATTTAAATGATTACAGACTTCAATATTACATTGTTGATGTGAGCCTACTGTATAAATAGCTTGTGTGACGGACAATCCGTTGGTTTTCAAAGTGTCGGAAAGGATTAATATTTCAGATCCCGTTAACGTTTTCTTTATTTGCACTATTAAATTCGAAGTTACGTTTGGCTCAATAGATTGCGTGCAAGATGATATTATGGGTGAACGAGAATTCTGTTGGGTCGTGTATATTATTTCTTTATTAGTGAGACAAGTTATTGGTTCTTCAACGTATGTCACTGTTTTATTTGTCGTCTCCTTTTTATCCAAAACTGATTTTAAGGTATCAGAAGACATATAGAATTTTCCTTTGATATACACGCCGTGCTTGGCAGGGGCTAAGATAATGTTTCGATTGCCCATAGATGGGTATCCTATAATTACAGCTGGATACATATCAATGTTCTCTACAACAACAAATATATCGGCAAACGTGCGCTTACCGACCTTGTACTGAACATGTGTTACGCCTATTACATTTAATTCATTATTTCCTATACCCGAGAGCCTTACTCCGGACTTTTCTATTGGGAAGTTCGAAAACAACAAATGATGTGTCCTCAAATCCATGATATTACGTGGACTACCAGAGTCAAGAAATAATGTAAATGATCTGTGTTCTAAATTTACAGCATATAATGTTGGTCGTAACTCATTTTGGCTTATTATTGTATGAATTCGTTGCAAATCTATGGGAGCATGCACTGATTTATTTAATTCGGCCGTGTGTTTCATAGGAAAATCTATTGACTCACAATGATCTGATAAAACATTAAATAGATTATTCAATACTACTGATGTTGATATGAAGGACCTTGACCCAACATCACTCTCTTCCCCACTGGAGTTAATTATGTGGTATTTGCTTTGCTCTGCACATTCTGAAAATTAGTCTGACCTTGCGAGTTTTGGTTTGACGACCCAGGATCAGTGTTATTCGAAGAACTATTTGTTTGTTTCTGATTTTGAACTACATTGACGTTTGGCTGTTTCTTCTTATTGAACTGAGGATTTTTCTTTTTATTTCCATATGGAACTGACTGTGGAATTGACTGTGTATTTCTAGGATTCTGTTGTGTCTTACGCGAGTAGCACTGACTATATGAATGAGTCGAACTATTATGTAACGAACAGAATTTCGTTCTGCAGTCCGCAATCAAGTGCCCTGGACGTTTGCAATTATAACACGTTATTCCTGCAACTTGACTAATATTAACTACGTTCACTTGTTGTGGCTTTGTTTCATTTTTTACAAAAACTTGTGTAAACACGGGATCAAGACCAGGACACTTAGACCTATGTTTCTTTATCTGTTTATATACATCCAATTCCGTACTTGCTGGCATTAACTTTTTATCAAGACACCACACTAAAGCTTCAGGCAACATAAGTGTCATGCAAGTTAAATACATTAATCGTAAAAAATCTTTCACGGAGATGTTATCTCTAGTAACCCAAGTGGAATTACCTAAAATATCTTGATACTCGTTCAGCCTATCGGCTATGAGAGCTGCTCTCTCAATAACATCAAGCCGAGTCATAGTGGCTTGATTAAGTGTATTTCTTAATGTTAAAACTACATCTAAGGCGTCCTCACCGCCATAGACCGCACATAGCCTAACTTTGAAATCATCCCATGTAACTGCTTCTTGAAATGAAACTCCCCTTAAGTACGCACTCGCATCTCCTTTAGAAAAGTCTATAAAACTTTTAGCTTCTTGTAATTGTACAAATGGGTCTATATTCTGTTTAGCCTTTAAATGGGCATCGACGGATGAAATCCATGACTCCACATTCTGAGGCAAGAACCCATTAACCCGACCTTGAAAAGGAAGGATTGCAGAGCGAGCATTTACTAGAGTCACAATGGGAGGGGGGTTACCATGTCCTGGGGTTGGTTTACTCGGTCCAGGGGTGGGGGTCACAAGAGGCGTCATGTTTACTGTACTTCTTTTTCTATCTCTACAACTCCTTGCAATCCTATCAAAATATCTATATGCATACAGATTTCCACTGCGTAAACACATAAGCACTAAATGATAAAGATTATAACAAAATCCCCCAAAACAATGATACTAATACAAAGATATTGCCCGAGAACTTCTGGAAGAAAACGGAATATAAAGATATTTCCCGAGAACTTCTGAAAGAAAACGGAATCCAAAGATATTTCCCGAGAACTTCTGAAAGAAAACGAAATTAGCACAGAGAGAGGAAAAAAAATTCTCGACGAGAATTCGAAGTTGAATACAGTTTCCTTTAATGAAAGGAAAAGTGAAGATTAACAAATAACTCACCCCAGCAATAATGGACGATTGACTCATGATAACTACTCTTCACTGTCTAAAACTGAAATGAATAAAAAAATGTACTTAGCTTCGGTTTATATAGGCGTAGGGTGATGTCGTCATTTCCCATCTCTCTCACTGGATTGTTTCTTCTTATTGATGTTTGGATGAATGTTTTCGGTCCAATTTCCGTTGAATGTAGTGCTTCCTGAATATGTTTCTTCAATGTTTAGTAAACGTTGAATGTCAGTCCTTGGTTTTCTTAGGATGTTGATTGAAGATCCAGTTCCTCAGTTTGTATAAAATTTATTTGTTGGTATTAAATGTTTTCATTTCTTCGGTGGACGTAGATACTTAGTCAATATTGTAGATTCATTATTGTTGATTTCTTGAAGATCTTTCTCTGGTTCTTAGAGTTTTATTCCCTGCCACCATTTATTGGTGTGCTACTGTTATTAACACACATTCGGGTTCCCATCAAATGTCATCTTCAATGTGTTGTATATTAGACTTGGTATGTTACATCTTCAAGTAAGTCTAGGTAAGTTAACTTTAAAATAGTTTATTCTTTAAAAACAGATATTAACATCTCCATCATAGGAGTATAGGTGGTTTGGTCGAATGACCCTTCCGTATGACATCTCAGTAAGAACTACTACAAATATCCATATTGATGTTAAAGTTTAATTAGTTATCTCAGCACTTAATGATTTATTATAAACACAACATTAATACCGGAAGGTACATAGTTCCGTTCTCAGAGACAACTCTTTCTCACGGCTTGGTTGTGTTTACTCTTCATGAAAAATGTTACATTGCTGAGGTTTGGCATTCGCATCCTGTTTATGACATGACTATGGCATTTCTCACACTCTCCTACTTCCACAGTGACCTCTTAGGTCATGTGTTTTAAACATGTAATTATATATATGTTACATATGTGTGTGTGTGTGTGTAAATATATTCACGTGTATATATATATATATATATATATATATATATATATATATATATATATATATATATATATATATATATATATATATATATATATATATATATATATATATATATATATATATATATATATATATATATATATATATATATATATATATATATATATATATATGTATATTTTTTTTTTTTGGGGCTCAAGCCATGTCGTCCTGATGGAAGTTCCTATAGGGTAGCTTTCTAGGGTATATTACAACTACGGCGATATTCCCAGAGAATTCACATTAAGGTACCAGAATTCTAACTCCTGGGCTGAATATCCCTCCTGAAAGGGATATCGCGACATATCAGAGGACGTATTCTTGACACGCCACATGGCAATCTGCATCCTGGACAGAGATTTCGTCTCGTAGGAGGCGATTGGCAAGAAACGAATTCGGGAAAGAAAAAGGGGGAGCCGCTCCCAAGGCTCCCTAACATCCAATTCGTATGCGTGCCTGGCGCCAATCCTGGCGCCATCTGTATTCCTTTTTGCGTAGCTTAACAACTCGGTGTTTTTTCCTGTGTTTCTCGTAAATCTTGGATTTATTCTACTTTTCATGGCTTCTCCGTCTTCGTCGGCCTCTGATAAGTTGAGTACCATGTCTTTTATGTATAAATGTAGGCTCTTGGTAAATTTTTGAGTGACTAATAGGATTAATCTTTGTTACAAGAGCCAAGCCTACCGGAGGCGTCATGGACGCTGTCGCTCGCTAGGTATAAGTTTAGTTAGTCAGAGCGACATTCCCGGTTGTTTTGCTTTAATAAATTTTAGCTATTAAGCATTACATAGGATTTCCTTTCGTGCTTAGTATTATTTTGGCGAAGTATTCGCCATTCTGGCCTACGCTAGGCCATGTAGCCTAGTCGTTTGGTCCTAGTACTTCATGCATGATTTTGGTTTTTCCGAGTGTAATAAAATTTTATTGAAGCTTTAGGCTATGTTTTATACATTTAAGATTGTGTTGAATATTTCCAAGATAGTATACGACTGAGTTTCGGTGATTTAGGTAATCGATTCTCTTGGTGCCTAGGCTAAGTTGCTTATGGAGCCTTAGTATACTTTCTCATACTCCCCGGTTGCTTTCTTTTCTTCGGAGAAGGTATGCAATCCCTTTCCCTCTGGTTAAGCCTTGGGCTTATCCCTAAGTGGTCTTTTCCGAATTAATTTTCGATAAAACTATACTGGGGTGTTACTGTACCTTCCTGTTCCAGTAAGTCTGGTTCAAAGAGGGACAGAACAACAGAGTTTTTAGTCTGAGTCTGTGCTTGTCTGGCTTGGGGTAGAGTCTCCCTCGCTGGCCTGACACAGAGAAAGGTGGCTTAGCCTCCTTAGGTCACTACCGAAGGTTTCTGTGGATATGATTCCTTCTTTTGTGATCTACCAGACTAGTCCTTGTTGCTGTTCTCGGGGGAGGATAAGTTTCTTTCCCTGGGAGTGGCAACACCTTCCTTGCTTTGGTGCTCTGGGAGCTGGCAAGTATTGCTGGCCTCCCCCCTTGGATCTCCCTTAGGCTAAGATAAGTTTCTTGGCTGCGGGTGATCCGTCACTAAAGCAAGGATGGTAGGACCCTCTTGGTCCCTTCCCCCTCTATCTCCGTAATTGCCTAGCCATTACAGTACTGTACGTCGTTCTACATCTGGACCTAGTATAGGTTAGGATGTGGAATTGACTCAGCCCCTTGCCGGCCGGCAGAGCTGTCGGCCGGCAAGGGTCTTATATTTTGAGTGCTGCCCGGACCTCCCTTGGTCCCTCATCCATGCCTGCCTGTAGAGCCAGACGGCATTGGTCAGGAAGCCTGAATTAGATTCTCCCCTTCCTTATATGCACTCTTTCGGATTGCCGGGCTTGGAGGTAGTGTACACTCTTATCCCGGCATCCATTCTATTTTTCTTCTAGTGCTGTACCCGACCCGGCTGCCGGCCTATGAGGCCGGCAGCCGGGCAGGTGTAGTCCTCTGGTTCTTTTGCTGCCGGCTGGCATCGGTCCTGTACCTTTGCCGGCCGGTTAATGTCAGCCCTTGTCTGCCGGTGACCAAGAGTGTGGCCGGCAGCTGAGTACTACCTTGTGTAGTTGCCAGCCGGCAGCCATTGTCGGCCGACATTGGCTGTTGCCGGCCGGCAGTTGCTGCCGGCCGGCAGTTGCTGCCGGCCAGCACATGCATTTGAACCAGAGTTCTGCCGCCTTATAGCTGTTAAGTAGTATACTTTAAAGCTAGTCATGGTGTGTGCCGGCCGGCACGTATCCTCCTATACTGTACTAGTATTCTTCAGTATAACATATACAGTAAGAAGAAAACTATAGTATGGGTTTTGGTACAGCACTGTGTGTTCTAACACTTTTGTGTTTTCTTGCACAGTCCTTTGCTGTTGCCCTACAGATAGGAAAGTGAGTTCTTTCCTGTCTATTATCCAGGATTTTAAAATCATTGATTAGGTGTGAGCTACACCTGTTTCCTCTGGAAACTTTGCATTGGTTACTCTAGAAGAGATTAACCATTTGATTTTATTATCTGGAAGGCTGCAGCATTGGGTTGTGAGGGAAACACAAGTGTGTGTCTTTCCTTTCTGAATTGTTATGCTATACAATGCATATCCAGTGATACATAGTTCACTTGATACTCATGGAAATTTCTTCTCTTTACAGAAGGACCCTCCGAAGTGCGGAAGTGCTTTCTGCAACGTCCGCAGCAAGAACCTCTGCGGACATGAGTTTTGTAGGAGACACGCAGCATGCGCTGTCTCCAAGGATGATCTCCGGTATTGGGACCCTCAGGTATGTACTGTGTGCACTAACCTGATTACTGAGGCCTTTGATTCCCCTAGGACGGCGGAATCAAGGGATATAGCAAGGGGAAAGCTTTGTACCTGGGTAAGGGGCTTCCAAAAGAACACCTCTGGCCCTTATCTTTCAAGTGAGAAGATGAGGGCGTATCTTTTCCCTAAGGCATCAGCTGATGCAGTGATTCCCCAGCCTCAAGAGGAGATCCCCCAAGTTCAGATCCAGGTGGATGCTGAAGTCGCAGTCGTGATGCAAGGCATCCAGTTACATGACAGGATGTGTGATGTGGACGAGCGTCTGGAGGAAGACCTCCTGGCAGAAGCCCAGGATGAAGTTCAAGCCCCAGACGTTGTAGAGGAAGAGGTCGACGAGGTGTCGGCTACTCCGGTTCAGATTCCGGAGCCTATTCCCTCAACATCGGCCGGTCTCCCAGTAGAGCTGGGACAGGCCCTCTCTTCTATTGTTGGAATGATCCAACAAATGCAGAAGGAGAATCAGGAGAAGGCGGCTGCAATGGAACTGCGGATGCAGTGCCTTGCAGAATCACATGGGCCCCAGAAAAAGCTCAATGTGAAAGACCTTCCCTTGTGCTCAGATGCTAACCCATGGAGGTATGCTGAGCACATGCCGATGACGACTGGAAAGATCGTCATCTCGGATAAGCTGGGCTCAGTTCCCCTGGAGGAGGTGGAATTCTGGCCCAGCAAGGCATCATATCCGGACTGTTATGTCCGGCTGATGAAGGAACCAGCTTCAAAGGAGGAGACAGAGCCGAAGGAGGTCATAGTGATGGACCACGCTAAGGCTACAGCTCTACTTTCATCCTCGATGAAAGAGAGGGGCTTCTTTAACTCAAAGGTAGCTGCATTGAGCAAGAAGCTCCCTTCCCTTGTGTCCTCGCCTGCTAGAGCCTTTCCCTTTTTACAGAAAGGGTTTGCGGCTGTACTAAAAGCAGTCGAGGCCGGCAAGTCTTGCCCCTCCCTGGAGGAGTGTAAACCCTTGTCGCTGGCCCTGCCTATGGACTACAAAGACTGGAAGGACGTCCATCTTACGTTCTCAGTTGGGAAGTGTGAGGCTGATATTGCCGGACGTCAGTTCGGCGAGGACCTCCCTAAGCTGTCTGACTTTCTTTTGCGAAGAGAGTTCGAGACAAAAGAAAGACTGGCTGCCTCAATGTCTCTTCAGACTACTCTTGAGACGATGGCAAGTGACCCCAAGGTCCATGAAATGTTCATGGTGGTGGCCAAGACTCATCTGGCCACAGTGACAAAGGACCTTTATGGCTTCGTCAAGGCAAGGAGAGCTTGTAGGGAGTTCGTGTTCACATCGGCTACGGTGAGGCACGAGCCAAGGAAACGAATCTCCTTCAACATTTGGGGAAAAGACCTTTTCCCTACCGACTTGGTCAAAGAAGTTGTTGATAAGGCCGCCTTGGAGAATAGAAACCTTCTCCAGAAGTGGGGCCTAGCTATCAAAAGAAAGTCTTCCACGGATGAGGGTCCTCAACCAAAGAGGAAGACTATGAGGACTAGGCTACCGTCTCGGCCAGCCAAGCCTGTTAGACAGCAACAGCAACTACAATTGCCATTGCCTCCAGTGCCCCAGATCGTGGCACAAACCCCGACCACTTTTCAGTGGGTACTCCAGGCCGTGTCGACACAGTCCACGGCATTCACCCCAGCGTTCGAAGGGCAGTCTACTTCCTTTCGAGCAAAGCCTAGAGGAGCAGCCAGAGGCTCGTCTAGGCGCCCCTCAAAGGGAAGGGGATTCAGGAGTGGTCGTGGTCAGGGAGGTAACACCTCAGGACGGCAGTCCAAGTGAGATGATACCGGTAGGAGGGAGACTGATGAAATTTTGGGATCGGTGGACCTTCAATCCCTGGCCCACAGCCTACTCAAGAATGGACTGGGCTGGAGCTGGTACAGCACTCCACCCCCGTGCCTTCGGTTTTTCCGACACTCCACCCCCGTTATGGAGGAGTACGTTCAAGAACTGTTGGAGAAAAAAGGTGATCCGAACGGTGAAGCCCATCAATTTCTAAGGGAGGCTGTTTTGTGATCCCAAGAAAGACTCGGAAAAGCTCAGAGTCATTCTGGACTTGTCGCCACTCAACATGCTCATAGTGAATTGCAAATTCAAAATGCTAACACTGCAACACATAAGGACCTTACTGCCCAAGAGGGCATATTCCGTCTCTATAGACTTGTCAGACGCCTATTGGCACATTCCAATCAGCCATCGACTCTCCCCCTACCTAGGGTTCAGGCTATAACGAAGACTATACGCCTTCGGAGCCATGCCATTCGGGCTAAACATAGTCCCAAGGATTTTTACGAAGCTTGCGAGCGTAGCTCTCAAACAATTACGCCTAAAGGGAATTCAGGTAGTAGCCTACCTGGACGACTGGTTGGTGTGGGCAGCATCCGAGACAGAATGCTTGCAAGCTTCCAGTCAAGTGATCCAGTTCCTAGAGTACCTAGGCTTCAAGATCAACAGAAAAAAAGTCTCGACTTTCTCCATCCCAAAAGTTCCAGTGGCTGGGAATCCACTGGGACCTTTTGTCACACCGTTTCTCCATCCCGGCGAAGAAAAGGAAGGAGATAGCGGGTTCTGTCAAGAGACTTCTAGATTCCGAAAGGATATCAAGACGCGAGCAGGATAGGGTACTGGGCTCTCTCCAGTTTGCTTCGGTGACAGACCCAGTGCTAAGAGCACAGCTAAAGGATGCAATCGGAGTTTGGAGAAGTTATGCATCAAACGCGCGAAGAGATCTGAGAAGACCAGCCGCTTCAGCTAAGTACTCTTCTCAGGCCTTGGTCCCAAGCCAGACATCTAAAGAAGTCGGTTCTTCTTCAGCCACCTCCCCCGTCGGTGACGATTCACTCAGACGCCTCGAAGGAGGGATGGGGAGGTCACTCTCATCGGAAAAAAGTCCAAGGGACTTGGTCCAAGCTATTCAAGACCTTTCACATAAAACTTTCTAGAAGCTATGGCAGTGCTCCTTACCTTAAAGAAAGTCTCCCCGCGTCACTCGATCCACATAAGGTTGGTGATGGACAGCGAGGTAGTTGTGAGATACTTGAATCGACAAGGGTCGAGGTCACCACCTCTCAACCAGGTGATGTTGGCCATCTTCCGATTGACGGAAAAGAAGAAGTGGTACCTGTCGGCAGTTCACCTTCAAGGAGTCAGCAATGTGACGGCGGACGCTCTATCCAGGTTCACACCGATAGAGTCGGAATGGTCCTTAGACGCAGGATCATTCTCCTTCATTCTGAATCAAGTCCCAGAACTGCAGATAGACCTCTTTGCGACGAAAAACAACAAGAAGTTGCCCCTGTACGTGCCCCGTACGAGGACCCCTTAGCGGAAGCAGTGGACGCAATGTCCCTCGACTGGAACAGATGGTCCAAGATTTATCTGTTCCCTCCTCACAACCTTCTGTTGAGGGTCCTCAACAAACTGAGATCCTTCAAGGGGTAGCGGCAATAGTGGCCCACAAGTGGCCGAACAGCGTGTGGTTCCCCCTGGCATTGGAACTGTAGCTGAAGTTTGTACCGCTACCAGATCCAGTTCTGACCCAGCGAGTCCAGAAGTCAACTGTCTGCGCTTTATTACAGAAAACCCGGACCCTGCAGCTCATGATTTTCTCTCCCTAACATTGAGAAAGCGTTTTGGGATTTCGAAAGCCAGCATAGACTTCCTTGAGGAATATAAATGCAAATCTACTAGAAGGCAATATGAGTCATCTTGGAGAAAATGGGTGGCCTTTTGTCAAGGCGAAGATTCCGCAGGAGATCTTGACAGACTTCTGCTTATCTTTCTTCTCCACCTCCATGGTCAATGATTGGCAGCTAACACGATTTCAGCGTGTAAGTCTGCTTTGACAAGACCCATGCTATATGCCTTCCAGGTCGACCTAGGTAACGAGATCTTTAATAAAGTCCCGAAAGCCTGCGCTAAGCTCAGACCTTCAGCACCTCCAAAGCCCATTTCATGGTCTTTAGATAAAGTTCTTCATTTCGCTTCTCTGTTGAGCAATGAAGAGTGTGCGTTAAAGGATTTGACACAAAAAGTTATTTTCCTATTTGCACTCGCGTCCGGGGCCAGGGTTAGTGAGATCGTAGCCCTCTCGAGAGAGGCAGGTCGTGTTCAGTTCCTGGATGGGGGAGAACTGAACCTGTTTCCGGATCCTACGTTTCTCGCCAAGAATGAGTTACCCACCAACAGGTGGGGTCCCTGGAGAATCTGCCCTCTGAAAGAAGATGCATCTCTATGTCCAGTAGATTGCCTAAAGGTCTATCTTCATAGAACTTCAGACTTCAATGGTGATCAACTATTCAGGGGAGAAACATCAGGCTCAAATTTATCTCTGAATCAACTCAGAGCGAAAATCACATATTTTATTCGCAGAGCGGATCCTGACAGTACACCCGCAGGTCACGATCCGAGGAAAGTTGCCTCATCCTTAAATTTCTTTAATTGTATGGATTTTGAACATCTCCGTTCATACACTGTCTGGAAGTCTTCCAGAGTGTTCTTTCGCCACTATGCGAAGCAAGTAGAGGAACTAAAGAGATCTGTGGTAGCAGTGGGTCGTGGTGTTAACCCTACTGTTTAACTCTGCGAGGAACAGTGGTCTTAATTGGGACGATTAATTCCAGGGTGAGTGTGTAGTTACATACTGTACTACAAACTAAGTGAGGGCACTGTGTTGCCCATGTAGACTGTTCCATTTCCGAAGGTGAACTTAGCATAAGTGCAGACATGTGTGCCGAGCGTTTCTAACGCTAATGTCATTGATTTGTAATACAGACTTTTATGACTTTGATACCTCGGTATCTTAAGAGTGGCATTTAATGTTTTTTCTTTCAGACAAACAAGTTCTGTTTACTATCATACTTATGCTTAAAGCTTTGGGTTATCCTCTTCTTATGTATATATATATATATATATAATTGTGGTTAACCTGTCTATTTATTGCCTGTCAATAAACTGGTTCTCGAGAACCTTGCGTCTCCTTCACCTGTGTCAATTTATTGGTATAATTGAGCATTCATTCTATGTACCTTATCTGGGATAATTCTAATAGAATTGTTCCTTTATGCAAGCTATGTTGCATTGGTTTTCCTCCTATGCGGATATAAAACCTTTGTCCAATACAAGTATTGTGCGGAGAATTGGTCGATATTTCATATTGACGCAGTGATTCTTTAAAAAACTATGCTTTACTTAATATAGGGCGAGACCACTATATTAGCTTGCCTGGTATTCATACATAGGTATATGTACTCTTCGAGACTTTTCCAGAGTCTAGTAGGACTCTTCCCTGTAGGGGGCAGGAAGCTCTAACATGGTTTATAGTTAGTTGAAAAGATGTATAACGGTAACATCTTAGGTCTCTAGGTCTAGTCGACCGGGAAAAATTACATCCGGGGAGTACGGCACGTTCTGAGAATCCACAGATACAGTAATGCTCTGGTATACTTCCATCAGGACGACATGGCTTGAGCCAAAAAAACGGATTTTGAGCGAAGCGAAAAATCTATTTTTGGGTGAGATGGCCATGTCGTCCTGATGGACCCCGCCCTTGCCTTTCTAAGAAAGGGCTGTAGGACCCCTCCCTACATACAGTATCTGTAGCACCTCGTGTACGCTACAAGGAATACAGATGGCCAATCGCCTCCTACGAGACAAAATCTCTGTCCAGGATGCAGATTGCCATGTGGCGTGTCAAGAATACGTCCTCTGATATGTCGCGATATCCCTTTCAGGAGGGATATACGCTCCAGGAGTTAGAATTCTGGTACCTTAAGGTGAATTCTCTGGGAATATCGCCGTAGTTGTAATATACCCTAGGAAGCTACCCTATAGGAACTTCCATCAGGACAACATGGCAATCTCACCTAAAAATAGATTTTTCGCTACGCTCAAAATCCATTTTATATATATATATATATATATATATATATATATATATATATATATATATATATATATATATATATATATATATATATATATATATAATTTATATATCTATATATATGTAGATAAATATATATATATATATATATATATATATATATATATATATATATATATATATATATATATATATATATATATATATATATATATATATATATACATATATATACAGTATATATATATATATATATATATATATATATATATATATATATATGTATATATATATATATATATATATATATGTATATATATATATATATATATATATATATATATATATATATATATATATATATATATATATATATATGTGTGTGTGTGTGTGTGTGTGCGTGTATGTATAATTGTGTATATATATATATATATATATATATATATATATAT
>NC_090734.1:14148570-14151637 GCF_036898095.1 Palaemon carinicauda
TACCTCTTCTAAAATCACCCTGTACTTCCAAGATTGCATTCTCTGTTTTATCCTTAATCCTATTAATCAATACTCTACCATACACTTTTCCAACTACACTCAACAAACTAATACCTCTTGAATTACAACACTCATGCACATCTCCCTTACCCTTATATAGTGGTACAATACATGCACAAACCCAATCTACTGGTACCATTGACAACACAAAACACATATTAAACAGTCTCACCAACCATTCAAGCAGAGTCACATCCCCCTTCCTTCAATATCTCAGCTTTCACACCATCCATACCAGATGCTTTTCCTACTCTCGTTTCATCTAGTGCTCTCCTCACTTCCTCTATTGTAATCTCTCTCTCATTTTCATCTCTCATCACTGGCACCTCAACACCTGTAACAGCAATTGTATCTGCCTCCCTATTATCCTCAACATTCAGAAAACTTTCAAAATATTCCGCCCACCTTTTCCTAGCCTCCTCTCCTTTTAACAACCTTCCATTTCCATCTTTCACTGTCTCTTCAATTCTTGCGCCAGCCTTCCTTACTCTCTTCACTTCTTTCCAAAACAACTTCTTATTCTCTTCATATATATATATATATATATATATATATATATATATATATATATATATATGTATATATATATATATATATATATATATATATATATATATATATATATATATATATATATATTTATATATATATATATATATATATATATATATATATATATATATATATATATATATATATATATATATATATATATATATATATATATATATATATATATAGTAATCGAGGGATGATATGAATTAATACATATCATCTGAGTGGATATCTTAATAATCATCAAAATTAGTTGCTCGTCTATACAATCAGCCGGGAAGTTCATCCTACTGTGAAACTGGACGCTTATGCAACAGTAACTGAACAATCAATTTCATCCATATGAATTCTTCTGTATACCAATTAATGTATAGAGAGAGAGAGAGAGAGAGAGAGAGAGAGAGAGAGAGAGAGAGAGAGAGAGAGAGAGAGAGAGAGAGAGAGAGAGAGATAGAATAATTTTCTCCGTCCCATATCGGTAAATGGTTTAAAAATTTATTTTACTAACTTCGTCATGCGCTAATGAAGTGTGTATGGAAAAAACCCTAATTATCAAGTAAGAACAATCGCATTTTCCATTAACCTCCTAGAGGTAAAATAACCAGCAGAGATATTGACTCAACATGCATTATTCTGGTATCAGTAAAAATCGGCTTTTTGGTTGTTATGGTATTTTTTCTTTTACATTACGGGTTTCATTTCCTTAAATAGAGTCATTTCAGAAAAAAGAAGTTATTTTTCATCAGATTAATTCTTTAAGATAAAGATTCAAGACCCAACTCCGGATTTAATTTTTTTTTTTTTTTTAGATAAAGTTGCAAGAACCAACTAAGGATTTTACTTTTTATTTTTATGAAGTTGAAAGACCCATGTCAGAGTTCCGTTTATTTCTAGAAGTTGTAAGACCCCATTCAGGATTTTAATTTTTTTATTCGAGATGAAGTTCTAAGAGCCAACTCAGGATTTCTTTTAAATGAAGTTGAAAGACCAAACTCGGGATTTTCTTTGGATGAAATTTCAAGACCAATCTCGGGATTTTTTAAAATGGTGTTGCAAGACCTGACTCAGGAAAAAAAAATAGATCAAGTTGTGAGACATCAAAGAGATTTTATCTTTTGAGATGAAGTTGCAAGACACCCCCCATTTTTTTTTTTTTTTTAAATGAAGTTTCAAGACACAACTCAGTATTTTTCTTATTTTTCAGGATTTTTTAGATGAAGTTGTAAGACCCAACCCCAGCTTTTTTTTTAAATGAAGTTACAAGACTCAACTCATGATTTTTTCTAGATGAAGTTGCAAGACCAAACTCGGTTTTTTTTTTTTGGATGAAGTTGTAAGTCTTACCTCAGATTTTTTTTTTTTTTTTTTTTTGAAATTTAGTTGTCAAACCAAACTCAGAATTCTTTTTAATTTTATGAGATGAAGTCGCAAGACCCAAAATCAGTTTTTTTTCTGAGATGAAGTTGCAAAATCCATCTAAGGATTTTTTTTTTTGAGCTGAAGTTGCAAGATGCAATTCATGATTTTTTAGATGAAGTTTCCAAAAACAACTCAGTATATTTATTTTTCAATTGAAGTTGTAAGTCCTAAATCAGGATTTTTTTTTTTTGGATGAAGTTGTAAGACCAAACTCAGGATTTTATTTTATTTTTAGGTGGATTTGTAAGCCCTAACTCAAAATTTCTTTTTGCAGATGAAGTTGGAAGATCTGACTAAGGTTTATTTTTTTTTTTTAAGAGCAAGTTGCAATACCAAACTCAGGATTTTTTTGAAAACGAAGTTGCAAGATCAAGCTCAGGATTCTTTTGAGATGAAGTTGTAAGACCTAATTCAGGAATTTTTTCTGTTCTTAGAAATGGAGTTACAATACTCAACTCAGGATTTTTTTTTTTCAAATTATTTCAGATCAAGTTATGCGATCTAACTCTGGATTTAATTTTTGAGATGAAGTTGCGAGACCCATCTACTTACGCTTTTTCCTTTTTTTATTCAGATGAAGGTGTAAGACCTAACTCAGGATCAGGATTTTTTTTTCAGATGAAGCTGTAAGACCTAATTCAGGATTTTTTTGAGATGAAGTTACAAGATCCAACTCAAGATTTTCGTTTGAGATAAAATTGCAAGACCCAACTCCATTATTTTATTCTGGATGAAGTTGTAAGACCCATCTCATGATTACTTTGAGATGAAGTTGCCGGTTAATACTAAAATTCTTTTCTTTAGATGAAGTTGTAATATCCAACAATTTTTTTTTTCTTAGATGAAGTTGAAACACCAAACTTAGGGTGATTTTTAGATTAAATTGCCAAAACAAACTCAGGATTTTTTTTTTTATAATTGAAGTTGAAAGACCCACCTCAGGATTTTTTTTTCGATAGGAAGTTGTGAGAACCAACTCAGTTTTTTTGGCATAAAGTTGCAAAACCTAACTTAGGTTTTTTTAGATGGAGTA
>NC_090734.1:14152137-14159637 GCF_036898095.1 Palaemon carinicauda
AGAGCTAAAAATACGATTGAAAGAAGAAGAGTGAAGAAAATTCTTCACATTGTTCTCAAATTATCGAAACTTATTTATTAACCTATATTTCTCCATCAGATACATGTTCTGTAAATAAACAATGTGAAAGAATAAATATATTATAAAGTATCGACATGTTAAGTGTAAATTTAATAACACAATTCGCCGAAGTCAACGACAGCAGCTTATTTTCGGATGCACGCTTTGTAATTTTGTAATTTTTCACATATTTTAATACAAATTGGGATAAATTACATTCAGCATAAGTTAGACATGTTAATATAAACTTTCTTTGAGTACCAGAATTTACCAAAAACATGGACTTAATAAAAGCCGATATTTGTAAAAACTTATGGGGAG
Source organism: Palaemon carinicauda (assembly GCF_036898095.1). Classification (NCBI taxonomy): domain Eukaryota; kingdom Metazoa; phylum Arthropoda; class Malacostraca; order Decapoda; family Palaemonidae; genus Palaemon; species Palaemon carinicauda. The sequence continues at coordinate 14,152,519 of NC_090734.1, forward strand.
GTAAAAGAACAGCCTGCAGCGGCCTGGCGGGAAAACAATCCCTTCTGACTGACATAGACGTTTTTTTTTTTTTTTTTTTTTTTTTTTTTTTTTTTTTTTTTTTTTTTTTTTTTTTTTCTTTTTTTTAATATAGTTCTTCAACCGGGTGGAGGAGATCCGTACCAGTTTTTTTTTTTTTTTTTTTTTTTTTTTTTTTTAAAAGAAGTCTGGCAGTCTTCTGAAATCGAACGTGTAGATTTTTTTCCAAGAAAATTTGAGGTAGTAGCTTGGACAAGTCATTAACCACACCTTGAGATACTACCTCTAGCTAGAGAATATATGGGTCCTTTCTGTCCAGATAGTATTACATTGGATCGCTTTCTGATAACGTATCATGTTTCCTTTGACTACACATACATCAAATAGTCTGGCCTATTTTTAAAAACTCATCTTTCCTCATATACCTGACAACACTAAGAAAACCAAACCAAAATTCTTCACTTTGATTTTTCGGTGGCTACTTTCCTCTTGGTAAGGGTAGAGAAACTTTAGCTATAGTAAGCAACTGTTCTAGAAGAAAGTGCTCCAAAATCAAATCATTGTTCACTAGTTTACGGTAGTGCCATAGCCTTTGTACCATAGTCTCTCACTGTCTTGGGCTACAGGTCTCTTGCTTGAGGGTACACTCAGGCACACTGTTCGATTTGTTTCTAAATTTAGCTCCCTGGCTATGCTATTTTCCTTGTTGGAGCCCTTGGTCTTATAGCAGCCTGCTTTTCCAACTATGGTTGTAGCTTACATAATAATAATAATAATAATAATAATAATAATATCATTATTATAATAATAATAATTGTTTATCGTTGTTTTTCAATAAATGTTTATTTAGTATTATAATGGCCAAATAAAAAACAAAATAAAAGATACAGTGGAATGAAAAAAAAAAAAAAAACTTTTTTCACCAAGTTTTTTTCTGAAGTCTTACATTCCCATTTCTAACGGGTGTCCACCACCCCGCATTCTAGACCCTCAAGAATATTCTAATGTTATAAAAATGGATAATTGGAACGATATTGCTATGATTTTATCCACCAATCTAACAAATGGAGGGTTATCATTTAAAGACCGGAAGTTAACCAGTGCAATGTGTCAAACTTGAATCTTACAGAGTAGTTTCAGGAATTTTTTTTTCAAGAACTGTGCAATTGTGAATATACGTCTCCTAATCATCTTGACAGGAAGTCAGCTATGGATAAATACATAAAAAAATTACAGATGTAACTTGCCAATTGCATTTTATTATTATTTTTATTATTATTATTATTATTATTATTATTATTATTATTATTATTATTATTATTAAACCTGTTTGGAAAAGCAGAATACTACATGCCTTAGGGCTCCAAAAGGAATAGTAGTCCAGTGAGGAAAGGAAATAAGTGTATAGGGGATAAAATATATATAAGAAAAGAATAAAAAATTATAAAATATTTCAAGATCCACAACAACATTAAATTATAAACTATAAAACGAGACTTTTCTCAACTTGCTCAACAACGAACATTTACAAAATGTTTCAATTTCTGAATTTGCCCTTAATGAAAATCTAAATTGACAAAACTAAACCTTAAAGATCTTAAAAAGATGTCAGAGATGATAAATAGCTTTCAAACTCCAAAGATACATATACTGATAACTGCCCAGTATAAGTTAAAGAATCTTCGGCTATTCAATTAAAGGTTGTTTTATTAATTACTCCACCGGGATTTAGAGACACTAAAAGTCTAAATCTATGGTTGGATGTACTGTACTTTAGGCCTATAGCAGTATAGTTATTTAGTTAATTGGTATATTCCGCCGTAAGACCTAACGAAATTGAAGGTTATTTGAATGACACCACTCTTATTACAGGAAGTGCTCAATAGGCCTTGTTTTTCATGTGTCTAGGCCTATGTAAAGTAGAGTTTACTGGTAGAGTTGAAGTCATTTATATAGGAAAAGAAAGCTTTCGCTTCTGGGAATACTTCCTGGTTACCATTGACTTATATAAGGAAATTCAAAGAGCACTTGTGTTTATGGAGTTTATGTCAACAAACATTACTGCTAATAGCATTTTCAAAACTTATGTAAACTTTATTTTCCGTATGTTTACATCACTATTCGCAGTCTGCATAATTAAGAATGAGCTCTATGAAATAATATACGGAAAATTGAAATAATAATATATAATTATAACGGTTGTCGGATGTATTCATTTGAGCAGAAGTGTAAATTTACCAATACCAATTTCTTACATTCTCATTATTGTTTTCTTGTGAATTGATCTTTTAGTCGCCTAAGAGAGAGAGAGAGAGAGAGAGAGAGAGAGAGAGAGAGAGAGAGAGAGAGAGAGAGAGGGGGGGGGGGGGGGGGGAGGGGGAGAGAGAGAGAGAAGATAAGTTTTAAAATTAGAAGGAAATTTTTACATATAAATGCTGTTATTAATGGTAGAAATTTAGTATATTTTTTTCATATGCGCATATTTCTTTATTGGTATTATATATATATATATATATATATATATATATATATATATATATATATATATATATATATATATACTGTTTATGCGTGATTGTGTATGTATGTCTAAAAATTATTTATATTGCTCATCAAATTAATCAAAAGGAATATATTCCTCGCAAAACATATTAGTTGCGTAGATCATAATGATCATCTTTAATAAACGCACATTTGAAAAGAAAAAAAAATGTTTTGTTGGAATTCATTAGTTACTTCGTTGCAGACTAATTACATCAATAGCCCCATTGTGTCGGAAGCAATTTTCTTGCTGGGCATTGTTATATTCCCTAAATTAGGTCTCAGAAGTCCAAAAAAAAAAAGCGTATCGTAAACGCTGCTCTGAACGAAGGAATGTCAATGAAGGATTTGAATTCATTTGATTTCGTTTGCCTTTACGATTATCGAAATGAAAAGTTTACAGATGTCTTCAATCAAATTTCTCCTAATATTTTTGGAAAACTATTCCGTTATCAGTGTTCTCTTTCTCTCTCTCTCTCTCTCTCTCTCTCTCTCTCTCTCTCTCTCTCTCTCTCTCTCTCTCTCTCATACGGATGATGGAGATCTTGAATGACAGTGATCGAGAAAAGGGTAAAACCATCTATATGACTGCGTTTTATTTATGTTTTCAAGATTTTAAAGATTTAAATATCACTCATGAATGGTAGAGATAAGAGACAGGGCAAGTCTTAGATACTGAAGTTATATACATAATATCAGCGCTAATTCCACTTTCAATCAAGCTAATACCAGGAAAGGCCAGGCAATGGCTCCTGATGACTCAGCAGGTAGACCTATGGCTCCTCCAAACCTCCCATCCTTAGCTCACAAGAATGGCGAGTTTGCAGACGCCACAAGACTCGATAATTACATAAGCATATCGTTCCACTAATATTAATGTCATGATATATCCAATTAGTAACAGAGTAGTAAAATGTGATTTCCTATGGCAAAATGGAATGTATAAGTCTAATTTGTAAGAACAGATATATGGAGACATTTTGAATATTTTCTTTTTAAGGTTTTATTTCCAAATACTTTCGCATAAGAAGCTACGTTATCGACACTTAATCAACGGATTTATCATGATTCGAAAATAGCTCTACATCAGTATGCTAACTTAAATAATGAAAATATAATTCTTAGTTTACCAAAACACTTATTTGATTACCAAAGTCATCAGGTTATATTGATGGGATATATGCTTTTATAAGTAATTGTTTCAGGCTAAGCTGATTAAGTGTGTAGATTGATGATATTACAGCCATAAAATTGGAAGTTTTTGTTACTTATTATTATTATTATTATTATTATTATTATTATTATTATTATTATTATTATTATTATTATTATTATTATCATTATTATTATTATTATTATTATTATTAGCCAAGCTTGAACCCTAGTTGAGAAAGGAGGATCCCACAAGCCCAAGGGCTCCAACAGGGAAACCCGACCTGCGCGGTAAATGAAAAGAGAAATACCTATTAAATTGTATATGGTAAACAGTAAAAGCTATTTAGAGAATATTATAAGATAACATTACAAGAGATCAATCATATACAAACTTGAAACGAGACTTACAATATGTCAAGTTGCCCAACAGTAAACAATTTGAAACAAGTATAAATTCCACCCATTCATCTGATATATAAGTAGTGTACACCTCCCGTCACTTATGACGGCTATATATTCAGATATGTACGAACACGCACACACACAGATTCAACCCTTCTCATCCACTCACCGTTTTTAATTACAACACGGCAGTTTCAGCAATTTGTTGAAGATTGGGGTTTCTCAGTGTAACTCTCAGGGTAACTCCCTCTCACCAGGGTGTGACTACTCCTTCTATCCCCTACCCGAGAGACGGGAAGAGGCCGAGTAGTTCTAAGTCCTTTAATGCCTTTGAGCTTTATTGTGTATATATATACATACATACATACATATATATATGTATGCATATATATATATATATATATATATATATATATATATATATATATATATATATATATATATATATATATATATATATATATATATATAATCTCCTACGCCCTTTTGACGCCTATGGCTTCAACTAGATTTCGCCAGTCGTCTATACTTGAGTTTTTAAATCAATACTTCTCCATTCATCATTTCCTACTTCACGCTTCATAGTCCACAGCCATGTAGACCTGGGTCTTCCAACTGTTTTAGTGCCTTGAGGAGCTCAGTTGAAAGTTTTGTGAACTAATCTTTCTTGGAGAGTGTATATAACCTGCCCCAACTATTTGCATCTACCCTTCGCCATGATCTCATCCACATATAGAACTTGAGTATTCTCTCTTCTAGTTTCATTCCTAATCCTGTCCTGCTACTAACTCCCAATATTCTTCTGAGGGCTTTGTTCTCAAATCTACCAAAACTGTTTGATATTGTTCCCTTGTTATACCATGATTCCTGTCCATACAGTAACACCGACGTCACTAAAATGATATATAGCCTGATTTTTTTTATGTAATTTCAGGTCATTTGATTTTCAAATTTTACTTAACCTTGACATTGTCTGATCTTTTTTTTTTTCAAACTTTCATTAAACTTCAATTCTAATGACCCTGTATTAGATACAATAGTTCCTAAATATTTAAATGATTCCACCTCATTAATCTTTTCTCCTTCCAATGGTATTTCATCTTCTATTGCATATTCCATTCTTATCATCTCTCTCTTTCTACTATTTATCTGGATCCCAAACTTATGTGACATTTCATGCATTCGGTGAATAAGCTTTGCAAGTCCTGTGCCGTTTTGTTAGTAAGGAAGCGTAATCAGCATACTCTATGTCCGCTAATTTCCTGTTACTAATCCAATCCAATCCTTCTCTGTCAACGCAACCTATTGTATGCAATACAAAATCCACGAGGAAGATAAATAACCTAGGTGACAACACATTCCCTTGGAGTACCGTAGTGTTCATTGAAAATTCATTTGATAAGACTCCATTAACATTAGATTTGAACTTTTTATGCTCTTGAACAAACTTGATAAAATTTACAAGTTTTAGAGGAACTCCATAATAACACAGGACTTTCCAGAAAATTGGCTGGTGCACATAATCAAATGCTTTTTCACAATCCACAAATGCCATCAAAAGTGGAATTCTCTATTCCACACATTTCTGTACAATATGTCTTAAAATGAAAATTTGGTCAGTACAAGTTTTACCATTACGAAACCCTGCTTGTTCATTTCCTAGCTTTTCATCAACCTTTCTCTTTAGTCTCTTTTGAATGATTATACTATATATTTCCATAACAACTGACGTAAGTGTGATGCCTCTTTAATTATTGCAATCAGTCAGGTCTCCATTTTTTTGCCATTTTCACTAACACTCCTAGCTGCCATTCCTCAGGTTTTTCCTCTTCATGCCACATTCTGCAAAAAAATCATGTAAGTATTCTGGGAGACACTTCATGTTCAGCCAAAAACTTCTCAGCAATTACTCCATTTTATTCAGGGGCTTTCCATATCTTGAGTTTTTTAATGATAACTTTGACTTCAAACACGCTGAATTTTTTCATGGGCACATCAAGGTCTTCCTCAGCATTAGGTGTATCAATCAAATTATTTATTTCATATTTTCTATTCATAAACTCACTAAAGTGTTTCATTCAACGTTGTCCCTTTTCATCTTCTGGTGTTATAAATGACCCATCTCTCTTTTTGAACGGTATATTGCTCTTTTTTTGCCCCAGTAGATATTTCTTTAATAATTCTATAAGCAAATCTTACACCATAACCACTTCCTGAATTCATCGCTTTGTCAGCTTCATATGCTTTCCTGGGTATGTATTCCCTCCAGTCATTCCTGGCTTTTCTTTTACCTCACTATCAGTACTGAAATACTTAGTATGCTGTACCTTGTAATTTTCATTACTTCCTAGGAAACTTTGAACAATCTATTTCTGTCTTTGTCTCCTTTTTATGGTATCCCAAGTATCATTTGATATTCATGGTTTTCTCCTTGTAGCCGCATGTCCTAAAACTTCATTTTCTCCTGACTGATATATGCTCTAAATTTCACACCATTCTACGCCAATTGTGTGATTTTCGTCTCTTAAAGTCTCTTATATTGCAAATTTACTCCTACATTCAATTGCTGATATTTCTCTTTATTCATCCTCCATAATCTTAGTTATATCGAACCTAGGTATTCTATTTACATTTCTGTGGGGTGCTTTCAGTTTTAATTTCAGTGTGGCAATGAGGAGTTGGTGATCACTACCAATAACTTCACCTTTATAGCTATTTACATTTCCTAGAGGCCTTCTCTTTTTGATAATGGCTATGTGATCCATTTGATTTTTGTTATTGCCATATGGAAAAATCCATGTATATATGTGGATATCCTTGTGCCTCCAATAAAAAGATTGTTTGGTGATCAAAAACTTATAAAATATGCTCCATTTCCATTTGCAACTTTGTAAAGGCCCTCAGCACTCATCACATTCTTCATACCTTGATGGTTCCTTTTAACTCTAGCATTGAAGTCACCAATTAGAATTTTCATATCTCTCTCGCTGGGACATCATCTAT
>NC_090734.1:14169637-14172137 GCF_036898095.1 Palaemon carinicauda
CTAATATGAGGCACTCATCTGAGCTCCTTAAAACTGGTTTTAAGAAGCCAATAATGTTGAAACGTGATGCCATCCCTAGGGCCAGGGGAATGGCGGTGTATATTAGGACCGAGTACCCTGCTTCTCATAAGTCCTGCTATCAATGTGGATGGCATGAAATTCAGGTAATAAAAGTTTGTGGCAGGCATAACAACTTTTATTTGTGTTCAATCTACCAGAATCAAGACATGGATGATTTTATCTTCGATTGTCTTCTTACCATTATGGCTAAGATACAAGAAGATGATAGAAAGCCTTCGTTTGTCTTTGTTGGAGATTTTAATGCTCACCATAGGGAGTGGTTAAGTTCTATCTCTCCTACCGATCGCCATGGCTCAAGAGCTTTAGACTTTGCCTCTGAATCAGGCTGTGAGCAAATCATAAATGAAGCTACTCACAGGTCTGGTAATTGCTAGGACCTCGTATACACTGACTCCCCTAGCGTTATAACAAGTAAGGTTGGTTCTCCAGTCGGGACATCTGATCATGCCTTGATTTCATCAGTAGTGAAGACTGAGCAGCCTGTCTCTGATATATCATACTCGTGTAAAATTTATATGAAATCTCAAGCAGACTGGAAAGGGATTTTGTATTATCTTTTGTGTTTGAATTGGTCACAATTAAATATTAGTGTAGATCCTGTTGTCCCTTTGAATGAGAATCTAGTCAACATAATTGATAGGCGTATCCCTTCTCATGTGCTAAGGTACCTAGTGAAGGAGAAACCGTGGTTCAATGATGATTGTAGTCGTGGTTATTTGAAGAAGCAGGAGGCCGATCACCTTTGGAAGGGAAACAGATCAGATTTGACCTGGAACAACTATACTCAGCTTCAAGCTTTTTCTCAGAGAGTTTATGCCTCAACTGAAAAGGAATACAATTTAACCATAAAAAAAACCCTTTCTGGTACAACTCAGGAACATAAATGGTGGTCTACCCTTAAATCTGCACTCTTTGGTGTAGATGTAACAGTTCCTCCTTTACTTAAAACAAATGGCTCAGTCACTCACTGTCCCAAGGAAAAGGCAACCCTTTTGGCTGATGTTTTTGACAGTAAACAGAGTAATGAAAAACTTGAACTTCGTCATTCCTGTTTTCCTGAGGCTAAACTAACTAGTTTAGCTGTTCAATCTCTTGAGATTAAAGTTCTGTTGATGGACCTTGATGCTTATGGAGGTGTAGACCCAAATGTTAATTTTCCTTTGTTTTTTATAAAGACAGTAGATTTCTTGGCTCCAAAGTTATCTGTTATTATTCACAAGTTAGCGAGAAGAGGAGCTTTTAGCACTTGTTGGAAAATTCGTAATGTTACTCCTCTATGTAAATGTGTTTGCGGTAGCTCAAGTCCAACTGATTACCGCCCAATTTCCATAACTCCCATATTATCTAAAGTTTTTAAACGTCTTCTGGCAAAACGTGTCAATAGGTTTGCTGAAGGTAATCACCAACTCCCTGGTTTGCAATTTGGCTTTCGTAAACGGTTGGAGCATGTGATGCCCTTCTTACAATCTCCAATGCTGTACAGAAATCCCTTGATTGTGGTCAGGAAGTTCGTATGATTGGCCTTGATTTTAGTGCTGCCTTTGACCATGTTAATCATGAGGCCCTTGTTTTCAAACTGAAACAGTTGGGAGTGGGTGGGTCGTTTCTTAGCATTATTATTGATTTTTTTAAGTAATAGATCTCAAAGAGTTGTTGTTGATGGGCACCATAGTGAGTATAGGAATGTGATATCCGGTGTTCCACAGGGGAGTGTTCTTGGCCTATTACTTTTTATACTATATACACATGACATTTGGTTTGGCCTAGAAAACAATCTTGTTGCATATGTAGATGATGCTACTCTCTTTGCATCAATTCCATCCCCTGAATGTAGATATGGGGTTGGTGAATCCCTTAAGAGAGATTTAGCTAAAATTAGTGAATGGTGCAAATTATAGGGTATGAAGTTGAATCCTAACAAAACTGAAAGTATGATTGTAAGTGGGTCAAGGACAGTGGCTCCTCAACATCCGGATCTCAGTAATGATAATTTTGCTTTAAATTCGTATGACTTTTAAAATTTTAGGTGTGATTATCGACGGCAAATTTACTTTTGAGAAACATATTAGGTCTGTGTCTTCTTCAATTGAACAAAATATTGGCTTATTGAGAAAGTCTTACAAGATTTTCTGTGATCAATCTATTCTGAAGAAGTGTTTTAATTCTTTACATTCTACCCTTTTTTTTTTAGTATTGTTCTCCTGTCTGGTGTTCAGCTGCTGATTCTCATCTTAATTTGTTGGACAGAAACTTACGGTCTATTAAATTTCTTATGCCTGATCTATATATTAATCTTTCGCAACCTCCATTCAATTAGTTAATTATGCATGTTGCATAAGATTTTTCATAACTCTGACTATCCTTTACATTCAGATCCCCCTGGACAATCTATCCTGTTCGAAATACTAGGCAGGAAATC
>NC_090734.1:14174637-14179637 GCF_036898095.1 Palaemon carinicauda
CTGTATATTTCTGATATCCTATCCCTCCCCTTCCATTTGATACCAAACAAGACGTCTTTCAATTAACTTTGTAAACCCTTTGATCATCTATTAGTAATCAATGAATATCAAAATCCATCAGTCAATTTCACCACTGTAATTTCCTGTCCCTCCTATTCTACTTGTTAAAGGAATAGAAATATATGATGTAGAGACAGAGAGTGGGTGAGAGAAGAAGAGAGACACTTCGAGTGCGAATAACATGAATTTTTGTAAAGAAAGTGCAAATTATTTATTGCCTATTTTCTTAAAATAATATATATTTTTATATCATTCTTGATAATTCAGGAAATGTGATTCTTAACATTTCAAGAAATTTGATATGATTGCTATCATTTCAAGAAATCTCATATGATTCCTTACATTTCAGGAAATTTGATGAGACTTAATATTTCAGGAAATTTTACATTATTCATAATTTACAGCTTTCCATATCCAGATAAAGATCAACAAAAGAAATTTATTAATAAGTAGAATCTTGAAGGAAAAAGAGACATCATAATTATTAGGTCACCTGCATCAATTTTGCATTATGAAATTCTCCCAACCAGTTAGAAATGAAGACATGAACCGAAACTTTATATCAAGAAGATAATCCAGCCACACGATATTGTGACGGGCTGAGAGATGGTTGTGACTCAAAGACAGGATGAAAGCAACTGAGTGAGTTTATTATAGAACACTCTCCTTTATATACAATAGCTCAATGCAACAGGATATTTTATGTTCAAAACCGACACCATTACCGGTGAGAAAAACAGGCATGTTTATTCAGGTTCTTTTTAGTGCGAGGGAAGAGCGAATATGCAAGGATAATATATACATAAAATGAACTATGTATGATCGTGTGACACTCGGTTGGTACATGGCTCCCCGTCCCCCCTAAAAATGACATACTATACATGTTAAATAGGGCGCCCTGATCTAGAGAGGCGAACTGTAGGCGGGTCATCTGACAGGAGATAAGCAGGTTTTAGACGATCAATGGAGACCCAGTCTTCTTTGCCACGAATGTCTAGTAGGAATGCTTTCGGACTGCATCGGATCACAAGGAAAGGGCCCGTGTAAGGGGGCGTTAGCGGTGGCTTGCTAGTGTCGTTGCGCAGGAAGACGTTCTGTGCAAAGTGCAAGTCTGTCGGCATGTGATGCTTTGCTGGAGCTTGTAAGTCTGGCGGCATGGAGTAAATTTTCCCACGATGTGATGTATGCGCTGGAGATCGTCGGAGGAGGTTGTAGAAGGAAAAAAATTTGGCAGGGACGACCAACCGGTCGCCATACACCATTTCAGCTACCAAGACGTCAAGGGCGTCTTTAGGAGTGGTCCTTAGTCCCAGGAGGACCCAGGGAAGCTGAATAAACCAGTTGGAATCCTTGCAGCGGGACATCAAAGCTGCTTTGAGGGTGCGATGAAAACGCTCAAACATTCCATTGGCAGCGGGGTTGTAGGCTGTTGTCTGATGTAGGGTGATGCCCAGGATATTTGCTAATAATGTCCACAATTGAGAGGTGAAAGTGGTACCCCTGTCAGAAGTAATATGCTCAGGGCCACCAAATCTTGCAATCCATCCAGAGAGTAAGGCAGATGTACATGAGGCGGACGTTACAGTTTCCATGGGAGTGGCTTCAGGCCAACAAGTGAAGCGGTCGATGACGGTAAACAGGTAACGATGTCCTTGTGATGTGGGTAGGGGGCCTACAACGTCGACATGAATGTGTGCGAAACGACGCTGAGGTTAAGGAAAGGTGCCCACTCCTGAATCCGTGTGTCGATGTACTTTGGAAGTTTGGCAAGAAGTACAGGCGCGGACCCAATCCTCAGCATCCTTAGAAAAGCCGTGCCAAATGAACTTCGTCTTCAGCAGCTGTGCAGTAGAATGGCACATGGGATGTGAAAGGCCGTGAATGAAATCAAACAACTGCCGGCACATGGGAGCAGCAATCCAAGGTCGCGGTCTACCAGTACTGACGTCACAGAGGAGGGTGGTGTTGGAGTCTCTAAGGGGGAAGTCTTCCGAATGGAGGGACGTGCAGGATGTCTTACATGCTTGATACTCTGGATCCTGTCGTTGGGCTTCCGCCAGGGCGTTGTAATCCAATCCCAGTTGAATGGCAGCCAACGTGTTTCTTGACAGGGCATCGGCAACGGGATTCATTTCCCCAGGGACGTATTGAAGAGTGAAATTATATTCAGCCACGGCAAAGAGATGTCGGCGTTGACGGGCGGACCAGGCATCAGACTGTCGAGTGTAGGCGTGCCCCAGAGGCATGTGGTCTGTGCGAATGACGAAGAGCTTACCTTCTAAGAAATGGCGAAAGTGACGGACAGCCAAGTGCACCGCCAGCAATTCGCGATCAAAGGTAGAATAACCAGATTCTGCCTTGGACAGTTTTCTACTGAAGAAGGCCAATGGGCGGGGCGAGCCGTTGACCACTTGCTCGAGTACTGCACCAATAGCGACGTCGCTGGCATCGGTGGAGAGAAGGAGAGGGGCATGTGAGATAGGAAAAGTGAGAGCCGCAGCGGTTGATAGGGCCTTCTTTGTATTGCAGGAGGCAGCTTCTTGAAGGGGACCCCACTTCAGGTCCTTTGGCTTGCCCTTGAGGGACGTGTAGAGGGGGCAAAAGTGGCGGCAATGGCTGGGAAAAAAACGGTGATAATAGTTGATCATGCCCAAGAATTCCTACAGAGGTTTGATGGTCGAGGGTGTGGGGAAGTCCTAAACGGCTGCTACCTTCTCAGGGAGGGGATGGACTCCTTCAGGAGTGATGAAGTGCCCTAAGAACGACAATTTGTTGGCACCAAAGGTACACTTGTCGTACAGGGCTACAAGGCCGTTTTGTTGCAGGCAGTTGAGCATGATGCGCATGTGACGGAGGTGTTCCTCTTTTGAGGAGGAAAACACAAGTATGTCGTCCACATAACATACACAGAAGGGGAGATCCCCTAAGATGCCATCCATGAGACGTTGAAACGTGGCCCCAGTATTACGAAGGCCAAAACAGGAGTAATTGAAGGTGTATGTACCAAACGGAGTGGTGATGGCGGTCTTGGGGATGTCTTCTGGGTTCGTAGGTACCTGATAATACCGCTTCAGGAGGTCGAGCACAGAGAAAACCTACGCTTTGTGCAGGTAGGAGGTCACGTCGGCAATGTTTGGGAGGGGTTAGTGATCCGGTTCTGTTTGCATGTTCAGGCGCCTGTAATCCCCGCACGGACGGAGGGAGCCGTCTTTCTTCAGAACAATGTGTAAGGGTGACGACCGTGGGCTTGAGGCCTTTTGGCAAAGGCCAATTTTCTCCACTTTGGCGAACGTTTGTTTGGTGGCTGCCAATCATTCCTGTGCCAGACGTCTGAATTTTGCGAAGACTGGGGGTCCCGTCGTCTTGATATAGTGATAAATACTGTGCTTGGTAGGAGCCGTGGGCGTTTGGCGAAGTTATAGACGGAAAACTTCCGGGTACGACGTGAGGAGGTGGGTGTAGGCATCCGTGGGTGCACTGATGTGGAGAGGGAGGTTGGAGGAGGCGGGTTGAAGAGGTGTCGACAAGTACGAGTCTGTATTGACCAACCGTCGGTGGGCGACATCGACCAGAAGATGGAAATGAGAGAGGAAATCTGCACCGAGGATTGGCAATGTGACGTTAGCAACGAGGAACTTACAATTAAATTTAACGTTTCCGAATGATAATGTGAGGTTCTCGTAACCATAGGTGGGTATCGCAGGTCCGTTAGCAGCTACCAAACGGACGTTGGCAGACGTAGACAGACTACGTGAGGAGTTCACTTGGCTAAAGAGAACAGCAAGCCCCCATGTCTATAAAAAAATGCATGCCCGTTCCTGCATCATGTAAAAAGAAAAGATTAGAAACACGGGAGGCCACCGCCATGAGCGAGGGCCTACTTACACGTTTTTTGGCCACTGACAATCCTTGGCACATTTTCTTCGTGCTTGCCCCGAATCTGAAGTGGTAGTAGCAAAACTGCGGCGTATGGGAGGTATTAAGTGGCTGTAAAAGTCTTTGGTCGTGGCGCAAGCGAGTGGTGGGGGGTAGGTGGCTATGTCGCCTCTTCGGCATGTCATGGGGTAGGCGTTTATGTCCTACAGCATTTACGTCATCTTTGGTTGACGTTGAATAGGCGTCCTCTTTGTCAGGGGTGGAGCAGTTGATGGAGGTCTTGAAGTGGCTGTATATAAGGGCGTCAGCTTTGGTCATCAAGTCCTTTATGAGTAAACTATGGACATCGGGTATTACAGCGCGTATAGGTCCGGGTAAATAGTGTATCTAAATGGCACGAAGTAGGTTCACCTCACAAGGAGAGCCATCTACGGCAGGTTGCAGGCGAGCGATACTGGTCATTTCCCTGAGGGCGAGCGAAGCCCTTTGGTCCCCCAACAGTTGTTGCGAGAGCTGAAAAAGCTTTGTTATACGGGCGGCTGGCGACGGCGAGTACTGCTGCAGATGGTATGTTATGAGGGCGTCATACGGTATTGGGGTGTTTCCTTGTTCACAAAGCCAGTCGGATAATTCCAGGAAGGTTTCCTCGGGTAACGCCGCGAGAACATAATCTGCTTTGGTGGTTGAGCGAGTCATGCCCTTGATGCGAAACTGGCCTTCTGTGCGCTGAAACCAAGCAAACGCCTCTCCACAGGCGAATGATTAAAGTTTCAATTGGGGAGCCGCAGCATTAACTTCCGTAGAGTCCGCCATAGTACCAACGATGGATGGGCGAGCGGGGGATGGGGGGTGGAAGGCGGGAGGAGTGAGTCGACTTCCTGGGTCACCAATGTGACGGGCCTAGAGAAGGTTGTGACTCAAAGACAGGATGAAAACAACTGAGTGAGTTTATTATAGAACACTCTCCTTTATATACTAAAGCTCAATGCAACAGGAAATTTCATGTTCAAAACCAACACCGTTACCGGTGAGAAAAACAGACATGTTTATTCAGGTTTTTTTTT
>NC_090734.1:14184637-14192137 GCF_036898095.1 Palaemon carinicauda
AGTAAAGCATAGTTTGTAAAGAACCACTGCGTCAATATGAAATATCGACCAGTTCTCCGCACAATACTTGTATTGGACAAAGGTTTTATATCCGCACAGGAGGAAAACCAATGCAACATAGCTTGCATAAAGGAACAATTCTATTAGAATTATCCCAGATAAGGTACATAGAATGAATGCTCAATTATACCAATAAATTGACACAGGTGAAGGAGACGCAAGGTTCTCAAGAACCAGATTATTGACAGGCAATAAATAGACAGGTTAACCACAATTATATATATATATATACATAAGAAGAGGATAACCCAAAACTTTAAGCATAAGTATGATAGTAAACAGAGCTTGTTTGTCTGAAAGAAAAACATTAGATGCCACTTTTAAGATACCGAGGTATCAAAGTCATAAAAGCCTGTATTACAAATCAATGACATTAGCGTTAGAAACGCTCGGCACACATGTCTGCACTTATGCTAGGTTCACCTTCGGAAATGGAACAGTCTGGATGGGCAACACAGTGCCCTCACTTAGTTTGTAGTACAGTATGTAACTACACACTCACCCTGGAATTAATCGTCCCAATTAAGACCACTGTTCCTCGCAGAGTTAAACAGTAGGGTTAACACCGCGACCCACTGCTACCACAGATCTCTTTTAGTTCCTCTACTTGATTCGCATAGTGGCGAAAGAACACTCTGGAAGACTTCCAGCCAGTGTATGAACGGAGATGTTCAAAATCCATACAATTAAAGAAATTTAAGAATGAGGCAACTTTCCTCGGATCGTGACCTGCGGGTGTATTGTCAGGATCCGCTCTGCGAATAAAATATGTGATTTTCGCTCTGAGTTGATTCAGAGATAAATTTGAGCCTGATGTTTCTCCCCTGAATAGTTGACCACCCTTGAAGTCTGAAGTTCTATGAAGATAGACCTTTAGGCATTCTACTGGACATAGAGATGCATCTTCTTTCAGAGGGCAGATTCTCCAGGTAACTCATTCTTGGCGAGAAACGTAGGATCCGGAAACAGGTTCAGTTCTCCCCCATCCAGGAACTGAACACGACCTGCCTCTCTCGAGAGGCTACAGTCTTACTAACCCTGGCCCCGGACGCGAGTGCAAAATAGGAAAATAACTTTTTGTGTCAAATCCTTTAACGCACACTCTTCATTGCTCAACAGAGAAGCGAAATGAAGAACTTGTCTAAAGACCATGAAATGGGCTTTGGAGGTGCTGAAGGTCTGAGCCTAGCACAGGCTTTCGGGACTTTATTAAAGATCTCGTTACCTAGGTCGACCTGGAAGGCATATAGAATGGGTCTTGTCAAAGCAGACTTACACGCTGAAATCGTGTTCGCTGCCAACACTTGACCATGGAGGTGGAGAAGAAAGATAAGCAGAAGTCTGTCAAGATCTCCTGCGGAATCTTCGCCTTGACTAAAGGCCACCCATTTTCTCCAAGATGACTCATATTGCCTTCTAGTAGATTTGCACTTATATTCCTCAAGGAAGTCTATACTGGCTTTCGAAATCACGAAACGCTTTCTCACCGCTAGGCAGAGAAAATCATGAGCTGCAGGGTCCAGGTTTTCTGTAATGAAGCGCAGACAATTGACTTCTGGACTCGCTGGGTCAGAACTGGATCTGGTAGTGGTACAAACTTCAGCTACAGTTCCAATGCCAGGAGGAACCACACGCTGTTCGGCCACTTGTGGGCCACTATTGCCGCTACCCTTTGAAGGATCTCAGTTTGTTGAGGACCCTCAACAGAAGGTTGTGAGGAGGGAACAGATAAATCTTGGACCATCTGTTCCAGTCGAGGGACATTGCGTCCACTGCTTCCGCTAAGGGGTCCTCGTACGGGGCACGTACAGGGGCCACTTCTTGTCTTTCGTCGCAAAGAGGTCTATCTGCAGTTCTGGGACTGATTCAGAATGAAGGAGAATGATCCTGCGTCTAAGGACCATTCCGACTCTATCGGTGTGAACCTGGATAGAGCGTCCGCTGTCACATTGCGGACTCCTTGAAGGTGAACTGCCGACAGGTACCACTTCTTCTTTTCCGCCAATCGGAAGACGGCCAACATCACCTGGTTGAGAGGTGGTGACCTCGATCCTTGTCGATTCAAGTATCTCACAACTACCTCGCTGTTTATCACCACCTTATGTGGATCGAGTGACGCGGGGAGACTTTCTTTAAGGTAAGGAGCACTGCCCTAGCTTCTAGAAAGTTTTATGTGAAAGGTCTTGAATAGCCTGGACCAAGTCCCCTGGACTTTTTTCCGATGAGAGTGACCTCCCCATCCCTCCTTCGAGGCGTCTGAGTGAATCGTCACCGACGGGGGAGGTGGCTGAAGAAGAACCGACTTCTTTAGATGTCTGGCTTGGGACCAAGGCCTGAGAAGAGTACTTAGCCGAAGCAGCTGGTCTTCTCAGATCTCTTCACGCGTTTGATGCATAACTTCTCCAAACTCCGATTGCATCCTTTAGCTGTGCTCTTAGCACTGGGTCTGTCACCGAAGCAAACTGGAGAGAGCGCAGTACTCTCTCCTGCTCGTGTCTTGATATCCTTTCGGAATCTTGAAGTCTCTTGACAGAACCCGCTATCTCCTTCCTTTTCTTCGCCGGGGTGGAGAAACGGTGTGACAAAAGGTCCCAGTGGATTCCCAGCCACTGGAACTTTTGAGATGGAGAAAGTTGAGACTTTTTCTGTTGATCTTGAAGCCTAGGTACTCTAGGAACTGGATCACTTGACTGGAAGCTTGCAAGCATTCTGTCTCGGATGCTGCCCACACCAACCAGTCGTCCAGGTAGGCTACTACCTGAATTCCCTTTAGGCGTAATTGTTTGAGAGCTACGCTCGCAAGCTTCGTAAAAATCCTTGGGGCTATGTTTAGCCCGAATGGCATGGCTCCGAAGGCGTATAGTCTTCGTTGTAGCCTGAACCTAGGTAGGGGGAGAGTCGATGGCTAATTGGAATGTGCCAATAGGCGTCTAACAAGTCTATAGAGACGGAATATGCCCTCTCGGGCAGTAAGGTCCTTATGTGTTGCAGTGTTAGCATTTTGAATTTGCAATTCACTATGAACTTGTTGAGTGGCGACAAGTCCAGAATGACTCTGAGCTTTTCCGAGTCTTTCTTGGGAACACAAAACAGCCTCCCTTAGAAATTGATGGGCTTCACCCTTCGGATCACCTTTTTTCTCCAACAGTTCTTGAACGTACTCCTCCATAACGGGGGTAGAGTGTTGGAAAAACCGAAGGCACGAGGGTGGAGTGCTGTACCAGCTCCTGCCCAGTCCATTCTTGAGTAGGCTGTGGGCCCAGGGATCGAAGGTCCACCGATCCCGAAATTTCAGAAGTCTCCCTCCTACCGGTATCACCTCACTTGGACTGCCGTCCTGAGGTCTTGCCTTCCTGACCACGACCACCCCTGAATCCCCTTCCCCTTGAGGGGCGTCTAGACGAGCCTCTGGCTGCTCCTCTAGGCTTTGCTCGAAAGGAAGTAGACTGCCCTTCGAACGCTGGGGTGAATGCCGTGGACTGTGTCGACACGGCCTGGGGTACCCACTGAAAGGTGGTCGGGGTTTGTGCCACGATCTGGGGCACTGGGGGCAATGGCAATTGCAGTTGCTGTTGCTGTCTAAGAGGCTTGGCTGGCCGAGACGGTAGCCTAGTCCTCATAGTCTTCCTCTTTGGTTGAGGACCCTCATCCGGGGAAGACTTTCTTTTGATAGCCAGGCCCCACTTCTGGAGAAGGTTTCTATCCTCCAAGGCGGCCTTATCAACAACTTCTTTGACCAAGTCGGTAGGGAAAAGGTCTTTTCCCCAAATGTTGGAGGAGATTAGTTTCTTTGGCTCGTACCTCACCGTAGCCGAGGTAAACACGAACTCCCTACAAGCTCTCCTTGCCTTGACGAAGCCATAAAGGTCCTTCGTCACTGTGGCCAGATGAGGCTTGGCTACTACCATGAACATTTCATGGACCTTGGGGTCACTTGCCATCGTCTCGAGAGTAGTCTGAAGAGACATTGAGGCAGTCAGTCTTTCTTTTGTATCGAACTCACTTCGCAAAAGAAAGTCAGACAGCTTAGGGAGGTCCTTGCCGAACTGACGTCCGGCAATATCAGCCTCCAACTTTCCTACTGAGAACGTAAGATGGACGTCCTTCCAGTCTTTGTGGTCCATAGGCAGGGCCAGCGACAAGGGTTTACACTCCTCTAGGGAGGGGCAAGACTTGCTGGCCTCAATTGCTTTTAGTACAGCCAGAAACCCTTTCTGTAAAAAGGGGAAGGCTCTAGTAGGCGAGGACACAAAGGAAGGGAGCTTCCTATTCAATGCGGCTACCTTTGAGTTAGAGAAGCCCCTCTCTTTCATCGAGGATGAAAGTAGAGCTTGAGCCTTAGCATGGTCCATCACTATGACCTCCTTCGGCTCTGTCTCCTCCTTTGAAGCTGGTTCCTTCCTCAGCCGGACATAACAGTCCGGATATGATGCCTTGCTGGGCCAGAATTCCACCTCCAGGGGAACTGAGCCCAGCTTATCCGAGATGACGATCTTTCCAGTCATCATCGGCATGTGCTCAGCATACCTCCATGGGTTAGCATCTGAGCACAAGGGAAGGTCTTTCACCTTGAGCTTTTTCTGGGGCCCATGTGATTCTGCAAGGCACTGCATTCACAGTTCCATTGCAGCCGCCTTCTCCTGATTCTCCTTCTGCATTTGTTGGATCATTCCAACAATCGAAGAGAGGGCCTGTCCCAGCTCTACTGGGAGACCGGCCGATATAGAGGGGCTTGAACTTCATCCTGGGCTTCTGCCAGGAGGTCTTCCTCCTGACACCCGTCCACATCAGACATCCTGTCATTTAGCTGGATGTCTTGCATCGCGACCGCGACTTCAGCATCCACCTGGATCTGAACTTAGGGGATCTCCTCTTGAGGCTGGGGAATCACTGCATCAGCTGATGCCTTAGGGAAAGGATACGCCCTCATCTTCTCACTTGGAAGATAAGGGCCAGAAGTGTTCTTTTGGAAGCCCCTTACCCAGGTACGAAGCTTCTTCCTAGCTATTTAAATGTCTCAGTAATCAGGTTAGTGCACACAGTACATACCTGAGGGTCCCAATACCGGAGATCATCCTTGGAGACAGCGTATGCTGCGTGTCTCCTACAAAACTCATGTCCGCAGAGGTTCTTGCTGCTGACATTGCAGAAAGCACTTCCCCACTTTGGAGTGTCCTTCTGTAAAGAGAAGAAATTTCCATGAGTATCAAGTGAACTATGTATCACTGGATATGCATAGTATAGCATAACAATTCAGAAAGGAAAGACACACACTTGTGTTTCCCTCACAACCCATTGTTGCAGCCTTCCAGATAATAAAATCAAAATGGTTTATCTCTTCTAGAGTAACCAATGCAAGGTTTCCAGAGGAAACAGGTGGAGCTCACACCTAAGCAATGATTTTAAAATCCTGGATAATAGACAGGGAAGAACTCAGCTTCCTATCTGTAGGGCAACAGCAAAGGGATATGCAAGAAAAAACAATAGTGTTAGAAGACACAGTGCTGTACCAAAACCCTTACCATAGTTTTCTTCTTACTGTATATGTTATACTGAAGAATACTAGGCCAGTATAAGGGGATGTGTGCCGGCCTGCCTTTGCCGGCCGGCACACACCACAACTAGCTTTAAAGTATACTACTTAACAGCTATAGGGCGGCAGCACTCTGGTTCAAATGCCTGTGCCGGTCGGCAGCAACTGCCGGCCGGTAACAGCCAGTGTTGCCCGGCAATGGCTGCCGGCCAGCAACTACACAAGGTAGTACCCAGCTGCCGGCCACACTCTTGGTGACCGGCAGACAAGGGCTGACATAAGCCGGCCGGCAAAGGTACAAGACCGATGCCAGCTGGCAGCAAAAGAACCAGAGGACTACACCTGCCCGGCTGCCGGCCTCATAGGCCGGCAGCCGGGACAGGTACAGCACTAGAAGAGAAAAAGAAAAATAGAATGGATGCCGGGATAAGAATGTACACAACCTCCAAGCCCGGCAACCGAAAGAGTGCATATAAGGAGGGGGAGAAACTAATTCAGGCTTCCTTGACCCATGCCGTCCGGCTCTGCCGGCAGGCAGGGATGAGGGACCAAGAGAGGTCCGGGCAGCACTCGAAAACATAAGACCCTTGCCGGCCAGCAGCTCTGCCGGCCGGCAAGGGGCTGAGTCAATTCCACATCATAACCTATACTAGGTCCAGAAGTAGAACGACGTACAGTACAGTAAGACCCCTGCCGGCCAGCTCTGCCGGCCGGCAAGGGGCTGAGTCAATTCCACATCCTAACCTATACTAGGTCCAGATGTAGAACGACGTACAGTACAGTATGAAGAAAGAGGGGGAAGGGACAAGAGGGTCCTGCCAACCTTGCTTTAGTGACAGATCACCCGCAGCTAAGAAACTTATCTTAGCCTAAGGGATATCTAAGGGGAAAGGCCAGCAATACTTGCCAGCTTCCAGAGCACCAAAGCAAGGAAGGCGTTGCTACTCCCAAGGGAAGAACTTATCCTCCCGCGACAACAGCAACAGTACTAGTCTGGTAGATCACAAAAGAAGGAATCATATCCACAGAAACCTTCGGTAGTGACCTAAGGGAGCTAAGCTCCCTTTGTATGTGTTAGGTCAGCGAGGGGGACTCAGCCCCAAGCCAGACAACACAGACTCACACTAAAAACTCTGTTGTTCTGTCCCTCTTGAACCATACTACAGGAACAGGAAGGTACAGTAACACCCTAGTATAGTTTTATCGAAAATAAATTTCTGAAAAAACCACTTAGGGATAAGCCCAAGGCTTAAACAGAGGGAAAGGGATTGCATACCTTCTCCGAAGAAAAGAAAGCAACCGGGGAGTATGATAAAGTATACTAAGGCTCCATAAGCAACTAGCCTAGGCACCAAGAGAATCGATTACCTAATTCACCGAAACTCACTCGTATACTATCTTGGAAATATTCCACACAGTCTAAAATGTATAAAATATAGCCTAAAGCTTCAATAAAATTTTAATTACACTCGGAAATGTAATGCTAAATAGCTAAAATTTATTAAAGCAAAACAACCAGGAATGTCGCTCTGACTAACTAACTTATACCTAGCGAGCGACAGCGTCCAAGACGCCTCTGGTAGGCTACGGCTCTTGTATCAAAGATTAATCCTATTAATCACTCAAAATTTTACCAAGAGCCTACATTTATACATAACAGACACTATACTCAACTTATCAGAGGCCGACGAAGACGAAGAAGCCATGAAAAGTCGAATAAATCCAAGATTTGCGAGAAAAACAGGAAAAAACACCGAGTTTTTAAGCTACGCAAAAAGGAATACAGATGGCGCCAGGATTGGCGCCAGGCATGCATACGAATCGGGGGATAGGGAAGCCTTGGGAGCGGCTCCCCTTTTTCTTTCCCGAATTCGTATCTCGCCAATCACCTCCTACGAGACGAAATC
>NC_090734.1:14194637-14197137 GCF_036898095.1 Palaemon carinicauda
TGGTGACTTGAAAATTTAAGTTTGATTCATGAAGAGCATGAAATATACAATAAATTCTCCATTTAGTGTGTGATGCGTTGGTTGACGAAGCAAGTGGACAGCAAGTGTTTCATAGACGCTAGAGCAGTGTAACGGTTCTGCTTTTTTGTCTCATCACTCGCTCTTCCCTGCAATGATAATAGACCAACTTGTGTAAGCATCCTAGCTCAGGTTCTATCACGGTTGAATTTTTTTGACGTTCTCGCTCGCAAAACCTGGTAATTTCCCATTATCAATCCAGTCCAATCCTTCCCCACCATCCCCAACTGCCCGATGCATTACAAAATCCGTGAGGAGAATAAACAACATAGGTGACAACATATTCCATTGGAGTACCCCACTGTTCACTGGAAACACATTTGATAGGACTCCACAAACATTTGCTATGCTCATTAACAGGCAATCAAATTTACATATTTAAGAGGAAACTCCATAATAACGCAGGACTCTCCACAAAACTTAGCCGGTGCACACTATAAAAGGCTTTTCATAGTCCATAAATGCCATAAAAAACTAGATTTTTATATTCTACACATTGTTGTACCACACATTTTGTCAGTACAACTTCTACCTTTTCTAAATGATAATTGTTCATCTCTCAGCTTTTCATCATTTTTTCTCTCTAGTCTCTTTAGAAAGAGTATACTTTATATTTTCATGACAACTGACGTAAATGTGATGCCTCTGTAAGTATTACAATCAGTCAGATCCTTTTTTTTTTTTTTTTTTTTCCACCAATACCCATAGAACTCTTCATCAGGTTGTGCCTCTTCACAACATTCTACAAAATAATCTCTTAAGTATTCTGGGAGTCACTTCATTTTCGGTCAATATCATTTCAGCAGTTATTCCATTGTATCCAGGGGCTTTCCATCTCTTTAGTTTTTTTAATAATAGCTATGACTTCAAACACACTGAATTCATTCATTGGCACATCAAGGTCTTCCTCAGCTTCAGGTATATCAATCACATTATTTCCTTCATATCTCCCAATATGTAAGGACTTTTTTTCTTTTATTTTAAGATATACTTCTCTTTTATAATGTCAAATTATTTCTATCATAAATAATGACATTCATTCAGATGTCATCTATCATCAATAAACATTGATCTCAAGTATAAAAAATAATCTGTTATGGTTATAAATGATTAATCTATCAGCCTCTGATAATCTAGTATGAATTGCTTCACTGAAACTTAGTATTCATATAACCTTAAATTTTTCTCTTAATAATTATATCCACCGAAGAATTTAGAATTTAGCGGAACTTCACATTACGTAAACATTTGTCAGGTTATAATTTCCACTTATTATTACTGTCCGTCTCACTTATTTGGATAAGCGTAACCAGAATTTTATAAAGTAATAAGAGATTCAATTATTTTTATATCTAATTGAATTTAATTGAACTGGATCATTTCTATTACAGTTTTTACAAATGTTACAGAATCAGAAATATTGTTGATTAAAATAGTGCCTCCTCCTGTTGCCTTTACAAAAGTTAGAAGACTTTGTTGTTATATAATTTGAAGTTATTAATTCTTTATTCAGAGAGGATTTGTAGTGTGTCAGTGTTTTTTTTAATACACGTGTACTTAGTATTATAATGAAAAAAAAAAGAAGAAAAAAGAAAAGATATTTTGAAATAAAGAACCATTGTTTTTTTTTCTGCACTTTTACTGTTGATTCCCATTTCTACCTGGTGTCCATCACCACACTTTGTAGACCCCAAAGAACAGTCTAATATTTATATAAATTGATGTTTCGGATGATATTGCTATTTTTCTATCCATCAATCTCACAAATAGAGGGTTATTATTTAAAGGCAGACATTAACCAACCCAATAAGTCAAACTTGAATCTTACAGAGCAGTCTAGAGTTTTCTTAAGAACTGGGAAGTTGTTGATATACAGTTGCTAACCATCCTCAGAGGAAGTCAGCTATTTATAAATCCAGAACAAAAATAAAACTGTAACTCATCAATTGCATTTGATTATTGTTATTATTACCTCCGACAAGGAGGTTATGCAATCGTGTCGGTTTATTTATTTCGTTACCTGTATTTATTTATTTAGTTGTGTGTCTGTGGACAGGATTACAGCAAAAGTGTTCGACAGATTTGGACGAAATTTTCACCAAAGATAGATCTAACGTCATGGACGACCCCATTAAATTTTGGAGATGATCCGGATCCAGATTCTATATCCAGATTGTTATTTTCCGCCATTTCTGACTACAGAATTGCGTCAAAACTACTGAACGGATTATTACAAAATTATCACCACAGATAGATCTTAAGTAATGTACGACATCCTTAAATTTTGGAGATGATCCGGATCCAAATACGGATTCTAGATCCGCATTTGCGTTTTGCC
The DNA here is from genome assembly GCF_036898095.1 of Palaemon carinicauda. NCBI lineage: Eukaryota > Metazoa > Arthropoda > Malacostraca > Decapoda > Palaemonidae > Palaemon > Palaemon carinicauda. The sequence continues at coordinate 14,197,054 of NC_090734.1, forward strand.
GCCATTTCTATGGATAGAATTACGTCAATACTACTCGACAAATTTTGACGAAATATCCTCCACCTACTGTATAGATCTTAGTAC
>NC_090734.1:14202137-14209637 GCF_036898095.1 Palaemon carinicauda
TTGATATATGATATACATAATTATATTTGAAATAAAAAATGGGAAAAGTTGCCAGTGAACGAGATTTTCATTGCATCCTACTTCAAAGTCATGAATTTATCTTTAATGTGATCAAATAAATATTTACAAAGTCGATGCTTTTTTTCAATATAGGAAATATCACCGTTTTAGATTTAAAAGCCTAAGGTCTGTAAGAAAATATATAGAATATACGATGAATGAAAAATCCATTTTCTTGCATATATGCACACTAACAGACAACAAGTATTGCCTACCTACATATAAAATGCATATATATATATATATATATATATATATATATATATATATCTATATATCTATATATATATAAATCTATATATATATATATATATATATATATATATATATATATATATATATATATATACATATATATATGTATATATACATATATATATGTATATATACATATATATATGTATATATACATATATATATATATATATATACATATACATATATAAATATATATATATATATATATATATATATATATATATATATATATATATATATATATATATATATGTATATATATATATATGTCACAAGTACTATTCACTAATTAATATATTTAAACAAGCTATGCAATAGCACTTGAAGGTTCTTTTAGTCTTTTAAATGATGTAGACGAAGTGGTGATAAACAAGTATAAGAGTTTTTTTTTTAAAGTTTTAATTATAACATTAGCAAAAAGAATACATAACATTTAATTGATAAAAAAAGTGAATAATATGGAATAGTCACGTGGTTATAATAAATGACAAACAAATATCAAAGAACGGTGATCATTTCATCAATAATAATGTACGTAACAAATATAAATGATTGCTATCTGGTTTTACATTACATATATAAGAAATAGGTAACTTATTTAACAATAACCAAATACAGTGAAAAGATAAAGAGTACACTCGCGACTACTGCCGTGCGGTCGGTCACTTATCCCTTGTGCATACGGCCACAACCCTCAAACATGCTTTCGTGTCTTCGACAGGCCAATAAACACGCTCTCTCTCTCGATCATAGCGACCAGTGCACATTTTACGATTACCGTAACATTTACCATTAAACACCAAGCACCAATACTTCGGTGACGGTAAACAAAAAACACTGACGAAGACCACTTTCAAGTAGGGCTGATATATAAAATCCTAGGTGGCAGGGATCTCGACCTCTTCCGCACAACAGCACCACGAATGCACTCCCGAGTTATTTCTGGTGATCCCCATTTCACCTCTGAAGAGAGAGAAACAGTAACTAAACAGCTGTCCAAAACAAAATATCACAACCAATCTTCATGGTAACAAGACTTCGTTGGTAATAACAGTTGGGTCTTTAACTCGGCTTAACTCTGAAATCCCTATATACATACAAACATTACTTACTATGATTTTAAATATAGTAATAACCTAAATAATAAACAAATATATATAAGTACACGGTGACAATACCTCCCCCCTTAAAAAAGAAAATAACAATTTTCTGTACTTGCAACTTATATATCAGTTTCACATCTGCTCAAATAATCAGCTCCAACATTCTCTGAGCCTTTTATAACTCTTATATTGAAGTGATATGGTTGTAGACTCAATGACCATCGCATTAATCTTGGATTTAATTCTCGAGCAGTTTGAAGATAAGCCAAGGGCTTGTGATCAGTCTCCAGAACGAAGGATCTTCCATACAAATAGACTGCGAACTTCTGTATCCCCCAGACTATGGCTAGGCACTCCTTCTCCACGGCAGCATACTTAGTTTCCCTCGGTAGTAATTTTCTACTTTCATAGGCAATCGGACGCTTCACTCCATCCACTTCTTGCAGAAGTATGGCACCCAATCCAGCGTTCGAAGCATCTGTACGTAATACGAATTCAGCCTGCAAATCTGGAAGTAAAAGAATAGGCTTGGCAGCAATTTTGTTCTTAAGAGAAATAAACGCCCGGTCATGCATTTCATTCCACAAGAGGTTATTAGGCTGATTTTTCTTGGTGAGATCTGTAAGACAGGACGCGATGGTAGAGTAATTTGGAATGAATTTGCGATAATAACCACATAATCCCAAAAATGAACGCAATTCCTTCTTGGTCCTCGGATGTTTTGCACCAACAATTTTCTCCACTTTATCTTTAATAGGCCACATTTTATTCCCGCCTACAACGTGTCCCAAATATTCAATTGAATACATCCCAAAGAAACATTTAGTAGGTTTAGCAGTTAGTCCGGATTTTTTTAGTCTACTCAAAACTTCTTCCAAAAGATACAAATGCTCTTCCCAAGTTTTTGAATGAATTATCAAATCATCTAGAAAAAAACTCACACCCTCTAAACCTGCAAATAAACTTCTCATCATCTTATTGAAAGTGGCTGGGGCATTCACAAGTCCAAATGGAAGCACTTTAAACTGGTACAGTCCTAAATCTGTTTGAAATGCAGTATACTGTTTACTATCCTCATCCAAAGGAATTTGCCAATAACCGCGGGATAAATCCATCTTAGAGAAATATATACTTCCAGTTAAGCTGGCAAATATCTGCTCAGGGTCACACATAGGCTCACTATCAAAAATAGTTAAGGCGTTCAATCTTCTAAAATCTAGACAAATTCGCTTTGAGTTATCAGGTTTCGAAACCACTACCATAGGGGCGGAATATGGAGAACTTGAAGGCTCAATAATATCCAAAACTTTCATAGATTCTATTTCTGAATTCACATCTCTGCGTAAAGCATAGGGAATTTTGTAGGGTTTTACTTTAACAATTTCTTCTCTTACCAACCTGATTTGGTGTTTGATCACGGGAGTGCGCCCGGGAATGTCAGACATTACCTCTCTGTAGCGGCTAAGGAGAGCTTCCAGATTCTGCTTTTGATTTTCCTGCAATTTCTTATTCAGATTGGCTTGTTCCCAAGTAGGTGAAGGTCCCGTATCAGGCACTAGTAGGGGTGAAAAATCCTCCTGTGGATCCTCCTCGACCACTGCAATTGTATCTATACTTTCTCGAACTTCTACAGAAGTTTTATTCCTAGGAATGTAAGCTTTAAGCAAGTTAGCATGATAAAGTTTCCTTTTCCCATTTATTTGAATTTCATAATCCATCTTCCCCCTCACACCAACAACAAGAAAAGGACCCTTCCACTGAAGTAACAATTTATTATTAGCCTTGGGTAATAGTAAGAGAACTTCACTGCCAATTTTAAATGTTCTATTTCTAGCCTTTTTATCATAAAAGAATTTATATTTACCTTGCGACTTCCTCAATTCCTCTTGGGCCAACTTACAAGTTTCTTCTAATTTTTCTCGAAGGTTGAATACATAATCGTAAGTAGTTCTTACCTCTTCCTCATTTCTCTCCTTATCCCACAAATCTCTCAGAATAGCTAAAGGGCCACGCACCGTTCTCCCGTATAATAATTCAAAAGGGGAAAACCCCATGCTTGCTTGTGGAGATTCTCGGTATGCAAAGAGAACTGCCGGCAGGTATCTATCCCAAGTAGTAGGTTGTTCAGCACACATCTTTTTAATCATAGATTTCAACGTTCCGTTGAACTTTTCAACTAGCCCATTCGCCATCGCATGATAAGGGGTTGTAGGAAGATGCTTGATTGACAAAAGACCTCTAACTTCGTCCATCATCTGCGATGTAAATTGACTGCCTCTATCAGTCACCATTTCTTCAGGAATCCCAACTCTGGAAAAGAAACTTAACAAGGCATCACCTACACGCTCAGTTTCGATAGATGGTAAGGCTAATGCTTCAGGGTATCTGGTTGCATAATCAACCATGGTCAGGATATATTTGTTACCAGAACTACTTCTTGGCAAAATAGGCCCTATCAAGTCAACAGCAACACGTTTAAAAGGAGTGTCAATGAGCGGTACCTCTCCCAAAGGTACCTTTCCAACTTTTCCTTTAGGATAAGTTTTCTGACAAATGTCACACGACTGACAGAATCTCTTTACTGCTGCCCCAATACCTGGCCAGTAAAACTCCTGCCTTATTCTACCTAAGGTCTTCTCAGCACCCAAATGACCTCCAAGTATTCCTTCATGTGCCATGCTCATCACACCCTCTCGAAGCTTAAATGGTAATACTAGTTGCTTGTGTTCAATACCTCTGTCTGAATATATTCTGAACAATAATCCTCTCTCCAAAACTGCCTTACCTTTTCCATCTCTAGTAATAGCTTTACCAGTTCTTGCATCATCTCGCAGAGATCTTAAGCTTGGATCCTCTTCTTGCTCTTTTTGAATTTCCTTTGAATCCATGTCCCAAGAAATCTTAGAGTCTAACGTTTTCAGCTTTTGGAATGCAGATTTAGATGTCTTTGCCCCAGCTCTCGTTAATACGGCACCGGAAGTGGGTTCCTCTAACCTTGTTGCTCCAGGGATGTTACCTATAATGAGATCATAAAGAGGGTCCTCCATGCACACAGCAAGGGTAGTACCCGTGAAAAATGGCGACTGAATATATATTTCAGCCAAAGGATAAGTTTCTACAAGAGTCTTGTTCATATATCGAATCCTACTGTACTTACCAGTAAAACATTCAACAGGCACCAAGTCTTTTTTAGCTACGACAGTTGTACAACCAGTGTCCCTCAAAACTATCACTGGGTTTCCGTATAAACTACCCTCCTTGACAGGCATATCAGAAGCAACACTTGCCCACTCAGTATGATAATTTTTAAACACTTCATTATTTATATCCGCAACAGGATCCTTAAAATTACCTTTACGGCCCTTTTTGGTCCAACAAACAACTTCTCCTGCTGCAGCATGACCACTTTTCTTGGATCCTTTTGCATGTTCTAGACAACTAGAAACCTTATGACCTACTTGTCCACATTTAAAACACTTAATAGAGGGTGAACATCTAATGGGTTTAGCCATCTGCTCAGGAAGAGCTTCCCCGGATAAGTCAACTCTGTCACCACGTACTGTAGAAAAATATTTAGAATTATGAAATAAACCTCCATGAGCTTGAACATAACTTTCAGCTAAATCAATCATTTTGTTAAACGATAATGGTAATCGCTCTCTCAGATGTACCTGCAACTGCCTGCCACAACTCTGCAAAAATTGCTCCATAAGAAATAAATCAGTTAAGCCTTCACAAGTCATTTCAAACTTCGACATTTCAATCCACCTCTTCAAGAGATGTCTTAATCTAGACACAAACTGTTGAACTAGCTCATTCTTCTGAGGTTTAACTGACCGAAACTTTACTCTGAAACCTTCCCCAGTACAATCAAATCTTTTCATAAGTGATTCAGAAACCTTACTATAATCCAAAGCATCCTCAGGTGAAAGTCTAACGTAAACTTCCAAAGCTGCACCCTTTAAATGTGAACTTAGAATTATAGCCCAATCCTCTTTAGGCCACTTAGCTGCACTGGCAAGAACTTCAAACCTCCTAAGATATGCATCAATATCATCTTTGTTTTCATCAAAATCAGGAATAGAAGGACCTTTAACTTTTACTCTTACCTGGTTACCTTCAGTGTCGGAGCCTCCGGTATTAACTGGCGAGTCCTTTATTTCTTTTTGCAGTTTCAATTTCTCAATCTCCCGTTTTTGCAAACATTCTTGCATATTATACAAACTAATCTCATGAGCTCTATCTCTCTCACTTTTTTCACGTTCATATTCACGCTCCTTTTCTTTCTCTATGCGTTCCCTTTCTCTTTCCTCACGAGCAGCTTCTAGTTTTTCACGTTCTAATTCTCGTTCCTTATTTCTAATATCCCTTAAAGCACTTTGTTCATCAATTACAAATCTTCTAAGATCTTCGCCTTCATAACCAAGCTCTTTTCCGAGAGCTGTTAATTCCGCGATAGAAGACATACTTACAGACTGATTTTAAGATTACTCAATTTTAACACAATTTATCTTTTAAACCACTGTCTACATCCTATCACGGTCGCCAGATGTCACAAGTACTATTCACTAATTAATATATTTAAACAAGCTATGCAATAGCACTTGAAGGTTCTTTTAGTCTTTTAAATGATGTAGACGAAGTGGTGATAAACAAGTATAAGAGTTTTTTTTTTAAAGTTTTAATTATAACATTAGCAAAAAGAATACATAACATTTAATTGATAATAAAAGTGAATAATATGGAATAGTCACGTGGTTATAATAAATGACAAACAAATATCAAAGAACGGTGATCATTTCATCAATAATAATGTACGTAACAAATATAAATGATTGCTATCTGGTTTTACATTACATATATAAGAAATAGGTAACTTATTTAACAATAACCAAATACAGTGAAAAGATAAAGAGTACACTCGCGACTACTGCCGTGCGGTCGGTCACTTATCCCTTGTGCATACGGCCACAACCCTCAAACATGCTTTCGTGTCTTCGACAGGCCAATAAACACGCTCTCTCTCTCGATCATAGCGACCAGTGCACATTTTACGATTACCGTAACATTTACCATTAAACACCAAGCACCAATACTTCGGTGACGGTAAACAAAAAACACTGACGAAGACCACTTTCAAGTAGGGCTGATATATAAAATCCTAGGTGGCAGGGATCTCGACCTCTTCCGCACAACAGCACCACGAATGCACTCCCGAGTTATTTCTGGTGATCCCCATTTCACCTCTGAAGAGAGAGAAACAGTAACTAAACAGCTGTCCAAAACAAAATATCACAACCAATCTTCATGGTAACAAGACTTCGTTGGTAATAACAGTTGGGTCTTTAACTCGGCTTAACTCTGAAATCCCTATATACATACAAACATTACTTACTATGATTTTAAATATAGTAATAACCTAAATAATAAACAAATATATATAAGTACACGGTGACATATATATATATATATATATATATATATATATATATATATATATATATATATATATATATATATATATATATATATATATATATATATATATATATATATATATATATATATATATATATATATATATATATATATATATATATATATATTATATATATATATATATATATATATATACATATATATATATATATATATATATATATATATATATATATATATATATATATATATATATATATATATATGATAAATTTTGAACATAGAGAATTGTTTTTTTTATTCAAATAAGCCACATATGTTTCATACATTAATGTCTGGATTCTCTTAACGACCTCGGGATCAGAGGCCGGGGCGAAATCACACAAAGACAAGAACTTGTGACCGGCCGGTAGTCGAACCCTGGTCCGGCAAACTTGTATAGACAGTGACTTAACCACTTGGCCACGAAGAAAGATATATATATATATATATATATATATATATATATATATATATATATATATATATATATATATATATATATAGATAGATAGATAGATAGATAGATAGATATATATATATATATATATATATATATATATATATATATATATATATTAATGTATGGTTCCCTGGGCCT
>NC_090734.1:14217137-14219637 GCF_036898095.1 Palaemon carinicauda
ATTTAAACCTTTGCCATTAATAAAGAGAGAAGGAGGAATCTGAGAAGTGTAAAACGCTATAGAGGTGCAGATATTCGTAGTGATCACCAGCTCCTCAATGCCACGCTGAAATTAAAGCTTAAAGCACATAACAGAAAGATAGATAGAATACTTAGGTTTGATATAACCAAGATTTTATAAGAAGAGCACAGAGAAACATTTGCAATGGAATGTAGGAATCGATTTGCAGTCTTAGAGACTTTAAGAGACGAAGAACAGACAATTAATGAAGAATGGCGTGATATTAAAAACATATATCAGTCAATTGGTTGTGAAGTCTTGGGACACGCAGTTACAAGGAGAAAGCCATGGATATCAAGGTAGAGCATGCTAAGTATTCAAGTATTGATAGTGAGGTCAAAAGAAAATCCAGGAATGACTGGAGAGAATATTTAGACAGTAAAGCAGATGAGACTGACAAAGCTATGAATTCAGGAAGTGGCTATGGTGTAAGAATTGCTCATAGAATTATTAATGAAAACTCGACTCGGATAAAGAAGAAGAAGCATATACCCATCAAAAAGAGAGATAGATCTGTTATAGCAACAGAAGATGAAGAAAGACAACGTTGGATGGAACACTTTAGTTATGTTATGAATAAGAGATATGAAGAGAATAATTTGATTTATATACCTGAAGCTGATGAAGACCTTGATGTGCCAACGAATGAATTCAATGTATTTGAAGTCGAAGCTATCCTGAAAAAAAAAAAAAAAAATACAGCAGATGGAAAGCCCTGGTATGCGATGCAATAACTGCCGAGATGATACTGGCCGAAAGCGAAGTGACTCCCGGGCTACTTACGAGATAATTTTGTAGAATGCAGAATGAAGAGGCAAAACCTGATAAATAGAAGTTAAAAAAAAAACGATGGAAATAATTACAGAGGCATAACACTTACGCCAGTTGTTATGAAAATATACATTATGCTTGTTCTTAAGAGCGTGGAGAGAAAGATTGATGAAAAGATGAGAGATGAACAAGCTGGAATCCCTTCGCTTGATTCTCACTGCATATGTTTGCTTATCATATATTCATATTTGTGTTTATGCAGTATGTATGCGTGCATCTCTCATTGTGCTTGTTTATTAATGGTAGAGAGAGAGAGTGACTGTAGTTTTTATGCAATTACAAAGAAGTGAGAGACATACTCGCTATTTACATATATATTACTGCAGCATATTTCCCTGGTCTTTTTAGAAAGAAGAAGGAAATTCAATTTATTCTCATAAAATATACGAGAGAGAGAGAGAGAGAGAGAGAGAGAGAGAGAGAGAGAGAGAGAGAGAGAGAGAGAGAGAGAGAATGCGGGGATACTTGATATATATATATATATATATATATATATATATATATATATATATATATATATATATACATATATATATATACAGATATATATATATATATATATATATATATATATATATATATATATATATATACATATAAAAAAATATATATATATATATATATATATATATATATATATATATATATATAATATGTGTATGTATGTATCTATATATGTATTCATACATATATATATATATATATATATATATATATATATATACATATATATATATATATATATATATATATATATATATATATATATATATATATATATATATATGTGTATTTATATATGTATATATATAGTATAGATATATATATATATATATATATATATATATATATATATATATATATATATATATATATATATATATATATACAGAGAGAGAGAGAGAGAGAGAGAGAGAGAGAGAGAGAGAGAGAGAGAGAGAGAGAGAGAGGAGAGAGAGAGAGAGAGAGAGAGAGAGTTTGTGAGGATAATTTATAGGGTTTGGAAAGTGATATTCCATAGTGTAAGTAAACTAATATGAAATGTATTAATAGCATATAATAAGAAAAAATAGACAGTAGTAATCCTTATAATCCTTTTTTAAAAACTTCACAAGTAACAAGACTCTGACCCTGCCTTCAAAAGAGACGAGTGCTAACTTTTTATCAGTATTTAAGTATGTAATTCTTTAAGGAGACTCATTTAGTTGATTTTAAGAGCATATACTTACTTATGGAATCCGAAGACGAGCTATCTATGAATGATAAAGAATTGGGGAATAATCAATTAAAAAACCCCATTTCTAACGTATATTATGACTCAAACACAGCCATATGTTTAATTTGAGATATTCCTATTTTGCACATATCCAGAATTAGCTTTCGTCTTACCGTTTGTGAAGGAGAGAGAGAGAGAGAGAGAGAGAGAGAGAGAGAGAGAGAGAGAGAGAGAGAGAGAGAGAGAGAGAGAGAGAACTCAATTATGATGTCATCAAATAGTTTTTAAGTAACGTACGAGTTAAGCTTATTCAAAGATATTTTTCCTTTTTTTTATATATTTTCGGTTCTGAATTGACCGAATATCTATGAATGGAAAGTATTATAATGGGTT
>NC_090734.1:14224637-14262137 GCF_036898095.1 Palaemon carinicauda
CCAATATCAGCAAACAAGACTTCATTGTTCTTACAAAGGTGATTTCTGTTTATAAAAAAAAGGTTATTAAGCAGTAATAACTGTAACTTACTTACTTACTTTGACGGCAGATTTTCCGGTCCCACATAGCAGGGGAACCCCACTCTCTACAAGACCTCCACTGTCGTTTTATCTTGTTCGCTCAGAGTGTTTAACGTTTCACATCGCTTATTGTTCATTAACTGTTAAATCGTCACTGTTGTATGACTTCACTTTCCTCTTGAAAGCCTTAAGGTTAGGCTCCAGGATCAGAGGGTGAATTTTCCCAATTTTTTTTTCTTTGCTAAAAGTCTTCCTTTTGCCTATCAGAAGGCTGTGATATGTGTAGAATTCATCTCCAGCCTCTATAATGCCCCCCCTGGTCATCAACGCCCCCCTTATGTTAATAGTAAAAATACGAAATATCATTAATAATTTTCTAATTTTTTCAGTTTACCCCTTAAAAACTGTTCAAAGTCGTTTTCTCATATCAGTGATACCAAAGAAAATGGGCTCAGGGGAGACTATGATTTTATATCCAATATTTTCGTCATCAGACAAAAATCGTAATTTCTCGTTTTTTCTTTTTCGGGAGAGGGGTGTATTTCTTTTCTTGTCCTGCTCTTATGCCTTAAGTAATATAATATTTAGATGTTTTAGGCCATCAAGTGACATAATACCTAGAAAAACACAGAAGGTTTTTTCCCTAAATCGAAATTTTAATTTTTGGTGAATATTTATTTCTAGGTATCCCTCCATCACCAGCCGGGCTTTCACTAAAGTTAATGCTCATTTTTTTCTAACTGTGTGCTTATTTACTGTTCGATTTTGATAAAACTTTGTCTGCTTGTTCCAGGTGGATAAACAAACATAATTACAGAGCAAATTTCAATTCAAGACATTAGTTGCTCACTGGTCACCAAACAAATTTTATGTCGCTAGCTCCGATTTTCACATTTTTATTCATAAAATCCTTTATTTTCCCTGTAGGATGATAAAACTTACAGAGGATATGCCTTATTATAGTGCTAATAATCCCTGAAAATTTCATTAGCGTGTCTTGATTAGTGTATTTTTGGGAAATATTTTTTACGATTGGCACCCCTTGAATGCGGAGCCTAACCTAATGTCTTCAATCATTCGGTTGTCTCGTGGGAGCTTATTATATAGTCTCAAGGCCGCATATTTAAAGGCTCTGGAGCCCAGAGTAGAAATATATCTAGATTCCAATAGTTTGAAGCCATTTGTAACTATTCTCGTATCGACACCATTTGTTGGCTACGCAATATGTGGAAATTCTCTTAAGTACTTTGGATGACCGGTTCTGATAACTTGGTGGGTTATTGTACATATTTTAGATTCAATTATCCCTTCTATCGACAGTCAGTGTAAATCAATTAGTAAGCGGTGATCCAAGGTAGGACACCTTTTATCCGTCTACCTCCTCTGTTAATTATGTTTCGTAATAACCTAAGTTGCACATTTGGTAAATTGTAATAGATGAAGTTGCAGTAGTCAATCCTGGTAATAACACAGTTCATCACAAGTTTCTTTACAGAATTTTTGTCATGGTACTTTTTTATAAATACAATTTTTCTTAGATGATAATCAGCAGTTTTTATTACATTATTTATTTGGGAATTGAAAGACAGGTTACAGTCAAGAAATACACCTAGATCTCGAACTTTACGAGATATCGGCACTGAGTCATTATTTATGTTCATTTGAATATTACGCTAGTTTCTCACGCTGTTTCTCATACTCACCACCATGAACTAAGTTTTGTTCTCATTTAATTTTAGTTGTTTCAATGCCATCCATTCTCTAACACTAGCAAGGATTCGGTTTAAAGTTTCAGTACTGTCATCTATATCATTTATAGATAAACTTCACACCATGCTTTGTAGTATTTTTGATAGACCAATAGTATAGATGAAGAATAAGATTGGGCCAAGTACACTCCCTGGGGTTCCCCTATGTTTAAGGGTTCATATGATGAATAAGAAATTCCAATTTGTACACAGTAATTTCTACCAACCAAGTAGTCTTTTAGGTATTCATAAGCTTAATCTTCAACGCCAATGTACCGTAGATCATTTAGTAGCAATTCATGCACAACTGTATCAAAACAGCACTGAGATTGAGCAATACTACAATACCACATTTATTTTCATCCATCATTTCCTGCATATCGTTTACAACAGAGCAGATGGTTGTCTACGAAAGTATAGTTTTCTGTAAGCAGATTGGTTGTCAGGCAAAGCTTCTATTACTTCTAAATGGCTGACTAGTTGTTCAAGAATTACATATTCAAGCACTTTTGAGACAAAGGATAGATTTGAAATAGGTCTATATGAGCTTAATTCCTGGTAGTCCAGTGCATTTTTCAGAACTAGTGTGACTATTGCCATTTTCTCAGATTTGGGAAACTTACATTCACGAATGCTTGCATTTGCTAATCTGATTATTATTTCAGCTAGAATAGAAAAGTTTCTCTCTCCAATTACTCAAGATATTGGCATAGGATCGATCGCGTAGTTTGTTTTCTTTGCTCTCTTGATAATCCTGGTGACGCCATCTTGTGTTATGTTGTTAAATCTTATATAATTTTGTCAGTATGTCTGGCGTATCATTAACCTGATGTTGAATATTTACAAAGGACATGGTTATATTTACAATTTGGGTTTTAAAGAATACTAGACATTTATTTGCAAGTTTCTGGTCACTGTATCCATCAGGTAGCTTCTTTTTTTTTTTTTACATTTCCCAATATACAATTCAGGAGACGGTATAAAAATATTTATGTCTGTTGCTGCTTCGAGGATCTTTCTCCTATAGTATTAACTTTTTTTTTTCTTCTTAGAAGGTAGTTATATTGACACGTAGCAGTTTTGTATTCTACACAAGTACTTTCCGTTTTTAACCAATTCCACTTTCTTTACGCCTGTTTTTCGCTCTATTTACACCAAAGTCTTTCCATCAAACCAAGGAGATTGGTATTTTATAGCTATAGTCTTTTCCATCGGTGGCAACATGGTATCATATTAACTTTTACTCACTTTATTATAAGTGGTCGTAAGACAGTTAACACACTTAGCTCCCAACAGGCGTTGGTCATCATGATCACAAGGAATGTCGAGAGCATCATTTATTTTCATTGTAACTTCTTCAGTAAATACGGTAGGAGAAAAAATTGAATCATGTCTATAGTTTATTTTCTTTACTAATGTATGTTTCTGTAGAGGTAGACTAAACGTAATAAGTTTGTGCACTGGGAAGATAGTACATTTCTCTTCAATGTTTATATCAGATACATTATTAGTCATATCATAACTTAAAACTAAGTCATACGTATGCCCAGTTAAAGTAGTTGTACAGTCGACATTATTCACCAGTCGATACGATTCTAATAACTCACTAAATGCCAAAACATCAAGATTTGATGCGTCATCCATCCAAAAATAGAATTTTTCACAGATAACCAATTAGTTTTTCTCCATGATAATCATCTCAATGAAAGCACCGAATTCTTCATAAAAGATACTAGTGTTTGTTCTCGGTGGTTTGTGGCTGTTACAGAGGATATTTTTCTGTTGTTTTGGGTAAAGCTTATTTCTATATTTTCAAACCTTGTTACACTAGTTCTTTTCAACATTTTGGGATTTGAGTAACTTTTATGAATGATGAGTCCGACACCCCACCAGACCTACCTTCTCTCGGTATGTGAAAGAAGGCGTGTGTGGAGGGTGTAGTTTCAATGGTCTTTGCCTTATCCAAATTATTTAACAATGTTTCAGATAATGCTACTATGTCCAAATATTTCTCGTTTATCAATTCTCGAATATGAATAGTATTGTTACCTTCAGATTGTATATTTACACAGCCACAGTCCATAGTAACCATGATCAGTATTTTCTGCTAGGCTTTTCCAAGTCATAAGCCTTGCATTCTCTTGAATTCACTATGTGGTCACTTGATTTGTTGAACTTTGTGCAGTTTACACACTTTGACATTTGCGAATTACACTCCTTGGTGGAATGCTTTCCTAAACATTCCCCGCAGACTATCATTCTTACACTTGCAATCTTTTTCAAGATGTTCATACCTCTGACAGTGGTAGCAGGTGATCACGTGGTACCTATCACGTATGTTATAAGTACCCCATCGTAACGAAACGTTGTCCCCATAATCATGAATAGCCCTCCGAACTTCAAAATTACATCCCAGCACATAGTGGGCAGTCCAACCCGAAGCATTTTTCTTCAGGACTACACTTATCTTCTCTTCTATATATTTTGCATTAGGTACAGGCAACGATTTCTCTAAATCAAAAAATTTACCACATCATCTTCATTATTGTACACATGGCATATCATTATTTTTTATTTTAGTTTTCGGATTTTTCTTGTTTCAGTGTCAGCAACCAATGTCTGAATTTTGTTTGCCACCTTTTCTCGGATCATTTTGTTTGCAAAGTTTACAACAACATATCCATTTGTAGTTGACCTCCTGTTAAGTATAGGAATGTCTTCAAGTGCCTGTTCAACCTCGCGTTTTCTTTCAGTACTTTTAGTTGTTGTATTTGTTTATTAATTACCAACATAATTTTTTCCTTAACTTTACCAGCAAATATCGGTTTCTCCGGTTTGGGGTCTATCAATGTTTGAAGTGTTGCCTTAATTGATTCCATATTCAAGCAAGAATATCAAATTTCTCAGTGAGGTCAGTAGGCTGGGTGGAATTTGCTGCGTGTGCGCTAAGGTCCGCAAGTTTGTTGTCCAAGTCAGCTATATTCGCTTCTTGTTCACACAAGGCCTCTTCTCTCTTATACACATCTTCCTTCAAATTTGATGTATATAAATTGGCTTTTCTGGCTTCACCTACGTGGGGTGGGCATAACAAATCAAGGCTCTTTCGTTCATTATCAGTGACGCCTGTCACTATTTACACACATTTCTTATGATAAAAGCTATTGCAGTCATATCCTATCCATTTTTTCCGGTCTCTCTCCTGGGTTTTACATATGAGGCAGAAATAGTTAGAGACATAGTGCACTGTTTCTTGTCACTTGGGTTGTTAACTAATATCTTTTCAATGATATTCTAAGCGAGAAACAAACATCTAAAACACGACTCAGGGCTTGCTGAACGGAGCTTCGCGCAAAACACGTCCACACCTTAGCGGCTTAACTACTCAACTACTAAATTGTATATAATCAGTTGGTAAAGTGTTGTGTCTAGCTTTATATAAGTAAGAAGCCTTATAATTTATAAAATAGTATAACACTAGATCACAGAGGTTATAATGGTCTGGTAATGTGAAGAAAATGAAAGACGATAGGATGGTAAAATAAGTTTACCAATTTGCAGATTCCATTTTTTAAGGATCATAAAAATACCGCCCTCTCAATGGGCAAACACACACTCTCTCTCTCTCTCTCTCTCTCTCTCTCTCTCTCTCTCTCTCTCTCTCTCTCTCTCTCTCTCTCTCTCTCTCCCTAGTTGTTTAATTCACTAATTAAGAGAAATGCAAACCACATGTCTTATCTCTTAAGTTTTTCCCTGTACCCAACCCACTACCGCCACCAACAGAAACCTTTTGTATATGATGGTCCAGAGGAATAGTAAGGTACTTCATACTTCCTTTGATTATACATGAACTCTTTCATGAAGATCCAAAAACAAACAAGTAATTAAGTGTATGAAGATCACATTCGACGTAAAGAAAGAAAACGAAGCATAGGTATTGCGCCAGATATTAAAAACGTAAATTTATTGCAATATCACTATAGGGAAATCATTGCTCTTCAAAATTTATGTATTTATGGAGACCATATATCTTGATTTACATGCCCTGACTAATGGAAGGAAATTAGGTTTTTCAGCATTATTATTAAGAACCGCTCAAATTTGAATATAATAACTAATTCCTGTCTATGAGAAAGTAAATATACACTACGAATATTCATACATATCGACACATATTTCTAACGATGTGCCCGGAGCTGAGTCATGATTTTATCAATAATAATCTTAATATTGTATATAAATAATTTTGATAATTTTAATATCTTAAATAGTAATAATAATACTAATAATAATAATAATAATAATAATAATAATAATAATAATAATAATAATAATAATAATAATAATAATAATAATAATAAAACATTTAATAATAATAATAATAATAATAATAATAATAATAATAATAATAATAATAATAATAATAATAATAATAATAATTCATAGAAGGATAGCTCTCGAGCAAATAACTTTCTTTAGAGACAGCAGGGATGGTTATAGGACCCAAGGGGACAGATAAGGATGAAAATTGCATGTTTACAATCAATCGTGTTCTGTCAATAAAGTTTGAATATTCATGAAATAGATGACGAACAACGGTATAATGCTAGAGTTGAAACGGTTGCAGTGATGAAGAAAACGTATGTTTAAAGTTTAAAGGTCGTTCTTGAATGGCTGGAGGTAAGTATAATGACCTAGAGAATGACCTTATATCCATATAATCAGAACCCAAGCCTCCTCTTCACCCAAGCTATGACCAGGGAGGGCCAGCAAATAGCTGCTGATGACTCACAAGATATATCTATAGGCTCCCCGAAACACCCCATCCTTAGCTCACAAGGATGTTAAGGTTGCAGATGCAAGAGAGTATTGAGTTCGACAGGGACTCGATCTCCCGTCCGGCAGATCACCAGGCAGAGACGTTTCCAATAGTCCACCACAACCTCTGATGACGGTTGCAGTACTAAAGAAAACGTGGATAGGATATCCTTCTTTATTTGTATGTGTTGCTTACTGTACATTTATTGCAATGGTATAAAGGTGCGAATACCCTCATTTTCAACTGTGTTGTAAAGAAATTCTCTCTCATTGATTTAAAGTTCCTAACATTGTAGCAACTTAAATTCTTCCTTAATTTAGAAATGAATTAGATTTTTAATAACAATCAATCAAGGTCTTCTCATCGTATTGGAACTATTCATAGCTAAATGAATTTTCTATTATAAGTTATTCAAAATATTCTCTTAAAATTTCATTAATATATAATGAAAATGATTTTTAGATCCTTCTCTTTTGGTGGAATTACTTAATAATAGCTTAAATTTCACACACACACACACACACACACACACACACACACACACATATATATATATATATATATATATATATATATATATATATATATATATATATATATATATATATATGGTATTTCTAACGTAGTTATTGTGTAATGTATATGATTTCTGATTAAATGGGCGGTAAAATTAAATCCGTCGTTTAAAGTTAGTGATAATATAGATATCATGCTTATTTTCGTATATACTTTATGAAAACACACACGCACACACACACACACACACACACACATATATATATATATATATATATATATATATATATATATATATATATATATATATATATATATATATATATATATACATATATATAGATAGATAGATAGATAGATAGATATTTATATATGTATGTATCAAATCACCATCAGCCATAATTAGTCCACTGCAGGACAAAAGTCACAGACATGCCTTTCCATTCGCTTCTCATTATGGTCTTTCTATGACAGTTTATACTTGTATATTTACTTAGTTTGTCAATCCAACGTCTTCTTTTACTTCCCCTCCTTCCCTTGCAATCGCTCGGGGCCCTATATGTTATTTTTAATGTCCATCTATTATCTGCCATTTTCATAAAGGCTAGATGTTCTGCCCATGTCCATTTCTTTTTCTTACATGCTGTTAAAATATCCTCTACTTTAGTTTACGCTCATATTCATGTTAGTCTTTTCTGTCTCTTGGTGTTATTTCCATTATCATTCTTTCCATAGCTCTCTCAGGTGTTACTAGCTTATGTTCTAACGTTTTAGTAAGGCTCCAAGTTTCCAATGTCTAAATTAATACTGGTATGACCATCTAATTAAATGCTTTTCTTTTTAGAGAAAAAAGTTTAATTTTCATAATTTCATTTAATTTATCAAAAGCTTTCCATTTTATGACTATCCTTTTATATATATATATATATATATATATATATATATATATATATATATATATATATATATATATATATATATATACATATATATACATATATATATATATATGTATGTATATAACGGATTTTGAGCGAAGCGAAAAATCTATTTTTGGGTGAGATAGCCATGTCGTCCTGATGGAAGTTCCTATAGGGTAGCTTCCTAGGGTATATTACAACTACGGCGATATTCCCAGAGAATTTACCTTAAGGTACCAGAATTCTAACTCCTGGAGCGAGTATCCCTCGTGAAAGGGATATCGCGACATATCAGAGGACGTATTCTAGACACGTCACATGGCAATCTACGACCTGAATAGAGATTCGTCTCGTAGGAGGGAGATTGACGAGATACGAATTCGGGAAAGAAAAAGGGGAGCCGCTCCCAAGGCATCCCTATCCCCCGATTCGTATGCGTGCCTGGCGCCAATCCTGGCGCCATCTGTATTCCTTGTAGCGTACACGAGGTGCTACAGATACTGTATGTAGGGAGGGGTCCTACAGCCCTTTCTTAGAAAGGCAAGGGCGGGTCCATCAGGACGACATGGCTATCTCACCCAAAAATAGATTTTTCGCTTCGCTCAAAATCCGTTTTTTGGGCTCAAGCCATGTCGTCCTGATGGAAGTGTACCAGAGCATTACTGTATCTGTGGATTCTCAGAACGTGCCGTACTCCCCGGAGATATTTATTCCCGGTCGACTAGACCTAGAGACCTAAGATGTTACCGTTATACATCTTTTCAACTAACTATAAACTATGTTAGAGCTTCCTGCCCCCTACAGGGAAGAGTCCTACTAGACTCTGGAAAGTCTCGAAGAGTACATATATCTATGTATGAATACCAGGCAAGCTAATATAGTGGTCTCGCCCTATATTAAGTAAAGCATAGTTTGTATAGAACCACTGCGTCAATATATTGACCAGTCATCCGCACAATACTTGTATTGGACAAAGGTTTATATCCGCATAGGAAGAAACTAATAAAACCGCCCTCGTCCCTTTATGGGACGGAGTCCTCCCATTAGGGGACTTACATAAACCAATGCAACATAGCTTGCAAAACAGAACAATTCTATCAGAATTATCCCAGATAAGATACATAGAATTAAAATGCTCAATTATACCAATAAATTGACACAGGTGAAAGAGACGCAAGGTTCTCAAGAACAAGTTTATTGACAGATAATAAACAGACAGGTTAACAACAAATATATATATTTATATAAAAGAGGGTAACCCAAAACTTTAAGCATAAGTATGATAGTAAACAGAACTTGTTTATCTGAAAGAAAAACCATTAAACACCACTTTAATGAGATACCAAGGTATCAAGTCATAAAAAATCTGTATTACAAATCAATCACATTAGCGTTAGAAACGCTTGGCACACATGTCTGAACTTATGCAAGGTTCACCTTTGAAGGAAGGAACAGTCTATATGGGCACTTGGTGCCCTCATTTAGTTTGTAGTACAGTATGTACCTACACACTCACCCTGGGCTTAATCGTCCCAATTAAGACCACTGTTCCTCGCAGAGTTAAACAGTAGGGTTAACTATACGACCCACTGCTACCACAGATCTCTTAAGTTCCTCTACTTGCTTCGCATAGTGGCGAAAGAACACCCTGGAAGACTTCCAGCCCGTGTATGAACGGAGATGTTCAAAATCCATACAATTAAAGAAATTTAGGGATGAGGCAACTTTCCTCGGATCGTGACCTGCGGGTGTACTGTCAGGATCCGCTCTGCGAATAAAATATGTCATTTTCGCTCTGAGTTGATTCAGAGATAAATTTGAGCCTGATGTTTCTCCCCTGAATAGTTGACTACCCTTGAAGTCTGAAGTTCTACGAAGATAGACCTTTAGGCATTCTACTGGACATAGAGATGCATCTTCTTTCAGAGGACAGATTCTCCAGGGACCCCACCTGTTGGTGGGTAACTCATTCTTGGCGAGAAACGTAGGATCCGGAAACAGGTTCAGCTCCCCCCCATCCAGGAACTGAACACGACCTGCCTCTCTCGAGAGGGCTACGATCTCACTAACCCTGGCCCCGGACGCGAGTGCAAATAGGAAAATAACTTTTTGCGTCAAATCCTTTAACGCACATTCTTCATTGCTCAACAAGGAGGCGAAATGAAGAACTTTGTCTAAAGACCATGAGATGGGCTTTGGAGGTGCTGAAGGTCTGAGCCTAGCGCAGGCTTTCGGAACTTTATTAAAGATCTCGTTACCTAGGTCGATCTGGAAGGCAAATAAAATGGGTCTCATCAAAGCCGATTTACACACTGAAATCGTGTTAGCTGCCAATCCTTGGTCATGGAGATGGATGAAGAAAGATAAGCAGAAATCTGTTGAGATCTCCTGCGGATTCTTTGCCTTTACAAAGGCCACCCATTTTCTCCAAGATGACTCATATTGCCTTCTAGTCGATTTGCACTTGTATTCCTCTAGGAAGTCTATGCTGGCTTTCGAAATCCCGAAGCGCTTTCTCACCGCTAGGGCGAGAAAATCATGAGCTGCAGGGTCTGGGTTTTCTGTAATGAAGCGCAGACAGTCGACTTCTGGACTCGCTGGGTCAGAACTGGATGTGGTAGCGGCACGAACTTCATCTGTAGTTCCAACGCCAAGGGGAACCACATGCTGTTCGCCCACTTGTGGGCCACTATTGCCGCTACCCCCTTGAAGGATCTCAGTTTGTTGAGGACCCTCAACAGAAGGTTGTGAGGAGGGAACAGATAAATCCTGGACCATCTGTTCCAGTCGAGGGACATTGCGTCCACTGCTTCCGCTAAGGGGTCCTCGTACGGGGACACGTACAGGGGCAACTTCTTGTTGTCTTTCGTCGCAAAGAGGTCTATTTGCAGTTCTGGGACTTGATTCAGAATGAAGGAAAATGATCCTGCGTCTAAGGACCATTCCGACTCTATCGGTGTGAACCTGGATAGAGCGTCCGCTGTCACATTGCGGACTCCTTGAAGGTGAACTGCCGACAGGTACCACTTCTTCTTTTCCGCCAATCGGAAAATGGCTAACATCACTTGGTTGAGAGGTGGTGACCTCGACCCTTGTCGATTCAAGCATCTCACAACCACCTCGCTGTCTGTCACCAATCTTATGTGGATCGAGTGACGCGGGGAGACTTTCTTTAAGGTAAGGAGCACTGCCATAGCTTCTAGAAAGTTTATATGAAAGGTCCTGAATAGCTTGGACCAAGTCCCCTGGACTTTTTTCCGATGAGAGTGACCTCCCCATCCCTCCTTTGAGGCGTCTGAGTGAATCGTCAACGACGGGGGAGGTGGCTGAAGAAGAACAGACTTCTTTAGATGTCTGGCTTGGGACCAAGGTCTGAGAAGAGTACGTAGCCGAGGCGGCACTGGTCTTCTCAGGTCTCTTCGCGCGTTTGATGCATACCTTCTCCAAACTCCGGTTGCATCCTTTAGCTGTGCTCTTAGCACTGGGTCTGTCACTGAAGCAAACTGGAGAGAGCCTAGTACCCTCTCCTGTTCGCGTCTTGATATCCTTTTGGAATCTAGAAGTCTCTTGACAGAGCCCGCTATCTCCTTCCTTTTCTTCATTGGGATGGAGAAACTGTGTGACAAAAGATCCCAGTGGATTCCCAGCCACTGGAACTTTTGGGATGGAGAAAGTCGAGACTTTTTCTTGTTGATCTTGAAGCCTAGGTACTCTAGGAACTGGATCACCTGACTGGAAGCTTGCAAGCATTCGGTCTCGGATGCTGCCCACACCAGCCAGTCGTCCAGGTAGGCTACTACCTGAATTCCCTTTAGGCGTAATTGTTTGAGAGCTGCGCTCGCAAGCTTCGTGAAAATCCTTGGGGCTATGTTTAGCCCGAATGGCATGGCTCTGAAGGCGTACAGTTTTCGTTGTAGCCTGAATCCTAGGTAGGGGGAGAGTCGACGGCTGATTGGAATGTGCCAATAGGCGTCTGACAAGTCTATAGAGACTGAGTATGCCCTCTTGGGCAGTAAGGTCCTTATGTGTTGCAGTGTTAGCATCTTGAATTTGCAATTCACTATGAACTTGTTGAGTGGTGACAAGTCCAGAATGACTCTGAGCTTTTCCGAGTCTTTCTTGGGAACACAAAACAGCCTCCCTTGGAATTTGATGGACTTCACCTTTCGGATCACATTTTTCTCCAACAGTTCTTGAACGTACTCCTCCAAAATGGGGGTGGAGTGTTGGAAAAACCGAAGGCATGGGGGTGGAGTGCTGTACCAGCTCCAACCCAGTCCATTCTTGAGTAGGCTTTGGGCCCAGGGATCGAAGGTCCAGCGATCCCAAAATTTCATCAGTCTCCCTCCTACCGGTATCATTTCACTTGGACTGCCGTCCTGAGGTCTTGCCTCCCTGACCACGACCACCTCTGAATCCCCTTCCCCTTGAGGGGCGCCTAGACGAGCCTCTGGCTGCTCCTCTAGGTTTTGCACCAAAGGAAGAAGACTGTCCTTCGAACGTTGGGGCGAATGTGGTTGACTGACCTGGCACCGCCTGGGGTACCCACTGAAAGGCAGTCGGGGTTTGTGCCACCAACTGGGGCACTGGAGGCAAAGGCAATTGCAGTTGCTGTTGCTGTCTATAAGGCTTGGCTGGCCGAGATGGTAGCCTAGTCTTCATATTCTTCCTCTTTGGTTGAGGACCCTCATCCGGGGAAGATTTTCTTTTGATAGCCAGGCCCCACTTCTGGAGAAGATTTCTATTCTCCACGGCGGCCTTATCAACAACCTCTTTGACCACATCGGTAGGGAAAAGGTCTTTTCCCCAAATGTTGGAGGAGATTAACTTCCTTGGCTCGTGTCTCACCGAAGCCCCGGTGAACACGAACTCCCTGCAAGCTCTCCTTGCCTTGACGAAGTTATAAAGGTCCTTCGTCACTGTGGCTAAGTGAGACTTAGCCACTACCATGAACATTTCATGGACCTTGGGGTCACTTGCCATCGTCTCGAGAGTAGTCTGATGAGACATTGAGGCAGCCAGTCTTTCTTTTGTCTCGAACTCTCTTCGTAAAAGAGATTCGGATAGCTTGGGGAGGTCCTCGCCGAATTGCCGTCCGGCAATATCAGCCTCCAACTTTCCCACTGAGAATGTTAGATGGACATCCTTCCAGTCTTTGTGGTCCATAGGTAGAGCCAGCGACAAGGGTTTACACTCCTCCAGGGAGGGGCAAGGCTTGCCGGCCTCGACTGCCTTTAGGACAGCCGTAAACCCTTTCTGTAAAAAGGGGAAGGCTCTATCAGGAGAGGACACAAACGAAGGGAGCTTCTTGCTCAATGCAGCTACCTTCGAATTCGAGAAGCCCCTCTCTTTCATCGAGGATGAAAGTAGGGCTTGAGCCTTAGCGTGGTCCATAACAATGACCTCCTTCGGCTCTGTCTCCTCCCTTGAAGCTGGTTCTTTTCTCAGCCGGACATAGCAGTCCGGATATGATGCCTTGCTGGGCCAGAATTCTACCTCCTCTAGGGGAACTGAACCCAGCTTATCCGAAATGACGATCTTTCCAGTCGTCATCGGCATGTGCTCAGCATACCTCCATGGGTTAGCATCTGAGCATATGGGAAGGTCTTTCACATTGAGCCTTTTCCGGGGCCCATGTGATTCTGCCAGGGACTGCATACGCAGTTCCATTGCAGCCGCCTTCTCCTGATTCTCCTTCTGCATTTGTTGGATCATTCCAACAATCGAAGAGAGGGCCTGTCCCAGTTCTACTGGGAGGCCAGCCGATGTTGAGGGGATAGGCTCCGGCATCTGAACCGGAGTAGCCGACACCTCGTCGACCTCATCCTCTACGACATCCGGGGTTTGGACTTGATCCTGACCTTCTGCCAGGAGGTCTTCTTCCAAACGATCGTCCAGGTCAGACATCCTGTCACACAACTGGATGTCTTGCATCGCATCTGCGACTTCCTCGTCCACCTGGACTTGATCTTGAAGGATCTCCTCTTGAGGCTGGGGAATCACTGCCTCAGCTGATGCCTGGGGAAAAAGATACGCCCTCATCTTCTCACTTGGAAGATAAGGGCCAGAGGTGTTCTTCTTGAAGCCCCTTACCCAAGTACGAAGCTTTTCCCTAGCTATATCCCTTGATTCCGCCGTTCTAGGGGAATCAAAAGCCTCAGTAATCAGGTTAGTGCATACAGTACATACCTGAGGGTCCCAATACTGGAGATCATCCTTGGAGACAGCGCATGCTGCGTGTCTCCTACAACACTCATGTCCGCAGAGGTTTTTGCTGCGGACATTGCAGAAAACATTTCCGCACTTCGGAGGGTCCTCCTGTAAAGAGAAGAAATTTCCATGAGTATCAAGTGAACTATGTATCACTGGATATGCATATTATAGCATAACAATTCATAAATGAAAGACACACACTTGTGTTTCCCTCACAACCCATTGTAGCAGCCTTCCGGATAATAAAATCAAAAATGGTTTATCTCTACTAGAGTAACCAATGCAAGGTTTCCAGAGGAAACAGGTGGAGCTCACACCTAGGCAATGATTTTAAAAATCCTGGATAATAGACGGGGAAGAACTCTGCTTCCTGTCTGAGGGCAACAGCAAAGGGCTGTGTAAGAAAACACAATAGTGTTAGAAGATACAGTGCTGTACCTAAACTTTTACTATAGTTTTCTTCTTACTGTATATGCTATACAGAAGAAACGGATTTTGAGCGAAGCGAAAAATCTATTTTTGGGTGAGATAGCCATGTCGTCCTGATGGAAGTTCCTATAGGGTAGCTTCCTAGGGTATATTACAACTACGGCGATATTCCCAGAGAATTTACCTTAAGGTACCAGAATTCTAACTCCTGGAGCGAGTATCCCTCGTGAAAGGGATATCGCGACATATCAGAGGACGTATTCTAGACACGTCACATGGCAATCTACGACCTGAACAGAGATTCGTCTCGTAGTAGGGAGATTGACGAGATACGAATTCGGGAAAGAAAAAGGGGAGCCGCTCCCAAGGCTTCCCTATCCCCCGATTCGTATGCGTGCCTGGCGCCAATCCTGGCGCCATCTGTATTCCTTGTAGCGTACACGAGGTGCTACAGATACTGTATGTAGGGAGGGGTCCTACAGCCCTTTCTTAGAAAGGCAAGGGCGGGTCCATCAGGACGACATGGCTATCTCACCCAAAAATAGATTTTTCGCTTCGCTCAAAATCCGTTTTTTGGGCTCAAGCCATGTCGTCCTGATGGAAGTGTACCAGAGCATTACTGTATCTGTGGATTCTCAGAACGTGCCGTACTCCCCGGAGATATTTATTCCTGGTCGACTAGACCTAGAGACCTAAGATGTTACCGTTATACATCTTTTCAACTAACTATAAACTATGTTAGAGCTTCCTGCCCCCTACAGGGAAGAGTCCTACTAGACTCTGGAAAGTCTCGAAGAGTACATATATCTATGTATGAATACCAGGCAAGCTAATATAGTGGTCTCGCCCTATATTAAGTAAAGCATAGTTTGTAAAGGACCACTGCGTCAATATGAAACATCGACCAGTTTTCCGCACAATACTTGTATTGGCCAAAGGTTTTATATCCGCATAGGAGGAAAACCAATGCAACATAGCTTGCATAAAGGAACAATTCTATTAGAATTATCCCAGATAAGGTACATAGAATGAATGCTCAATTATACCAATAAATTGACACAGGTGAAGGAGACGCAAGGTTCTCAAGAACAAGCTTATTGACAGACAATAAACAGACAGGTTAACCACAATTATACATATATATATAAGAAGAGGATAACCCAAAACTTTAAGCATAAGTATGATAGTAAACAGGGCTTGTTTGTCTGAAAGAAAAACATTAGATGCCACTTTTAAGATACCGAGGTATCAAAGTCATAAAAGCCTGTATTACAAATCAATGACATTAGCGTTAGAAACGCTCGGCACACATGTCTGCACTTATGCTAGGTTCACCTTCGGAAATGGAACAGTCTGGATGGGCAACACAGTGCCCTCACTTAGTTTGTAGTACAGTATGTAACTACACACTCACCCTGGAATTAATCGTCCCAATTAAGACCACTGTTCCTCGCAGAGTTAAACAGTAGGGTTAACACCGCGACCCACTGCTACCACAGATCTCTTTTAGTTCCTCTACTTGCTTCGCATAGTGGCGAAAGAACACTCTGGAAGACTTCCAGCCAGTGTATGAACGGAGATGTTCAAAATCCATGCAATTAAAGAAATTTAAGAATGAGGCAACTTTCCTCGGATCGTGACCTGCGGGTGTATTGTCAGGATCCGCTCTGCGAATAAAATATGTGATTTTTGCTCTGAGTTGATTCAGAGATAAATTTGAGCCTGATGTTTCTCCCCTGAATAGTTGACCACCCTTGAAGTCTGAAGTTCTATGAAGATAGACCTTTAGGCATTCTACTGGACATAGAGATGCATCTTCTTTCAGAGGGCAGATTCTCCAGGGACCCCACCTGTTGGTGGGTAACTCATTCTTGGCGAGAAACGTAGGATCCGGAAACAGGTTCAGTTCTTCCCCATCCAGGAACTGAACACGACCTGCCTCTCTCGAGAGGCTACAATTTCACTAACCCTGGCCCCGGACGCGAGTGCAAATTAGGAAAATAACTTTTTGTGTCAAATCCTTTAACGCACATTCTTCATTGCTCAACAGAGAAGCGAAATGAAGAACTTGTCTAAAGACCATGAAATGGGCTTTGGAGGTGCTGAAGGTCTGAGCCTAGCACAGGCTTTCGGGACTTTATTAAAGATCTCGTTACCTAGGTCGACCTGGAAGGCATATAGAATGGGTCTTGTCAAAGCAGACTTACACGCTGAAATCGTGTTCGCTGCCAACCCTTGACCATGGAGGTGGGGAAAAAAGATAAGCAGAAGTCTGTCAAGATCTCCTGCGGAATCTTCGCCTTGACAAAAGGCCACCCATTTTCTCCAAGATGACTCATATTGCCTTCTAGTAGATTTGCATTTATATTCCTCAATGAAGTCTATACTGGCTTTCGAAATCCCGAAACGCTTTCTCACCGCTAGGGAGAGAAAATCATGAACTGCAGGGTCCGGGTTTTCTGTAATGAAGCGCAGACAGTTGACTTCTGGACTCGCTGGGTCAGAACTGGATCTGGTAGTGGTACAAACTTCAGCTACAGTTCCAATGCCAGGAGGAACCACACGCTGTTCGGCCACTTGTGGGCCACTATTGCCGCTACCCTTTGAAGGATCTCAGTTTGTTGAGGACCCTCAACAGAAGGTTGTGAGGAGGGAACAGATAAATCTTGGACCATCTGTTCCAGTCGAGGGACATCGCGTCCACTGCTTCCGCTAAGGGGTCCTCGTACGGGGCACGTACAGGGGCAACTTCTTGTTGTCTTTCGTCGCAAAGAGGTCTATCTGCAGTTCTGGGACTGATTCAGAATGAAGGAGAATGATCCTGCGTCTAAGGACCATTCCGACTCTATCGGTGTGAACCTGGATAGAGCGTCCGCTGTCACATTGCGGACTCCTTGAAGGTGAACTGCCGACAGGTACCACTTCTTCTTTTTCGCCAATCGGAAGACGGCCAACATCACCTGGTTGAGAGGTGGTGACCTCGATCCTTGTCGATTCAAGTATCTTACAACTACCTCGCTGTCTATTACCACTTTATGTGGAACGAATGACGCGGGGAGACTTTCTTTAAGGTAAGGAGCACTGCCCTAGCTTCTAGAAAGTTTTATGAGAAAGGTCTTGAATAGCCTGGACCAAGTCCCCTGGACTTTTTTCCGATGAGAGTGACCTCCCCATCCCTCCTTTGAGGCGTCTGAGTGAATCGTCACCGACGGGGGAGGTGGCTGAAGAAGAACCTGACTTCTTTAGATGTCTGGCTTGGGACCAAGGCCTGAGAAGAGTACTTAGCCGAAGCGGCTGGTCTTCTCAGATCTCTTCACGCGTTTGATGCATAACTTCTCCAAACTCCGATTGCATCCTTTAGCTGTGCTCTTAGCACTGGGTCTGTCACCGAAGCAAACTGGAGAGAGCGCAGTACTCTCTCCTGCTCGTGTCTTGATATCCTTTCGGAATCTTGAAGTCTCTTGACAGAACCCGCTATCTCCTTCCTTTTCTTCGCTGGGGTGGAGAAACGGTGTGACAAAAGGTCCCAGTGGATCTTAGCCACTGGAACTTTTGAGATGGAGAAAGTCGAGACTTTTTCTGTTGATCTTGAAGCCTAGGTACTCTAGGAACTGGATCACTGACTGGAAGCTTGCAAGCATTCTGTCTCGGATGCTGCCCACACCAACCAGTCGTCCAGGTAGGCTACTACCTGAATTCTCTTTAGGCGAAATTGTTTGAGAGCTACGCTCGCAAGCTTCGTAAAAATCCTTGGGGCTATGTTTAGCCCGAATGGCATGGCTCCGAAGGCGTATAGTCTTCGCTGTAGCCTGAACCCTAGGTAGGGGGAGAGTCGATGGCTAATTGGAATGTGCCAGTAGGCATCTGACAAGTCTATAGAGACGGAATATGCCCTCTTGGGCAGTAAGGTCCTTATGTGTTGCAGTGTTAGCATTTTGAATTTGCAATTCACTATGAACTTGTTAAGTGGCGACAAGTCCAGAATGACTCTGAGCTTTTCCGAGTCTTTCTTGGGAACACAAAACAGCCTCCCTTAGAAATTGATGGGCTTCACCCTTTTTCTCCAACCGTTCTTGAACGTACTCCTCCATAACGGGGGTGGAGTGTTGGAAAAAACCGAAGGTACGGGGGTGGAGTGCTGTACCAGCTCCCGCCCAATCCATTCTTGAGTAGGCTGTGGGCCCAGGGATGGAAGGTCCACCGATCCCGAAATTTCAGAAGTCTCCCTCCTACCGGTATCACCTCACTTGGACTGCCGTCCTGAGGTCTTGCCTTCCTGACCACGACCACCCCTGAATCCCCTTCCCCTTGAGGGGCGTCTAGACGAGCCTCTGGCTGCTCCTCTAGGCTTTGCTCGGAAGGAAGTAGACTGCCCTTCGAACGCTGGGGTGAATGCCGTGGACTGTGTCGACACGGCCTGGGGTACCCACTGAAAGGTGGTCGGGGTTTGTGCCACGATCTGGGGCACTGGGGGCAATGGCAATTGCAGTTGCTGTTGCTGTCTAAGAGGCTTGGCTGGCCGAGACGGTAGCCTAGTCCTCATAGTCTTCCTCTTTGGTTGAGGACCCTCATCCGGGGAAGACTTTCTTTTGATAGCCAGGTCCCACTTCTGGAGAAGGTTTCTATTCTCCAAGGTGGCTTTATCAAAAACTTCTTTGACCAAGTCGGTAGGGAAAAAGGTCTTTTCCCCAAATGTTGGAGGAGATTAGTTTCTTTAGCTCGTGCCTCACTGTAGCCGAGGTAAACACGAACTCCCTACAAGCTCTCCTTGCCTTGACGAAGCCATAAAGGTCCTTCGTCACTGTGGCCAGATGAGGCTTGGCCACTACCATGAACATTTCATGGACCTTGGGGTCACTTGCCATCGTCTCGAGAGTAGTCTGAAGAAACATTGAGGCAGTCAGTCTTTCTTTTGTATCGAGCTCACTTCGCAAAAGAAAGTCAGACAGCTTAGGGGGGTCCTTGCCGAACTGACGTCCGGCAATATCAGCCTCCAACTTTCCACTTAGAACGTAAGATGGACGTCCTTCCAATCTTTGTGGTCCATAGGCAGGGCCAGCGACAAGGGTTTACACTCCTCTAGGGAGGGGCAAGACTTGCCGGCCTCGATTGCTTTTAGTACAGCCAGAAACCCTTTCTGTAAAAAGGGGGAAGGCTCTAGTAGGCGAGGACACAAAGGAAGGGAGCTTCCTATTCAATGCAGCTACCTTTGAGTTAGAGAAGCCCCTCTCTTTCATCGAAGATGAAAGTAGAGCTTGAGCCTTAGCATGGTCATCACTATGACCTCCTTCGGCTCTGCCTCCTCCTTTGAAGCTGGTTCCTTCCTCAGCCGGACATAACAGTCCGGATATGGTGCCTTGCTGGGCCAGAATTCCACCCTCCAGGGGAACTGAGCCCAGCATATCCGAGATGACGATCTTTCCAGTCGTCATCGACATGTGCTCAGCATACCTCCATGGGTTAGCATCCGAGCACAAAGGAAGGTCTTTCACATTGAGCTTTTCTGGGGCCCATGTGATTCTGCAAGGCACTGCATTCGCAGTTCCATTGCAGCCGCCTTCTCCTGATTCTCCTTCTGCATTTGTTGGATCATTCCAACAATAGAAGAGAGGGCCTGTCCCAGCTCTACTGGGAGACCGGCCGATGTAGAGGGACTTGAACTTCATCCTGGGCTTCTGCAAGGAGGTCTTCCTCCTGACACCCGTCCACATCAGATATCCTGTCATTTAGCTGGATGTCTTGCATCGCGACCGCGACTTCAGCATCCACCTGGATCTGAACTTAGGGGATCTCCTCTTGAGGCTGGGGAATCACTGCCTCAGCTGATGCCTTAGGGAAAAGATACGCCCTCATCTTCTCACTTGGAAGATAAGGGCCAGAAGTGTACTTTTGGAAGCCCCTTACCCAGGTACGAAGCTTCTTCCTAGCTATTTAAATGTCTCATTAATCAGGTTAGTGCACACAGTACATACCTGAGGGTCCCAATACCGGAGATCATCCTTGGAGACAGCGTATGCTGCGTGTCTCCCACAAAACTCATGTCCGCAGAGGTTCTTGCTGCTGACATTGCAGAAAGCACTTCCCCACTTCGGAGTGTCCTTCTGTAAAGAGAAGAAATTTCCATGAGTATCAAGTGAACTATGTATCACTGGATATGCATAGTATAGCATAACAATTCATAAATGAAAGACACACACTTGTGTTTCCCTCACAACCCATTGTTGCAGCCTTCCAGATAATAAAATCAAAAATGGTTTATCTCTACTAGAGTAACCAATGCAAGGTTTCCATAGGAAACAGGTGGAGCTCACACCTAGGCAATGATTTTAAAAATCCTGGATAATAGACGGGGAAGAACTCTGCTTCCTGTCTGAGGGCAACAGCAAAGGGCTGTGTAAGAAAACACAATAGTGTTAGAAGATACAGTGCTGTACCTAAACTTTTACTATAGTTTTCTTCTTACTTTATATGCTATACAGAAGAATACTAGTACAGTATAGGAGGATGTGTGCCGGCCTGCCTTTGCCGGCCGGCACACACCACAATTAGCTTTAAAGTATACTACTTAACAGCTATAGGGCGGCAGCCCTCTGGTTCAAATGCCTGTGCCGGCGGCAGCAGCTGCCGGCCAGCAACAGCCAGTGTTGGCCGGCAATGATTGCCGGCCAGCAACTACACAAGGTAGTACCCAGCTGCCGGCCACACTCTTGGTGACCGGCAGACAAGGACTGACATAAGCCGGCCGGCAAAGGTACAAGACCGATGCCAGCCGGCAGCAAAAGAACCAGAAGACTACCCCTGCCCGGCTGCCGGCCTCATAGGCCGGCTGCCGGGACAGGTACAACACTAGAAGAAAATAGAATGGATGCCGGGATAAGAGTGTACACAACCCCCCAAGCCCGGCAACCGAAAGAGTGCATATAAGGAAGGGGAGAAACTTAATTCAGGCTTCCTTGACCAATGCCGTCCGGCTCTGCCGGCAGGCATGGATGAGGGACCAAGAGAGGTCCGGGCAGCACTCGAAAACATAAGACCCTTGCCGTCCAGCGTCTCTGCCGGCCGGCAATGGGCTTAGTCAATCCAAATCCCAACCTATACTAGGTCCAGAAGTAGAATGACATATGGTACAGTAATACCCCTGCCGGCCAGCTCTGCCGGCCGGCAAGGTACAGTACAGTAATGGCTAGGCCATTACGGAGATAGAGGGGGAAGGGACAAGAGGGTCCTGCCAACCTTGCTTTAGTGACAGATCACCCGTAGCCAAGAACTCTGTCTTAGCCTAAGGGAGATCTAAGGGAAAGGGCCAGCGCAGTAGTATAATACCTGCCAGCTTCCAGAGCACCAAAGCAAGGAAGGCGTTGCAACTCCCAAGGGAAGATTTATCCTCCCCGAGAACAGCAACAGGACTTAGTCTGGTCGATCACACAAGAAGGAATCATAACTACAGAAACCTTCGACAGTGACCTAAGGGAGCTCAGCTCCCTTTGTAAGTGTTAGGTCAGCGAGGGAGACTCTGCCCCAAGCCAAACAACACGGACTCAGACTAAAAACTCTGTTGTTCTGACCCTCTTTGAACCAGACTCTGCTGGAACAGGAAGGTACAGTAACACCCTAGTATAGTTTTATCGAAAATAAATTCGGAAAAAACCACTTAGGGATAAGCCCAAGGCTTAAACAGAGGGAAAGGGATTGCATACCTTCTCCGAAGAAAAGAAAGCAACCGGGGAGTATGATAAAGTATACTAAGGCTCCATAAGCAATTAGCCTAGGCACCAAGAGAATCGATTACCTAATTCACCGAAACTCTCACGTATACAATCTTGGAAATATTCCACACAGTCTAACATGTATAAAATATAGCCTAAAGCTTCAATAAAATTTTAATTACACTCGGAAAAACCATAATCATGCATTAAGTACTAGGACCAAACGACTAGGCTACATGGCCTAGCGTAGGCCAGAATGGCGAATACTTCGCCAAATAATACTAAGCACGAAAGGAAATCCTATGTAAAGCTAAATAGCTAAATTTTATTAAGCAAAACAACCAGGAATGTCACTCTGACTAACTAATTTATACCTAGCGAGTGACAGTGTCCAGGACACCTCTGGTAGGCTACGGCTCTTGTATCAAAGATTAATCCTATTAATCACTCAAAATTTTACCAAGAGCCTACATTTATACATAACAGACACTATACTCAACTTATCCGAGGTCAACGAAGACGAAGAAGCCATGAAAAGCTGAATAAATCCAAGATTTGCGAGAAAAACAGGAAAAAACACCGAGTTGTTAAGCTACGCAAAAAGGAATACAGATGGCGCCAGGATTGGCGCCAGGCACGCATACGAATCGGGGGATAGGGAAGCCTTGGGAGCGGCTCCCCTTTTTCTTTCCCGAATTCGTATCTCGTCAATCTCCCTACTACGAGACGAATCTCTGTTCAGGTCGTAGATTGCCATGTGACGTGTCTAGAATACGTCCTCTGATATGTCGCGATATCCCTTTCACGAGGGATACTCGCTCCAGGAGTTAGAATTCTGGTACCTTAAGGTAAATTCTCTGGGAATATCGCCGTAGTTGTAATATACCCTAGGAAGCTACCCTATAGGAACTTCCATCAGGACGACATGGCTTGAGCCCAAAAATACTAGTACAGTATAGGAGGATGTGTGCCGGCCTGCCTTTGCCGGCCGGCACACACCACAATTAGCTTTAAAGTATACTACTCAACAGCTATAGGGCGGCAGCCCTCTGGTTCAAATGCCTGTGCCGGCGGCAGCAGCTGCCGGCCAGTAACAGCCAGTGTTGGCCGGCAATGATTGCCGGCCAGTAACTACACAAGGTAGTACCCAGCTGCCGGCCACACTCTTGGTGACCGGCAGACAAGGACTGACATAAGCCGGCCGGCAAAGGTACAAGACCGATGCCAGCCGGCAGCAAAAGAACCAGAAGACTACCCCTGCCCGGCTGCCGGCCTCACAGGCCGGCAGCCGGCCTCATAGGCCGGCTGCCGGGACAGGTACAGCACTAGAAGAAAATAGAATGGATGCCGGGATAAGAGTGTACACAACCCCCCAAGCCCGGCAACCGAAAGAGTGCATATAAGGAAGGGGAGAAACTTAATTCAGGCTTCCTTGACCAATGCCGTCCGGCTCTGCCGGCAGGCATGGATGAGGGACCAAGAGAGGTCCGGGCAGCACTCGAAAACATAAGACCCTTGCCGTCCAGCGTCTCTGCCGGCCGGCAATGGGCTTAGTCAATCCATATCCCAACCTATACTAGGTCCAGAAGTAGAATGACATATGGTACAGTAATACCCCTGCCGGCCAGCTCTGCCGGCCGGCAAGGTACAGTACAGTAATGGCTAGGCCATTACGGAGATAGAGGGGGAAGGGACAAGAGGGTCCTGCCAACCTTGCTTTAGTGACAGATCACCCGCAGCCAAGAACTCTGTCTTAGCCTAAGGGAGATCTAAGGGAAAGGGCCAGCGCAGTAGTATAATACCTGCCAGCTTCCAGAGCACCAAAGCAAGGAAGGCGTTGCAACTCCCAAGGGAAGATTTATCCTCCCCGAGAACAGCAACAGGACTTAGTCTGGTCGATCACACAAGAAGGAATCATAACTACAGAAACCTTCGACAGTGACCTAAGGGAGCTCAGCTCCCTTTGTAAGTGTTAGGTCAGCGAGGGAGACTCTGCCCCAAGCCAAACAACACGGACTCAGACTAAAAACTCTGTTGTTCTGTCCCTCTTTGAACCAGACTCAGCAGGAACAGGAAGGTACAGTAACACCCTAGTATAGTTTTATCGAAAATAAATTCGGAAAAAACCACTTAGGGATAAGCCCAAGGCTTAAACAGAGGGAAAGGGATTGCATACCTTCTCCGAAGAAAAGAAAGCAACCGGGGAGTATGATAAAGTATACTAAGGCTCCATAAGCAATTAGCCTAGGCACCAAGAGAATCGATTACCTAATTCACCGAAACTCTCACGTATACAATCTTGGAAATATTCCACACAGTCTAAATGTATAAAATATAGCCTAAAGCTTCAATAAAATTTTAATTACACTCGGAAAAACCATAATCATGCATTAAGTACTAGGACCAAACGACTAGGCTACATGGCCTAGCGTAGGCCAGAATGGCGAATACTTCGCCAAATAATACTAAGCACGAAAGGAAATCCTATGTAAAGCTAAATAGCTAAATTTTATTAAGCAAAACAACCAGGAATGTCACTCTGACTAACTAATTTATACCTAGCGAGTGACAGTGTCCAGGACACCTCTGGTAGGCTACGGCTCTTGTATCAAAGATTAATCCTATTAATCACTCAAAATTTTACCAAGAGCCTACATTTATACATAACAGACACTATACTCAACTTATCCGAGGTCAACGAAGACGAAGAAGCCATGAAAAGTTGAATAAATCCAAGATTTGCGAGAAAAACAGGAAAAAACACCGAGTTGTTAAGCTACGCAAAAAGGAATACAGATGGCGCCAGGATTGGCGCCAGGCACGCATACGAATCGGGGGATAGGGATGCCTTGGGAGCGGCTCCCCTTTTTCTTTCCCGAATTCGTATCTCGTCAATCTCCTTCCTACAAGACGAATCTCTATTCAGGTCGTAGATTGCCATGTGACGTGTCTAGAATACGTCCTCTGATATGTCGCGATATCCCTTTCACGAGGGATACTCGCTCCAGGAGTTAGAATTCTGGTACCTTAAGGTAAATTCTCTGGGAATATCGCCGTAGTTGTAATATACCCTAGGAAGCTACCCTATAGGAACTTCCATCAGGACGACATGGCTATCTCACCCAAAAATATATATATATATATATATATATATATATATATATATATATATATATATATATATATATATATATATATATATATATATATATATATATATATATATATATATATATATATATACATATATACATATATGTATATATATAAATATATATATATATATATATATATATATATATATATATATATATATATATATATATATATATATATATATATATATATATATATATATATGTGTGTGTGTGTGTGTGTGTGTGTGTGTGTGTTCGTGTGCGTGCGTGTTGCATGTGCGCGCACGTGCATACATGACTTATTCTCCACTTATTCCAGAGTGTTTTCAGGAATATATTCTACAGCCCTCACGATAACTTAGCAAACCACCGAACCCCCTAAAGTATTATAATTCGTACCGGGAAGTTTTGCCATTACATTGAATATCTGGGAGCCATCAATTATCAAATATATGTTCACAATATCCATTTCTGATGACCACCTGGGAAATCATCACCAGTGATAACATAAGGTCAGTGTAGATCTATTGCAGCCGAAGGAAATTACCCGATTATAACGCTGAACCATTTTTGGATTTGGTTTCTATGAATGTAAATATTTAGAAATTTCAAGCAATTTGGTGCACCACAAATATTATAAATAGGGCATCGGATGAAAGGAATGGTCGAAAAAAATTCAAGTTTTAAATATTCATAAATAATCTCATTCATATTCTATTTATTCATATATATATATCTACCGTATATATATATATATATATATATATATATATATATATATATATATATATATATATATATATATATATATATGTGTGTGTGTGTGTGTGTGTGTTTATGTATATATAAGTTTGTGCATATATATACATATATATATATATATATATATATATATATATATATATATATATATATATATATATATATATATATATATGTATTTATATATATACATATATATATAAATATATGTATATATATATATATATATATATATATATATAGAATATCCTATTAGTTTTTATATGATCATTGTTATCATCAGCCAGTTATTATTATTATTATTATCATTATTAATTTATTATTATTATTATTATTATCATTATTATTATTATTATTATTATTATTATTATTATTATTATTATTATTATTATTATTCTAAAAACTCAAAACCACCAAATATCTTAATGAGAGAGAGAGAGAGAGAGAGAGAGAGAGAGAGAGAGAGAGAGAGAGAGAGAGAGAGAGAGAGAGAGATCCACACAATCAGACGATCGGAAATTTTGCGAAACTTTCTCAATTTCTTACAGGAGCTTCTTCATTCTCGATCATGTTAGACACCTAATCTACCTAAGTTGACTCTACTTATTATACTCTTCTTGTTTGTTATTTCACTTTCTTTTCATTTAATCATCAATAAAATCTCCGATTTTCTATGTCTTTTGTATCTCCCTTTTTGTGAATTGTTCTACTAATAAAGTTTGTCCAAGCTGTAGGTTTAGAGCATTCTTGCAAACATTTTGTGTAAAGTTTAGTGAGTGCCACTAGTATGATATCTCCTCCATCTATTATTAATCAATTGTTATGCCATTTTCTCCTGCTTCTTTGTCCAATTGCATTCCTTTTATGGCTTTCCTTACTTATTCTATTGTTACTTCAATACCGGCTCATGTGTTTCATTACTTCTTTTGGCAAAATTAATTTTTCATATCCCATTGGTTGAAACATTCCATTCCTTGCTAGGATTAACATAAGTACTTTTCTTCAGAGCATCAACTCTTCTATGGATTTTCATTTATTCTCTTTAGAAATAAATTGGGATTAAACAAAGGCTCATTGACTTGTTTAGCCATGAACATAAAGAAATAGTTCTTCATAAATTCAAAAAATTCTTAGCTGCTCGTAAAAGATGCATTTTTTTCCACTTTATGGTTTATTGTTTTATCTTAGTTATATGTATTTTGTCTTGTATATTTTATCATTTTTTATTCTTATTTCATCATCATCATTGAAAGAGTTGAGAATTATCCATTATTCCCGTCCTTTTCAATACAAAAATATATTTCCTGCAAATTGTTACGCAGACAAAAATTCCAAGACGTAATCCCTTTTAGAAATTAGCGTTTATTACGAAAGGTTGATAATGAGAAAAATGGCAGGCGTAGTGAATATTACAGAGATGATAAGAGTGTCACGACTGAGATGAATTGGGAACGTGTTGAGGATTGATGTTGGGGAGGAATGGAAGATGGGCTGGGAGGAACCTATTACGGGAAGAAGATCGAGAAGGAGGCAGATAATTAGATAAGGTGAAGAATGATCTCGAAAGAAGGGGTTTGATGGAAGACGGGTTCTTTGATATACGGCATTGGAGAGGGTGTATTAGGCAACTGATCCCATAATGTTGGGATAACGGTGGAACAGAAGTTTATATCCTCCCCATAACAAATATCAGAGCCCTCAACCCAACTTTCCTTAGCTCTAGTAACCTTTTCAATATGAAATACCTTTCATATAGTTTATTCCTTTCAGTAACTCTAATAATATAAAACAATTGCATTAATCCTGATATTCATTCTTCAATGGATTAATTCTCAGAACTTATCTTTAACTAAAATAACCACTTATTTTTATTCAACTAAACATTCTTAATATTTCTTCAATCTATTAACCAAATTCAATTTGATAACTTTTCATATTTCCATTAATTTCAATGACCATCGTTTTATTAATCAACGTAAATAGGTCACTTTCCTTTCATTAATTTATTATATTACTTTCTCTTACGTTTATTAAATTTCATATATCATTTCTTCATGAATTAACATGCAATTTTTTTTCTCAAACTTTAATTATTTTTAATTTTTATTCAAGAATTTCTTACTTTTTTAAGAATTTAATTAACTGCTTCAATTGTTGTTAATTCTCCATCCACTTCTCTTCTTCTTTCCATCGAATTTTTCTTTCTTAATTTTGTCAGAGAACACAAAGGGCTGCTTGACCCTTGAGCTTTGCTCCCACATACCCAAATCAACTTATATCAATCACGTTGGCGTCAATGACCTTCGATGTCAGGACGCCAGAGAACTCTAAATCAATCACTCAATTGTACCTATCAGAGCCCAGCATGAGATAATATAGTGAAATTTTAACTTCATTTACAAAAAGTCTTAAAGATCTTCAACTGGAAAAAACCTATATATATATATATATATATATATATATATATATATATATATATATATATATATATATATATATAATATATATATATATATGTATATATATATATATATATATATATATATATATATATATATATATATATATATATATATATATATAAATTAAAAAGAAAAATAATAAAGTTACATGAAATATGTCATTAAACATAGTTAATATGAATAAAGGTCACAATAAAGATCATAAACAGTATTAAAAGGCCTAATGACTGTGGCAGTCTTTTTCAACCTTGATAATATCGTCATTATTGCGTTTGCCTAAATCTTATAAATAAATGGATTTGTAATGATGAAATTAAGGAGAAATTATCCCATTCGTCAGGGGTAATATCATAGCGAAAGCCACACTGCATTAAAATATCCCTCTCGTGTGCCGCTAATTGGTCAACGCTTTAATTAAATCCAACGGAATTATTCGCTCAAAAATTCCTCGACTTCATTTGAGAGATTGAATGAATAGGTCATTGAACTCAAGAATGACGCTGACTATGTTTGGATGTACGGAATTTACACATACACACATTCCTGTGTTTGTATGTGTGAGTGTGTGTGTGTGTGTGTGTGTGTGTGTGTGTGTGTGTAATAATATATGGTCTTCTCATCAGCGAGGTCAATGAACTTAGGATATGCTTAGTGCTTGGTTTTGTCCCCGAAAAGAAATTTCTGTCATTTTTTGCACATATGCAATTATGAAATAAACGATCCATTCTGTAAATGTAGTAGGTAGGTAATTGTGATTAACTATTTGTATATTGCAGTGTTTAGCATCTGCGCTTACAATTTTCTTAACTGTTGCGTTGTAGAGTGAGCGACGAGGAAAATGAAAAGAGAATTATGGGAATCCATTCGTATTTCCTGTGACTTGTTTTCGAGTCGTTGTCATCAAACTTTTTCACTAGTTTATGCAGTTTTTCTTCACTAGCTCCATCAGTATTTTATCTTTGCATTTCAGTAAATATAAATTTTCTAGCTACCTATATCACTTTTTTATCTTTACTTACATGATAATAAAAATTATCTTAACACCTATGGGATGCAGAATTGCAAGAGGTAATGCCTGACCAGAAGGGCCAGGCAATTTGTCACAACCACTTTTATCACTCCAACAATAAAGTTCTCAAACCGGCGACTTTTACAACACTACACTAGATGACCTGTTCATTCTTTCTAACACGAGCAGCTTAAAATTCTCTCTCTCTCTCTCTCTCTCTCTCTCTCTCTCTCTCTCTCTCTCTCTCTCTCTCTCTCTCTCTAATCACTTACATAAGCCCTCAGTTTCCCCAGTATACTCCATTTCTCAACTGGCTTTGCGAGTAACACAGGTAATTGTGAAGATAAATGAGATTCTCCTCAGGTAATATGGTTCGATGAATAACCTGAGGCTAATTTGAAAGGTTGACTTTTGAGGTTAATTAACAGGGAAATATTTGGGAGTAATACACTGCTCGAAATCATATCTCGTTCATTAAGTGAATGTAAAACGCAACTGGAGGTGTAATGGGTGTTATATTCACGGAGATTTTACGTTTTTTTTATGAATATAAGAGTAAGATTCATATCAGTAATTTTAAAACTTCTCGTATCATTAATAGATAAAACTATGAAGCAGAAAATGAATGTTTTTACGTAAGTTACAAAACTTTCTGATTCCATAATGTTTTTGGATAGAATTTCCATTGAAATCTACTAAGATTTTTCCAATGAATTTCAGCGGACTTTGTATATAAAAATAAGACATTATATAATCGTACAATAAAAAATAAATCTATTAAATAGGCTTAAAAGTTTTATTTCCATTTGGTAAAGCTTACACCAGAAACTTTAGAGCAATATATATATACATATATATATATATATATATATATATATATATATATATATATATATATATATATGTGTGTATATATATATATATATATATATATATATATATATATATATATATATATATATATATATATATATATATATATATATATATATATATATATAGTATAAGAAACTAATTTCCGAGAGAAACCCTTTTTCTTTTTATGAATCAATGAATTAATGTGAGACTTTCTTTTTCCTTTCTAGGAGTTGTATAATTAGTGAGAGAAATTCTGCTTATTTTCAAGAGTTGAGTAATTAGTGAGAAGAAATCTTATATATTAAAGTCGTGAAATTAGAGAGAGAAATTCTTCTTACTCTTAGGACTCGTGGAAGCAGTAAGAGAAATAATTTTTCATATTGAAGTGTTTCTGAGGCTGAGAAACAAAACCGGTTATAAAAAAGATGAAAGAAATTGTATAGAGATGTGGCAATAGTTCTCGCTTGATTTATTTCGATGAAAATCTAACACTTAAAAGAAAAAAATTAATTATATTTATGATCCTTCTCTTTTCCAATTATAAAAATTCCCTTTATAGAGAGAAGTAAAAATCTACGAAATAATTATTAACAAAAAGCATTATTCTTCTAATCTCTAATCAAAATTATTCCATAAAATTAATAGATAATTTTCTATAAAATACTTCATATCAAACTAGTAAGATTCAGGAAAGAGGAATAAGAAGAGAGTTTTATATTCTGAATACAGCTGAAGTGGAATAAAAGGGAAGATTCTTAAAAGGACTACTGGAGATGGGAATTTAACTGATGATATAGTCTACGATGGGACAGAACTTGATTGGGCACAAAAGCATGAGCGGTGAGGACAAAAGAGAGGTCCTGTCAGATACACACATTATACATAAGATGATCAGAGTCCACGACCAATAGTGAACTCGGCTTCTAAAAGAGAGTAAGATTGAAGTTCAGTAAATAGTCGAGTCATGAACGAAGCTAGAAGTCACTGTCCAAAGGCGGCCATTACATAGGACGTAGTTCATCTAACAGCCATTCCTACTTGTAGAAATGCATCTTATTCTCTCTCTCTCTCTCTCTCTCGCTCTCTCTCTCTCTCTCTCTCTCTCTCTCTCTCTCTCTCTCTCTCTCTCTCTCTCTTCTCTCTCTCTCTCT
Organism: Palaemon carinicauda; assembly: GCF_036898095.1. Taxonomy (NCBI): domain Eukaryota; kingdom Metazoa; phylum Arthropoda; class Malacostraca; order Decapoda; family Palaemonidae; genus Palaemon; species Palaemon carinicauda. The sequence goes on from NC_090734.1 coordinate 14,256,446, forward strand.
CTCTCTCTCTCTCTCTCTCTCTCTCTCTCTCTCTCTCTCTCTCTCTCTCTCTCTCTCTTCTTAAATGGTGATCACTTGACAACCAAAAGGCTTTTCCTTTTTAATCCATAAAAAAATTGACCATCTGGGTAGTGATAGCAACAAGAAAAAAAATCGTGTTGGTCTCTTTGCACACTTTTATATTTAATTTCTAAGTATCTAAGGATTTTTCTGACCGTTTGAGACAAGTCATATATATATATATATATATATATATATATATATATATATATATATATATATATATATATATATATATATATATACACTTTTCTTTTAATTATCATGAAATAATTTAATTATAAGTAGGCTTAATCTATTTAGAATTCTACGACAATTCATTACTAACCACATGTATTAACTTATAAACATAGTTTATTGGCTATATATGCACTTTCTGAAAGGTTTCAAGGAAATTGTTTATAGCATAAAAAGACATTTCAAAGCGTAGTAAATGTAATATTTTAGAAAACAGGTAAACAAATTATAAAGGGAAATTATATCTTTATTTTTACAGCTAAGCCTATATGAATTCTTTACGGATTTACGTTTGAATTTTAAAAGAATCTACTTTTGACATACTATCCTTAGCATTATATAGTTACTACAGTAATTCCATGTATTTCCCAATGGAAAAATGCGATGGTCTTCAGAACTTTATATTTAGAAAACACCTTTTGAAAAAATTATCTTTAACAACGATTTTATGAAGGAAAAAAATCCAGAATATAGCGTTTTTTTCTAAAGAAAATTAAAAGAAATATTTAGAGAGAGAGAGAGAGAGAGAGAGAGAGAGAGAGAGAGAGAGAGAGGAGAGAGAGAGAGAGAGAGAGAGAGAGAGAGAGAGAGAGAGCAGCAGCATATGATATTACCAAATTATTCCTTAGCCAAATTCCTTGTTTCTTTCTTTAGCTAATAAACAATTAAGCAAATCACTTTTGATATTGAGTCTTTGTTTACAAATCTGCCCCCCAAATCAGACAATAGACATTATTCTGTGCAAGTTTTTCCTTACCAAAAATACCATATTCAAATGCTTTGACTTAATTAGTTTATAACTATTTTGTTTTTATTAACAAGTTATTCAACCAGATTGAGTGGGAGGGAGAGTGCATATCAGGATATCTTTTGGTCCTACATTCACCAATATATTCATACGCAAATGGAAGTATTTAAACAGAATCAACAAACACTACTCATTTGATATTGCCATTTCATGTCCTGATGATATATTTCTTAATAGTATTTAAAAAAAATCGTACATCGATTTGGGTCTAAATTTATTTTGTAGTTGTTTCACATTATTCAAGATTAACTGTATTCAGACAATTTTATTTAGTTTTTATTGCCCTTGTTCAAAATAGCATAGTTTTCAGGAATTTCATCTTGAAAACCTTTTAAAAAAGACCCTTTCCTGTAACACTATTTTGATAGATATCCAAATAATGATAAATCAACACTGTACTGGGTAGTGGCAATCTACGGACATTGACTTCTGTTAGATTATTTCTGGTTGTCTCAAGTATCATGAAATGAATATCCTAAAGCTGTAATTTTGAGTTCTTAAGTTGAATAAATAGATTTAAGAATAATGATAATAAATCGAGGTTGTAACAGGATTATAAAAACAAAGTGAAATGATTCAAATAATACAAATGACTTTCAAAAATATACTTTGTTACCTATTTAAAGAAAATTTACAAAATATCACTTCGTGCAATAAATTGGTATCCTACAGGTTTTACTTTACACATTCTATACAATATAAAGTATTCTAAATTGATATCATGCAGGTTTTACTTTACATATGATTTTTTGCATATTTTATAGTCTAAATCTTTACATCTTGATCTGCACTCGCCTGTAATAAATCTGAAAAAATCTCAATAATACAGTATTCGATTAAATAACTATAAAAGAAGACCCTTAGCTGCTGCTTTCAGACAAGAGCACTGGTGTCTATTATGAAATTAGTTTCGATCAACAGATTAATAATCTTCCACATTAACTGTAGTGTGTACAAAATCAAAAGTGATCTCAACAGTGGTGTTTAAATATTGAAATACAAAAGACACCTAAGGTACTGCTTTCAGACAGGAGCACTTGCCCACATTATGCAATTGGTTTTGCTCAATAAAGTAATATATAACATGGAGTTAACATTGTTACAGAAAAAAAGAAAAAAAAATTATTAGGATATGTGATAGACTGCGTGACAAAATAGTCGATTATACTGGTTGTTCCACATTGGCAATCATCAGTAATTCAATCTAACAATATTATTAGACCTAAAGATTTAAAGTAATAGACCAGGAGACAAAAAACATTGATCTATAGATGGAGCTAGATTTAAACAGAGGACTGGGATAAAAGCGTATTTTAATTTTTAGGAACTGAAGGGAAACCTAACTTTCGTTGACATAGTTCTTCCGTAGACTGGCCAAGTGAAAGGTCTGCCTTCTTTCAATGTTGTCCAGATTATGCAATCTTTTACTGCATCACTTCCCTTATATATCCCCCTTTGGTTAGTGTTGCATAACTACGTCACGTGATCTTTCACAAAATCCCTTCAAAAAATGCTTCTCGTTAAGGATCTTTGCAATAGAATTCGATGTTTTTATAATTTTATATTTACTTGATGAAAACAGTTTCTATAAGATATTCTTATTAACTAGGATCAGAAATGATATCGATAGTGAGACAGTTTTCAAAAGACATCACTTCCCCTCTAAATTCCACGTCAACTCTTCGAGAACATTCTAAACTTCCACATACCAGGATTTTTCGGCCATTGAATTCCTACGATGTCACAATAAAACAAAACACGACGCATTAGATTTTCCATGCTGTGCAGTACCTTCATCGGAATTCACAATCCATTTACCTTACTGACATTTAGGCTATATGACTGATCGATTACACAACGAGACCTTAATGATAATGATAATAATAAAAATGAATACCATTGCTACTCATATCATCGTAATGGTTTAAGCTCTTAAGCCCTCCATAATAAACCTTCCTTCGAGAGATTATTCCCAACAACTTCTATTCTCGTTCACGACTCGATGATTTTCATAGTGAACACAACTTTATAATCCTTTAGAAGATAAGTTATCAGCAGCCATGGCCTACTGTAGTTCTCCCTGGTTCAAAGTTTGATGGAGAGTGGTCGAGGGTGTCAATCACCTTGTGAACATGTTTGTCCTCTTCTGCGTCTTTGCCGTTCAAGCCTTTGTACCCAGCGAAGTTCATTCACTTAACAAATCGTATCATCTGTTACTTTAACATTTCCAGAAATCCTTTGAAGAATCTTCCCTTTCATTCCACTTCAGCGGCATTCAAAAGATAAAGCTCCCTTTTTATTCACTTCCATGAACCTTACGTGTTTCAGATAAAATACGATTAGAAGATTTGCTATCATTTCTATAGAATAATTTTGAGCAATGAAAAAAAGAATAATGTTTTATTCAGATATTTATTAGATTCTTTAATTCTTTTGACAAAGGAAATTTTTAGGAATAGAAGCGAAGAAAAGGACTATAAACATAAGCATCTTTATCTTTATAAAGAGGGGGCCGATTTTCATTAAACTAAATCAAGCGCGAACAAATTTATTATTTTTCATCTTACCGGTCTAAGCCTTTCGAGACTCTTTAATAAATAAAAACAATTTATCTCACTAACTCCACGACTCTGAAAAAGCAAAACAAAAATATTTCTCTCAGTAATTATGTTTCTTATTTTTGTGTTTATTAATTCTTTTTTACTGTAACGTTTCCGTTGCAACTTTTTCGAGATGGAAATAAAACCTTTAAATCCATTCAACAAAAACTCTATGTTAAACGCCTATATAATTTTTTTTTTTTTATTTATTTTTTTTTATGACAAACTCTTAAGGTAATTTAGTAGGAACTATCGAAAACTATAAAGGAATCGAAGTTCGTTTTAGCCTGCGTAAGAACAGTAATTTTAAGCTCATTATTTTTATGTATTAATGATACAAGGAGTTTTAAGTTATTGTTATTAATCTCACACTTATCTTTGGATCGAAACACATGAAATCTTTCAAATAAAACAGGAAAACTGCGCTAAAATAATAAAGAAATACGTTTATCCTGAATTTTGTTTTACATTTACTCATTGCAGGAAATATGACTTCGAGTATTGAGTTATTCCCAAATCTTTCCCTTTCAATTAACCATAAAAGTCAACCTTTCAAATCAGCATCAGGTTACTAATATCACTCGGGATACAAGTTGGACCAAACCACATTATCGGGTGGGAATCTCAATTAAATTTAAAATTTGCTGCGTTGCTCAGAGGCCAGTTGAGAAATGGAGTATACTGGGGAAAATGAGGTATTGAATATGTGCTGAGAGAGAGAGAGAGAGAGAGAGAGAGAGAGAGAGAGAGAGAGAGAGAGAGAGAGAGATTTCAAGTTTCTTTGATGTTTTAGGATCAATACGTTGGTGATAAATCAAATCTATGGTTGTTAATTTAAGGACAAAAATGGAGTACTGAAGATGTTGGTGAAGAAAAACTGCATACTATTTTGATGATCTTAGAAAATTAACGTAGGTCCTAAGCACTTTGAATCCAAAAGTTGATTTTTAGTTGCTATTCACAATCCTATTATATAATAGCAAGCTCTTCGGGTTCAAGAACACGCTTCAAAAGTTTGAAGGGTCGCTCGTCGTTTATTTGATATAAGTTTGAAAAATGTAACACTGAAAATTACATCGCTTCTATCCAATGATTGCTGACGATCCGCATCGACTCCTACACGGGTGTCATCCATCGCAAGGGTTCCATATTAAAATCTGAAAAATATTCAGCGATAGGAAATCATACAAATTCATCTAAACCCAATAACTAGATAACAACATTGCTTTTCTAAAAATCTCTTTGCACCAAGAACATGTGATCATTCGTAAACAATCAAAACATTTCAACAACTGCATAATGTTATAACTGCGGCTACTTCTCTCTCTCTCTCTCTCTCTCTCTCTCTCTCTCTCTCTCTCTCTCTCTCTCTCTCTCTCTCTCGCTTTATTTCAATGGATATTTTTTCAATATGTCTGATATTGTCTTTGAGCACTATTTCAAAAGCTTATATAGATTTACGGTACATCTTTTCAAATTAATTCTGCCTTTTTTCTTGAAGCTTTCGACTATTAAAAGTCTCTTTATTTCTTCTGTAATTTTAAATAGCCACAGTAAATCAGAAGTTTATTCTATAGCTATGTGTTTTGATACCGATGTATTATAAAATCAAAGCAAAAGGCGTAAAAAAGGAATTACTTTCTGTTTACATGTTTTCATGCAGCCATGGTGATGGGAATGCTTCCTGGTAAGTTTTCTTGGTGAAAATAAAAAGGAGAGATTTGAAGACTTTTTCCGTCCTATGAAATTATATATATATATATATATATATATATATATATATATATATATATATATATATATATATATATATATGTATATATATATATATATATATATATATATATATATATATATATATATATATATATATATATATATATATATATATATATATATGTAAATACAAAAGAAAAATTTAAAATAGGTAATTTTAACACCATGAATCAGATTGGGGAGTTACAGCAGGTGAAGAGTGAATTTATGA
>NC_090734.1:14269637-14279637 GCF_036898095.1 Palaemon carinicauda
TGAGACATACAGGAAAATTGGCCAGTAAAGAAACATGGCAGTGGTTACAGAGAGAACTTGAGAAGGAATCAGATGACGATAATTTAAGCACATGATCAGGCCATAAGAACAAGGCTTATTCAGCGTGCCATAGACAGAACTCACATCTTGTCAAAGTGCAGAAATGTAATGCAAAAGAAGAAACCATCAACCACATCGCCAGTGAACGTTCAGCACTTGCTCAGAACCCAATACGGAATTGTTATGTTGAGCTTTACTTATAATATTCTAAGTCAAATACGCAAGTAATGAAAATCAATTTTCAACGTTCACTTCCATTGAAAAATATTTACAATTTTAGTATTAAATATTTTTGTTTGTGCAGTATTATATGCAAATGATATACAGTGTACTGGCATATCCATACAAATGCATATCTATATGCTTTGATGAATCGTGTGTAAGTTGTACATAATAACATTTGATTTGTATCATATATATATATATATATATATATATATATATATATATATATATATAATATATATATATATGTGTGTGTGTGTGTGTGTGTGTGTATATGTAAAATGAACAAATCGTCCTTAAATCGACTTTTATCTTATCAGATCTTTATGAGCATATTCTTATATCATTTATGAAAGAGTAGGCTTTGGATACGAAAAAAAAAATCACTTTGCTTAAGGATCTAAAAATTAACTTAACCTGGAAACACCAACTTCCATCTAGTGGTGAAATATTCGTTACTCCTTATATTCTCTATTAAGTGATACCAAAGATTATTCCCATCTATCTTTTTCCTTTCCGTTTGGTACCTTGAACCACAAGTGATCATTTAGACCTCCAAATTTCTCTCTTTTGGATCTAGAGGTAAAAAGGAAAAAAAGTGAGAATATCAAACCGTTTGTAATTACTTCATATCCATATCCGCCCATAGACTTTAATCCATGCAAATTGCCACTCCATAACTAAACTTTAAGAATAGAAAATTAGTTACTTTTGTAACAACAAAGGAGCCAGGTAAAACAGCTTGTTACATGAACTGACAGACAGACAAAAGAACCGACTGGAAGGCAGACAGTAGAAGATAATTAGAATGTTTATATGATTAGTTTCAGAGGGTTCAAAAGGTAAAATTTCCTAAACAATCATTTACTTAAAATGATCATGATACCTTTGATCCTCTCTATTCCTGATAGCTATCTGAATGGAGAGAGAGAGAGAGAGAGAGAGAGAGAGAGAGAGAGAGAGAGAGAGAGAGAGAGAGAGAGAGAGAGAGAGAGAAAGTAAACGTTTAAATCTATTTTATGTATCTCAGCTTATTCTATGTTGAAAAACAATAAATTTGACAATGATTTAAATCAAATTTTTCTGAAAGTCAATCTTTACTTCACAGAAAAATCTCCCTTTCTCTCTGGAGTACCTCTAATATTTTCAATCTTTTAAACAAGTCTGAAAGATTTATAAGAATTTATTTACATATAGTAATCTCATATGATCTGCCTCTATTAGAGAAGAAAATGTTAAAATCTAAAAAAAATAACTAATAGTACGTTTAGACACATTGTCCACCACACAGAATTCTGATCTCTTGTAGTATATCTAAGAATTTTATGGTAAGAAGAATAAAAAAAAATAGAAAAAGAACGAAAATCATTTAAAAGAATATTTCAATTAATGATATAAAACTGGGGCAACAAGAAGAATAAAGAAAATCGAGGTTAAGTGACTGAAATGAGGGTCGACATAATGACCCTGTTAGTTAGGGGAAATCAAGATGAAGAGAGTTATCAAGGAGAGAGGAGGAAAGAGAAAATAAAAATAAGAAAGGAGGAATCACAAGAGGATTATGAAAGGGTAATGACATTTATGCAGGAATAAAATGAAGTGTCAGGTATAATTTGAGACGAGATGTTACGGACGATTCAAGAGAAGTGACCACCTGGGGTTCGTTAAAAACACTAAGGCTTCTTGACAAATGTCATTTCAGAAAGACGTAAACACAAATCATTTCTGACGTCTTTACCCGTATACGATTGAAGGACATATTCACAGGACATATAGTACACACACGGTGCCAAACATCATATGACGTTATATGCACATAAAACATCATACATATACGATATCATACTTGCACAACATCATGCTCTTAACAATATTATAGATTAAACCCGTGTCATAGTACATGTTGGCTAGTTCAGGTCAACTATACTTACAGCTTACAATATCAAACCAAGACACGGTCTCATGCAGATGCATAAGAGAACACATAATGTAACTAAGTAAATGTATGACACAATCAAAGCATAGCAAATGCATATGATAATACATACAGTATGTGGCACGTTTTCAGTACTACAAAGAAAACATAACAGGAACGCGATTATGGTGTGTGTATGTGTGTTTCTTTTGGTATATTTACGTATGCAAGCAGGTGCAACGTTCACTCAATATGTACCACCTACTAGCCCAGTTCCAAGTCTATAATGAATACATATCATATGTATATGTATATATCAATATATCAATATATATATATATATATATATATATATATATATATATATATATATATATATATATATATATATACATATATATATATATATATATATATATATATATATATATATATATATATGTGTGTGTGTGTATGTGTGTGTGTGTATGTGTATGTATTTCAAGTCGTTTTACAAATACTTTGATTGTTGCTTGCATCACATAATTTATCATCGACCAAATCAGACATTATTGACCATCAGGGAGACGAGATTAACAGGCTGTCATTATTCTCTTGATAACAGAGTTTAGTAAATTTAAGAAATTCAAGACAGACTCTCTTAGAACTTTCATCAATGGTAAATCAAATTAACCCCATTACTGAAAGAAAAATTCATTATCACTGTGTTAAGTAAGTTAAGATATTTGTCTTGATTCTCTCTTTGCCAATTGGACAATTTCATATAATTAACAAATCGATTCTGTATTGAAGAAAAATCCAATTTGCCATAGCATTTCGAAATTAATCTAGTGCCCGTTTGATTTTCATGGTTTTCCTTATAGTAATTCATTTTAAGCTTTCATAAAAGAAATTGTCTGTCTTTCTTACTGAATGGTAGTAATTGCATTTGTTTACCTTCATAATATATTAGGTTATTTGATACCAGAAACTTAAATACAGGGTGGAATGACACACTGACAAACAGACAGACACACACACAACGTTGGCTTAACACTTTTTTAGATTTCCTCTGAACCATTCCTTGAATGAAGGTCCGACGACCTTTCATATTTCTTCTGTTTCTTTTCCCTTTCTTTGTTTCCTCAATATTGTAGAAAAGTTTAATAGCAGATTGTGTTTTGGGTTTCTGGATAAATGGCAAACTCTTGGATACTTACTGTACATATTACATGTCAAAATTGAAGATTTTTTTTTTAAATGAGTAAGGAACACTGTGAACATAATCATCTTATAGAAAAGGGACTATGTATTGAAGGCAATGAAGTAATTAAAATCCACGATCCTTTTTAATTAAAGCTATTTATGAAATAACAAATACCTGCATTCTCGAACAAAATAAGGTAAATTGATATCGAAGGCTGTGGTAGCCTATTTAAAACACACTTCCCTTGCCATCTGTTTGACCGGTCTTGGGACCCGCTGAAACTCGATAGTTTCTTGTTTTGTCTCAAACTTCCTCTTCCTTGTAAGCTGTGGATGTGGGGTTTGGGGGATCCTATATATCTACATACTGAGTCATCAGCAGCCATTGCCTGGCCCTCCCTGAGCCTATCTTGATGGAGAGCATCATATGTTTAGATGGTCAGTCTCTAGGACATTGTCCTACCAGGTCAATGTCACCGTCCCATCCTTCTGCCATTCATGAGTGACCTTTAAAGCTAAAATTATTTTATAAACTATCCAAGCCAAGCAAAAAAGATTGAAACTGGAAGCGGGAGTGGAAAAAAGGAAAAAGGGTGAAACTGAATAAAGGAAAATAAAGGAAAGGTGATTTCGGAAATAGAAGAAACGATGAATAGCAGACACGCGGAGAAAAAATTACAGAGGAAATATTGGAGAAGGAAAAGGTGCAAATAGAAACGAAGAGAAAAATTAAAAGAGACAAGGAGAAGGGAGGAATCAAGACTGGACAGAAAACGATATACAGAAAGGGAAAGAATAAAAAGAGAGATGGTTGGGGAAAGGAAAGACGAAAAAATAACGACAAAGTAAAAGATAAAAAGAAGATTAAACTTTTTGGGATAAGATACACCAACATATCGCCTTAGGTTTCCCTGACATAAGTTGCTGTTTATTGACTTATTTACTTATCAGTATGTCTCTGTTTATTGATTTTTTTTTCTGATTTAAAATTCTATACATTGCACATTATGAGTATTCTATCTATTTAGGTCCTTTATATATGTATATATATATATATATATATATATATATATATATATATATATATATATATATATATATTTATATATATATATATATATATATGTATATATATATATATATATATATATATATATATATATATATATATATATATATATATTTATATATATATATATATATATATATATATATATATATATATATATATATATATATATATATATATATATATATATATATATGTCTCATGTTGGTGGATAGTGAGACATCGGAACATGTTTTTTTTTTTAGCTTTGTTACACAAGGTTTGTAAGTACACTGTACACAGCTAACACTCTCAGGCAAAAGCCTTGTCTCAGAGAACGCACAAAGGCAACAAACTACCCCTCGCTATCAAAATGCGATCTTACTACAAAAACATACTGAATAGTTAGATTTTGTGGAATTCTCATGATTATAGAGTTTATTTACCTCGACGTACAACATATATCTTCATACAAGAATAAGGACATTACTCCCCCCCCCCGCCCAAGCTCCTCACTCGGGAAGGGTAGGCACTCGCCCTCATTAGGGTATGATATATGGACACTCCGACCCGGAATAGGCATGGCATGGACTAAACAGAAATGTAACATAAAACATATATATATATATATATATATATATATATATATATATATATATATATATATATATATATATATATATATAGAAATCACACTAAAAATAACACATCGGCCACAAAAAAATGAAAAATGAAATATTGCATGTAAAAATGTACACAACACAATATAAATAATTCCACTCATTAATTCTTAAGACCTCTGCAACTAAAATACAGAATACCCAAAGTTAAAAAAAAATCATAACATCATCAGACTTACACAACCTCATCAATAACCTCCTTCCGGTTGCGGGCAATACGGTCTTTTAGGGCGGGACTGGGGAATGAATAGATATTCCTTCATCCCTCGATTTTACTTGTCCGGGTTTTTGGCACAATTTTGTAACACAACTCACCTCCTCCGTTTCGCCATTTATTTTAAATCACTACTACACTTGCACTTGCAACTATCAACTGGTGGGCAATGGCCGTTTTCCCGAGAAAATCATTCATCTTTCCGCCCTTCTCTTATAACATTAAGTATAAGGTATTCACATCTACACATTCTCTAGCACTCCCTATCCTCAAGGGTGAACTTTAATCCCGTAGCCACTTGCCATTCGGGAACCGCCCCGGGCCCAGCAACCAGGAATCAAATGAATACATGAATAATACAGCATTCGCCTGACGAATATCACCTGACATATTTAACCTTTGATAATTTTCAGATTCACTAAACAGTATGTCATACGTATTGCCACACTTAGAAAATTACCACAACATTTTACGTATACATTAAGCATCAGCATAAGTACACCTTATCATCATCAAGTTTATTTAAAACACATCAAGAGAAGAAATGAGGTCTGTTCAAACAACAACAACAGCAAAGGAAAAATAATTCTACTCATCAACTCGAGGAATATCACGTATGCAGGGGTAAGGAGGAACAATCTGATTGACACATTTGAAATCTACCTCTTCCGGAACCACATGTATGTGTGCCTGATGATGTTCAGACACTTCGCCATTAATAATGCTTTTAATCACAAATGTCCTAGATTTAACCATCTTTACTCGGTACGGACCTATATACGTATGCTCCAGTTTGTGTTTCCTAGGTTGTAATCGTTTCAAATACACACGACCGCCCACAAATACTTTTACCGGTGCAGTTTTGAACCAACCATCATACTTTGAGCTGTATTTTTATCTAGCTCTTTTCAAAAACCTTTCAGTTGTGTTCATTACTCTCCTCAATATATTTAATAAAGAAAGATACACGGTATTACTCAGTTGAATGATTTGGCAATTGTTGCGAATTAATGAGGACCATTTATGGTAACACAGATCTTTCCATACACTGAAAAGAAAGGTGTGTCCCAGAGCGAAGCATTATATGCAATGTTCGAAGCTAGCTCAGTTGTAGGAAGCATGGCGTGTCAATGAAGGGGGTCATCATCCACTAAGTAATGTAAAATTCAGACTACTTCCCTATTATGCAATTCCACTAAGACGTTAGCTGAAGGCCTATATGCGGCCACTGAAAAGTTTTCAATTTTCATCAAGTCCCTGACCCATTTCACCACCTTCTTTATAAACTCAAGACCATTATTGCTTATCAAAATTTTCGGCCAACCAAACCTAGTAATGAAAGAGCACAGTGCCTGGGCTAATGAATTTGCTGATTTATCTAACATTGTGTAATTATGAGTGTACCGAGCAAATGCATCCATAAATACACATGTATACTTATGTTGTGTTAAACCAGTAGGAAATAATCCTACTGCATCCATATGCACTCTATAAAATTTAATAGGAATGAAAGGCCACTTTTGGCTTCCGGTACTGTGTTTCTATGTTCTTTGAAACAGTTACAAGCATGACAATATCTTATATAATTCTCTATAGATTTTTTCATTCCTAACCAAAAGAAGGATTCACGTGCTCTACTTAATGTTCTATCAATCCCTAAATGCCCTGCATACAGACTCGCATGTATGATGTGGATGGCTCGATTAATTAAAAGGGAGGAAGAACTACCCGTGCACAAAATTACCCTCCTCTCTTCTCCTAATCACGATATAAGATATTATTTTCTATAAAAAAAAATTTCACGATGCACATTAAGAAATGCCAGATAACTCTTCGATTCCCCTTTAATCACTGCTCGCACTCTTTCCATCCATTCCATTTTTTTTCTGTCCTTCCCGGTCTTCTTTTATATCCCAACCTCCCAAGTCAATCACACCCGCAACATCAGGGTATTCATTCTGGACACCCCTGGTCATATCCTCAGCCACCCACATATATTCACCTTCACCGCTCATCTCTCTCTCTCTCTCTCTCTCTCTCTCCGCTCCTGTATTCTGATTGCTCTTCAGGAGAATTCCCATCCGGTTCTCTATTTTCTCTATTTTGATGGGGTCCTTCAATATTTTGGTTACGTCCTTCGTTCCTTTTTTGTGCCCTAGTTATTACTCGTATTACTGCACCTCTAGAGAGAGCATCAGCTACCTTGTTAGCTTTACCTTCTATGTTGTGAAAACCCTTTATATTAAACTTTAACAATCTCTAAATCCATCTCGCTTGTTGAGAGGTCAAATTCCCTTTGAAAAAGAGACCACATAATGGGCTATGATCACTTGCAACTCAATCGACTGACCTAATAAAAAGAACTGATGCCTCTCTAGAACCCAAAGAATAGCCAAAGACTCTCGATCGAATGTACTATAATTCTACTCTGACCCTTTTAATGCCCTGAAAGTAAAACAAACGGGTCACTCTCTACCTTTATTCTCTCATTGAGAAACTACGCCACCAATAGCTATGCTACTTGTATTTGTTGTCATAAAAAGGGGCGATCAAATTTAGGATATGCGAGTAAGTCATTGCTAGTTAGATTAGTTTTCAAATGGTTAAAGGCCCTTTCTTCTTCCACTCCGCAATTTATTAATTTTTGTTTCTTTAAAGCATCTAAGGGTCTTGCCATCGCTCCAAAACCTGATGAATTTACGGTAATACCCAGCGAGCCCAAGGAACTCAGCTACTTCCTTAGGGTTACGTGGCCCGGGGAAGTCTCTAATAGCTGCTACTTTACTGGGGCAGGGTTGGATACCTTCTGGGGTTATTATGTGACCTAAAAATTCGACCTGTTTACAGAAAAATTTGCACTTTGACAAATTTATTTTCATACCATTACGTCGCAATGCTTCTAAAACTTTACGAATATTATTATTATGTTCTTCACCCGTTATCCCTGTAATTATGATATTGTCTAAATAAATAAGAACATTATGGCCAATTAAGGGAAACAAACCCCCATCATTACTCAAGAGAAATCACTTGGAGCATTTTTAACACCGAAAGGAAGAAAATTAAACTGAAATAGTTGATCGTTAACAATAAATGCCGTTTTACATTTGCTGTCTTCCTGAATGGGTATTTGATAGAATCCACCATTTGAATCAACAGTTGTAAAATATTTACTATCCAGTACATTCACAAGTAATTCTTTGATCGAGGGCAATGGAAATGCATTATCCCTAGTGACTGCGTTCAACTTCCTACAATCAACACATAATCTTACCGAGCCATCCTTTTTCCTAACAGCTACAATTGGAGAAGGCCAGGGGGATTCGCTCTCCTCGATTATTCCTAGTTCCCTTGATTTATTAATTTCCCTTTCTATATCTCCCTGGAAATGAATGGGTACCTTATAAGACTTGACCTGATCAGCTCCGCCTGCCCAGTTTCAATGATAAAGGGAAATCGATCAATCCTCTCGGGTGGCTCATCTCCAATTGCCATTACATCGGATTAATCATTGACAATGTCACTTACTACAGGATGATATTCTGATGGACATAGTTTTCGTGCTTCATAATCAAATTCTAAGTGTGTTCGTCTGTGCGGGCTGGAGTTGTGGCTCCCAACATCACATTATTAGTAATTTCAATATAACTCTAATTCACAGAATCACTTCCTAACACAACTTTTTTGTTTGAGAAATTAAGTATCGTTATATTAGCTCTGTTCTCTTTTATTTCTGATAAGCCCTCTAAAATTACAAGCTCCCATTTGTCATGGGGTTTAACAACAACCTTGATTCTTTCCGGAAGAGGGCGACACGGGGTCACTGATATGCTCGTAAGTGTCTGGGGAGACAACACTTCTCCTCTTTCAGGTAAAGCTGTTACCTTACTTAAATGTCTCTCTGTGCCCGCACAAGCACTTACTCTATCACGACTTTCTATCGGCAAAATACACCCTCGTGCTTTTACTGTTATTGTATATTTTTCCCCAAAAATGCATATTTGATTACTAGAAATTAAATCTATTCCTAAAGTATCCTCGATTCCTGGAATTCCCAAGGTGGGCAAGACAAAAAAATAATGTGTAAACTTCACCGATCCCACCTTAAAGTTGACAATTGTTGTATGATTTATGCATATTTTATATCCTCCCGGCTGGCTCCTGTATCGATCAACGCTCGAAAGGATTATCTAGCAGGTCAATCCTAACTGCTAACATTCCTAGACGGCCATCGGAGATATATGGGGCATGGGCCAATGAACTCAGCTGCAATGTCATTGTTCCCTAGTGATGGGGGGTGAGGTCGGGGGTACCGATGGAGGTTCCAATGCTTGCTCTAAGTCCGTCGTCGTTAGGAGCGCTGCCTCGGCTGCTGCTTGTGATGTCATGGAGGGGGAGGGGGAGGGGTTGCAATTGATCTTCCTTGTCTCCCCTTTTCTCAGTTTCCTTTTTCTCGGTTGCTGGGTGGGGGTCAGGTGTGCAGGTGTCACAGCCCGCACGTCATCGACGTTTTTTGCTGGGCACTCTTGAGATAGATGACCGTATGCCTGACAAGTGTAACAGCGGGTGGCCCCTGGGGGGGAGGCACTCCACTCACCGGTGCTACTCTCCCCCACACTGCCATTGTCTGAAGACTCTTCTAACCTGCTGACTGCGTTCTCCCCTCTCCCGCT
>NC_090734.1:14285181-14290181 GCF_036898095.1 Palaemon carinicauda
GAATAATAATAATAATAATAATAATAATAATAATAATAATAATAATAATAATAATAATTAATAATAATAATAATAAAAATAATAATAATAATAATAATTATAATAATAATAATAATAATAATAATAATAATGTAAGGGGGTTAATCATACTATCTACTATTTAGAATATTAGTAGAATGTTATTATTTGCATTCCATTATTCTATTCCAAGTCAATATTTGTTTTTTGGCGGTGGGTCGTCATAGAATTGTTTATGGAGACAGGAAAAAATTATATTTGAAAAAAGGAAAGATTTTCCATCATATCAAGAGGAAACGAGATTCCAATACGCATTTTCTGGAGCCGAGCTAATTTTCTTGCTATGATTCTCTCTAAATGACAATACCTTTTTTTTTTTTTTTATCATTTCCGAGTAAATATCAAATTGGTTTTTCGGTTACTCAGCAAAATTCTTATCAAGGCTTCAATCTTTTTGTCTTGTTTACCGCTGTGGCTCAGACGACTGGTATCTTTTGCTGGTGATCTGTGTATATGAAAATGCTATTGTTGTTACGAAAGGAATTTCATTTCTGGGTGTAAGAAAAGAAGATTACAGTAGTGCAATATTTAGATGAAACAATCATAAAGGATGTGTTGAGGACTGCTAGATGTACAGTGTATGATTAATAAATATTATAAATATATATATATATATATATATATATATATATATATATATATATATATATATATATATATAAATATATATATATATATATATATATATATATATATATATATATATATATATATATATATATATATATATATATATATATATATATATATATATATATATATATATATATATATATATATATATATATATATATATATATATATATATATATATATATATATATACAGTATATATTCACATACATATATGTGTATGTATATATACATACATATATATATTATATATATATATATATATATATATATATATATATATATATATATATATATATATGTATATATATATATATATATATATATATATATATATATATATATATAATATATATATATATATATATATATATATATATATACAGTCAGCGCGGACGCTGTGTCCGGGCAGCATCCACCGTGCATTCATTTTGGTCCCCCCCCCCATATCTACACTAATACACAATATAAATCAATAAAAATTTAATTGAACACTCACCAATATCCCTGCTACTTGTCTATAGGGTAGCCTTTCCTCTTCTTGACCTCCAAAAGTTGTCGAGGAACACTATCGGCGAGGTTTTGGAGTATTTCAACAGGTATTTCCGCCCACACCTTATGGAGCGCCGCCTCGAGAAGTTTCACGTTTGTCGTCACTTCTTTACGAAGGCGGGCTTTAACTATCCCCCAAAGGTTCTCAATGGGCGAAATATCAGGACTTTGACCTGGCCAATCAGGAATATAGTTCACTTCGCTATTTTCCAGCCACTTTTTCACTTTTTTAGCCGTATGGCAAGGGGCACCGTCCTGCTGAAAAATTTCAGCTCCTGTAGCCGCAAAACAATCCGCTAAATTGTCTTTTAAAATGTTCAAATAGCGATTAGCATTAACCGTTATGCCTTTAGGCAAAACAACAAGGCTTGGGGCACCACCGTAGGCAAACGAACCCCAGACCATAAGCGATGCTGGGTGCTTAACTGTCTTGGCCGTGAGATTAGGCTTAAGAGGATCTGACCCCTTTCGCCGCCACACTTTTTTCCCGGTCGTCTCACTCACACAAAAGGTCGCTTCGTCACTCCACAAGACACTACGCCACTGCTCCAAGGTCCAATCCTTGTATGTCTTGGCAAAAGCAACCCTCCTCTGCCTTTGTTTCAAAGTTATAGCGGGCTTCTTTCGCGCGATCACTTTCTCGAAGTCGAGGCGCTTCGACAGGTTTTCCTGAATCGTACGAACACTGACGTCGCTCAACAATTTAGGGTTCTGTTCTTTAAGTTGCTTAGCTGTTAATGTTGGATTTTCTTCTAGGGTTCGCTTTAATATATGTAAAGTATGGTCAGGAATCTTCCGGGGAGGGGAACCAGCCTGGGAGTGAGAAGGGACCTCGACGCTACCTCCTGCCTTGTACTTCGCCACCAGGCGCCTCACTGTCCTCTCGTTCACGCCAGTATTCTTGACGATTTCCTTCGTTTGCTGACCTAAATTATGACAGGTTATCACTCTAACAATGTCATCGTGACTTGTACGGGGTCTAGACATCACGGGGGGGGGGGGGGGGGGTTTGATACACAAAAATGCCACGCGAACTCTCAAAAGAACGATTGCAACTCGGCCCTCTCAACCTGATACAACCTCACTCCACGACTACAGGAAACACACTGGCTAGCTTCCACCTACGCAGATATGTAGATGCCAACTTGTATAAAAAGATGCCAATTAGTCAATTTGTCCCAGTCGATTTTTTCCCCGATAAACCCCATGCCTCCGATTTACGCGGAACGCTGTGTCCGGCCCACTACCCGGACACAGCGATCCGCGCTGACTGTATATATATATATATATATATATATATATATATATATATATATATATATATATATATATATAATATATATGTGTGTGTGTGTGTGTGCGTGTATGTGTGTGCCTGCGTGTGTGTGTGGCGTGTATGCGTGTGTATTTATTTGTATGTATATACTTATATACAAAAAATACAGTATCATCATTAAAATATATATAAATGTATATATATATATATATATATATATATATATATATATATATATATATATATATATATATATATATATATATATATATATATATATATATATGTATATAATTTATATGATTATTTAAATTTATGGATATATATGTAAATACTGTATTTTGTATACCCTGCATGTATATATCCATACATTTATGTATATATATATATATATATATATATATATATATATATATATATATATATATGTGTGTCTATATATATATATATATATATATATATATATATATATATATATATATATATATATATATATATATATATATATATATATATATAGATGTGTGTCTATATATATATATATATATATATATATATATATATATATATATATATATATATATATATATATATATATATATATATATATATATATATATATATATATATATAGATAGATATATGTGTCTATATATATATATATATATATATATATATATATATATTATATATATATATATATATATATATATAGATATGTGTGTCTATATATATATATATATATATATATATATATATATATATATATATATATATATATATATATATATATATATATATATATATATATATATATATATATGTGTGTGTGTGTGTGTGTGTGTGTGTGTGTGTGCACCTGTATCAGTTTATCATTTTGAATTATTTGTGTCTCGTAAATAAAGCAAGCTTTTTCACCTTTTATAAGATGTATGGAAAGCCAAAGAAGTTTCCAGCATGTGGTGTTGCCAGAAGGGGTTCCCTTTATAGAAAGATCTCTTTGATCCTTCCATCTGCTGTTCATTTCACATCAACGTCCGCTGTTATTTTCTTTTTTCTTGAAATTTAGGCTTTTACATATCCTCCTAAAAGAAAACCCTGCATCTTGATGAGGACTTTTAGCGTTGTGTCCTTTGGATACGTCCCCTGCCTGACAATCCACTCAATGGGGTTCGAGACTAGCTTAATCTAGATAGTTTTATTTTGTGTCTGTAAAACTCATCATCCTTTTGAGTTAAGTTTGGGGGTTTTGAGAGAGCCTATAGTTCTACTTACTGAGTCACCAAAAGCCATTGCCTAGCCTTCTGATGTCCCAAATTGGGTGGAGTTGCTAGCAAAGGAAAGGGACCATGACAATACCCTAGCTAACAGGACAATGCTATAGATAGCAGGACACTGATTAGCTAGCAGGACAATGATTAGCTAGCAGGACAATGCCCTACAGAATAACTATATATACATATCATCAACGCTCAACCAAACTAGTACCAGGGGGATGCCAGGCAATCTTTAGAGATCAAAATATTAACTACTGAGATATGTATGATTTAATTTAAGATCTTTTTATAAATAAACTAAAGTAAATCATTTGCCAAGGCTGTTGTTAAAAGCTACAAAACTTTCATAAACCTATATATATATCATATCAAATCATTAATTAAGGTTTAATAAAACTTTCTTAAAGGCAATTGCTGTATCAATAAATCTCAATAAATTTCAAAGGATGCAAAATATTTCTGAATTTATAGAATACTTCTATATATTGTTTGCCTTGATTAAGGAAATATTTTGCGCAAACTACACTAGACACTTTTCTCTCCTTAGAAGTTCCAAAAAAGGGAGGATAATTCTCATGAAATCATAAAAATTTTACGCAAATCTTCATGGCTTAAAATTTTAAGTATCATAGGACCTTTCTCATATGATTAAAAAATATCTAACCAAAAAGTAATCAATTACTTCGCTGGACGCTAATTACACCAAGAGATCCTCATGCTGGAAGCAATTTTCTATGAAGGAGATTACGTTCGCCGGAAACTGGAAACTTCTGGACGAAGGAACTACAATGCTGGATTTAGATTAATTTAATTTCCTTTCGGGTTTACGATGGTTATTAGAATAAATTCGAACATTTGTATGAATGAAGATTTAGAAACCAATCGGGGAATCTTTAGATTTGCAAACTCACGAAATTATGGATAATTTATAAATGGTGTGACAACGTAACTGTTAGGTTCTAACAGAGAGGTGAGAGGAATGCAAATAACGTTAATTAAAGAGATAATTAGCTTATATACAAGCACTTGCAAGCAAGAAATTCAAACAAACTAAAACATGCAATGGCAAGCTAAAACAAGATGTTCCATTATAAGTGCGGGAGAGAGCAATGGATTGTATAAAACAAGTGCGGTACAATATTTTCATTTTGAGTTTATCGTTCGGGAATATCAAACGGTAATAG
>NC_090734.1:14300181-14305181 GCF_036898095.1 Palaemon carinicauda
AATGCCATCCATTCTCTAACACTAGCAAGGATTCGGTTTAGTTTCAGTACTGTCATCTATATCATTTATAGATAAACTTCACACCATGCTTTGTAGTATTTTTGATAGACCAATAGTATAGATGAAGAATAAGATTGGGCCAAGTACACTCCCTGGGGTTCCCCTATGTTTAAGGGTTCATATGATGAATAAGAAATTCCAATTTGTACACAGTAACTTCTACCAACCAAGTAGTCTTTTAGGAATTCATAAGCTTAATCTTCAACGCCGATGGACCGTAGATCATTTAGTAGCAGTTCGTGCACAACTGTATCAAAACAGCACTGAGATTGAGCAATACTACAATACCACATTTATTTTCATCCATCATTTCCAGCATATCATTTTCAACAGAGCAGATGGCTGTCTCCGTAAAGTATAGTTTTCTGTAACCAGATCAGTTGTCAGGCAAAGCTTCTATTACTTCCAAGTGGCTGACTAGTTGTTCACGAATTACGTATTCAAGCGCTTTTGAAACAAAAAAAAAAAATAGATTCGAAATAAGGTCTATATGAGCTTATTCCTGGTAGTCCAGTGCATTCTTCAGAACTGGTGTGACTATTGCTGTTTTCTCAGATTTAGGAAACTTACATTCACCATTGCTTGCATTTGCTAATCTGATTATTATTTCAGCTAGACTAGAAAAGTTTCTCTCTCCAATTACTCAAGATATTGGCATAGGATCGATCGCGTAGTTTGTTTTCTTTGCTCTCTTGATAATCCTGGTGACGCCATCTTGTGTTATGTTGTTAAATCTTATATAATTTTGTCAGTGTGTCTGGTGTATCATTAACCTGATGTTGAATATTTACAAAGGACCTGGTTATATTTTCAATTTTGTTTTTAAAGAATACTAGACATTTAATTGCTAGTTCCTGGTCACTGTACCCATCAGGTAGCTTCTTTTCTTTTACATTTCCTATTATACCATTCAGGAGACGGTATAACTTATTTATGTCTGTTGCTGCTTCGAGGATCTTTCTCCTATAGTATTCACTTTTTTTTTCTTCTTAGAAGGTAGTTATATTGACACGTAGCAGTTTTGTATTCTACACAAGTACTTTCCGTTTTTAACCTATTCCACTTTCTTCCTTCACGCCTGTTTTTCGTTCTATTTTCACCAAAGTCTTTCCATCAAACCAAGGAGATTGGTCTTTTACAGCTATAGTATTTTCCATCGTGGCAACATGGTATCATATGAACTTTTACTCACTTTATTATAAGTGGTCGTAAGACAGTTAACACACTTAGCTCCCAACAGGCGTTGGTCATCATGATCACAAGGAATGTCGAGAGCATAATTTATTTTCTTTGTAACTTCTTCAGTAAATACGGTAGGAGAAAAAATTGATTTATGTCTATAGTTTACTTTCTTTTACTAATGTATGTTTCTGTAGAGGTAGACTAAACGTAATAAGTTTGTGCACTGGGGAGATAGTACATTTCTCTTCAACGTTTATATCAGATACATTATTAGTCATGTCATCACTTAAAACTAAGTCAAACGTATGCCCAGTTAAAGTAGTTGTACAGTCGACATTATTCACCAGCCGATACGATTCTAATAACTCACTAAATGCTAAAACATCAGGATTTGATGCGTCATCCATCCCAGAATTTAATTTTCCCCAGATAACCAATTAGTTTTTCTCCATGATAATCATCTCAATGAAAGCACCGAATTCTTCATAAAAGATACTAGTGTTTGTTCTCGGTGGTTTGTGGCTGTTACAGACGATATTTTTCTGTTGTTTTGCGTAAAGTTTATTTCAATATTTTCAAACCTTGTTACATTAGTTCTTTTCAACATTTTGGGATTTGGGTAACTTTTATGAATAATGAGTTCGACACCCCACCAGACCTACCTTCTCTCGGTATGTGAAAGAAGGCGTGTGTGGGGGGTGTCGTTTCAATGGTATTTGCCTTGTCCAAATTATTTAACCATGTTTCAGATAATGCTAATATGTCCAAATATTTCTCGTTTATCATTCTCGAATATGAATAGTATTGTTACCTTCAGATTGTATATTTACACAGCCACAGTCCATAGTAACCATGATCAGTATTTTTTTGCTAGGCTTTTCCAAGTCATAAGCCTTGCATTCTTTAGAATTCATTAAGTGGTCACTTGATTTGTTGAACTTTGTGCAGTTTACACACTTTGACATTTGCGAATTACACTCCTTGGTGGAACGCTTTCCTAAACATTCCCCGCAGACTATCATTCTTACACTTGCAATCTTTTTCAAGATGTTCATACCTCTGACAGTGGTAGCAGGTGATCACGTGGTACCTATCACGTATGTTATAAGTACCCCATCGTAAACGGAACGTTGTCCCCATAATCATGAATAGCCCTCCGAACTTCAAGCACATAGTGGGCAGTCCAACCCGAAGCATTTTTCTTCAGGACTACACTTATCTTCTCTTCTAAATATTTTGCATTTGGTACAGGCAACGATTTCTCTAAATCAAAGAATTTACCACATCATCTTCATTATTGTACACATGGCATATCATTATTTTTGGTTTTAGTTTTCCCCATTTTTCTTGTTTCAGTGTCAGCAACCAATGTCTGAATTTTGTTTGCCGCCTTTTCTCTGATTATTTTGTTTGCAAAGTTTACAACAACATTTCCATTTGTAGTTGACCCCCTGTTAAGTATAGGAATGTCTTCAAGTGCCTGTTCAACCCTCGCGTTTTCTTTCAGTAATTTTAGTTATTGTATTTGTTTATTTTATTACCAACATAATTTTGTCCTAATTTTACCAGCAAATGTCGGTTTCTCCGGTTTGGGGTCTATCAATGTTTGAAGTGTTGCCTTAATTGATTCCATATTCATAGCAAGAATATCAAATTTCTCAGTGAGGTCAGTAGGCTGGGGTGGAATTTGCTGCGTGTGCGCTAAGGTCCGCAAGTTTGTTGTCCAAGTCAGCTATATTCGCTTCTTGTTCGCACTAGGCCTCTTTTCTCTTATACACATCTTCCTTCAAATTGATGTATATAAATTGGCTTTTCTGGCTTCACCTACGTGGGGTGGGCATAACAAATCAAGGCTCTTTCGTTCATTATCAGTGATGCCTATCACTATATACACACGTTTCTTATGATAAAAGCTATTGCAGTCATATCCTATCCATTTTTTCCAGTCTCTCTCCTGGGTTTTACATATGAGGCAGAAATAGTTAGAGACATAGTGCACTGTTTCTTGTCACTTGGGTTGTTAACTAATATCTTTTCAATGATATTCTAAGCAAGAAACAAAAAAACACGACTCAGGGCTTGCTGAACGGAGCTTCTCGCAAAACACGTCCACACCTTAGCGGCTTAACTACTCAACTACTGAATAGTATATAATCAGTTGGTAAAGTGTTGTGTCTAGCTTTATATAAGTAAGAAACCTTTGAATTCATAAAATAGTATAACACTAGACCACAGAGGTTATAATGGTCTGGTAAATTGAAGAAAATGAAAGACGACAGGATGGTAAAATAAGTTTACCAATTTGCAGATTCCATTTTTTTAAGGATCATAAAAATACCGCCCTCTCTCTCTCTCTCTCTCTCTCTCTCTCTCTCTCTCTCTCTCTCTCTCTCTCTCTCTCTCTCTCTCTCTCTCTCTCCCTAGTTGTTTAATTTACTAATCAAGAGAAATGCAAACCATATGTCTTATCTCTTAACTTTTTCCCTTTACCCAACCCATTACCGCCACCAACAGAAACCTTTTGTATATGATGGTCCAGAGGAATAGTAAGGTACTTACTACTTCCTTTGATTATACATTAACTCTTTCATGAAGATCCAAAAACAAACGAGCAATTAAGTGTATGAAGAACACATTCGACGTAAAGAAAGAAAACCAAGCATAGGTATTGCGCCGGATATTAAAAACGTAAATTTATTCCAATATCACTATAGGGAAATCATTGCTCTTCAAAATTTATGTATTTATGGAGACCATATATCTTGATTCACATGCCCTGACTAATGTGAGGAAATTAGGGTTTTCAGCATTATTATTAAGAACCGCTCAAATATGAAGATAATAACTAATTCCTGTCTATGAGAAGTAAATATACACTACGAATATTCATACATATCGACACATATTTCTAACGATGTGCCCGGAGCTGAGTCATGATTTTATCAATAATAATCTTAATATTGTAAATAAATAATTTTGATAATTTTAATATCTTAAATAATAATAATAATAATAATAATAATAATAAGAATAATAATAATAATAATAATAATAATAATAATAATAATAATTAATTATAATATTAATAATAATAAAACATTTAATAATGCTAATTCTAATAATAATAATAATAATAATAATAATAATAATAATAATAATAATTCATAGAAGGACAGTTCTCGGGCAAATAACTTTCTTCAGAGACAACAGGGATAGTTATAGGACCCAAGGGGACAGATAAGGATGAAAATTGCATATTTACAATCAATCGTGTTCTGTCATTAAAGTTTAAATATTCATGAAATAGATGACAAACAACGGTATAATGCTAGAGTTGAAACGGTTGCAATGATGAAGAAAACGTATGTTTAAGGTTTAAATATCGTTCTTGAATGGCTGGAGGTAAGTATAATGACCTAGAGAATGACCTTATATCCATATAATCAGAGCCCCAAGCCTCCTTTTCACCCAAGCTATGACCAGGGAGGGCCAGCAAATAGCTACTGATGACTCACAAGATATATCTATAGGCTCCCGAAACACCCCATCCTTAGCTCACAAGGATGGTAAGGTTGCAGACACTACAAGAGAGTATTGAGTTCGACCGGGACTTGATCTCCCGTCCGGCAGATCACCAGGCAGAGACGTTTCCAATAGTCCCCCACAACCTCTGATGACGGTTGCAGTACTAAAGAAAACGTGGATAGGATATCCTTCTTTATTTGTATGTGTTGCTTACTGTACATTCATTGCAATGG
>NC_090734.1:14315181-14317681 GCF_036898095.1 Palaemon carinicauda
ACACCTCTTCAACCCGCCCCCTCTAACCTCGCTCTCCACATCAGCGCACCCACGGATGCCTACGCCCACCTCCTCACGTCGTACCCGGAAGTTTTTCGTCCAGAACTTCGCCAAACGCCCACGGTTCCTGCCAAGCACGGTATTTATCACCATATCAAGTCGACGGGACCCCCAGTCTTCGCAAAATTCTGACGTCTGCCACCAGAACGATTGGCAGCCGCCAAACAGACGTTCGCCGAAATGGAGAAAATGGGCCTTTGCCAAAAGGCCTCCAGCCCATGGTCGTCACCCTTACACATCGTTCTGAAGAAAGACGGCTCCCTCCGTCCGTGCGGGGATTACAGGCGCCTGAACATGCAAACAGAACTGGATCACTACCCCCTCCCAAACATTGCCGATGTAACCTCCTACCTGCACAAAGCAAAGGTTTTCTCTACGCTCGACCTCCTGAAGGGGTATTATCAGGTGCCTATGAACCCAGAAGACATCCCCAAGACCGCCATCACCACTCTGTTTGGCACATACACCTTCAATTACTCCTGTTTTGGCCTTCGTAATGCTGGGGCAACGTTTCAACGTCTCATGGATGGCATCTTAAGGGACCTCCCTTTCTGTGTATGTTATGTGGACGACATACTTGTGTTCTCCTCCTCAAAAGAGGAACACCTCCGTCACCTGCGCATCGTGCTCGACCGCCTGCAACAAAACGGCCTTGTAGTCCGGTACGACAAGTGTACCTTTGGCACCAATGAAGCGTCGTTCTTAGGGCACCGTATCAATCCTGAAGGAGTCCATCCCCTCCCTGAGAAGGTAGCAGCCGTTCAGAATTTCCCCACGCCCTCGACCGTCAAAGCTCTGCAGGAATTCTTGGGCATGATCAACTATTATCACCGTTTTCTGCCAGCCATTGCCGCCACTCTTGCTCCCCTGTACGCCTCCCTCAAGGGCAAGCCAAAGGACCTGAAGTGGGGTCCCCTTCAAGAAGCAGCCTTCTGTAATGCAAAGAAGGCCCTATCAACTGCTGCGGCTCTAACTTTTCCTATCCCACACGCCCCTCTCCTTCTCTCCACCGATGCCAGCGACGTCGCTATTGGTGCAGTACTAGAGCAGGTGGTCAAAGGCTCGCCCCGCCCATTGGCCTTCTTCAGCAGAAAACTGTCCAAGGCAGAATCGGGTTATTCTACCTTCGATCGAGAATTGCTGGCGGTGCACTTGGCTGTCCGTCACTTTCGCCATTTCTTAGAAGGTACGCCCTTCGTCATTCGCACAGACCACATGCCTCTGGTGCACGCCTTCACTTGACAGTCTGACGCCTGGTCCGCCCATCAACGCCAACATCTCTCCGACGTGGCTGAATACAATTGCACCCTCCAATACGTCCCTGGGAAAATGAATCCCGTTGCCGATGCCCTGTCAAGAAACACGTTAGCTGCCGTTCAACTGGGATTGGATTACAACGCCCTGGCTGAAGACCAACGATAGGATCCAGAGTATCAAGCTTGTAGGACATCCTGCACGTCCCTCCGTTGGGAGGATTTTCCCCTCGAAACCTCCAACACCACCCTCCTCTGTGACGTCAGTACTGGTAGACCGCGACCTTGGATTCCTGCTCCCATGCGCCGACAGGTGTTTGATTTCATCCACGGCCTTTCACATCCCTCGTGCCGTTCTACTGCACAGCTGCTGAAGGCAAAGTTCATTTGGCACGGCATTTCTAAGGATGCTAAGGATTGGGTCCGTGCCTGTACTTCTTGCCAAAATTCCAAAGTACATCGACACACGGATTCAGGAGTGGACACCTTTCCTCAACCTCAGCGTCGTTTCGCACACATTCACGTCGACGTTATAGGCCCCCTACCCACATCACAAGGACATCGTTACCTGTTTACCGTCATCGACCGCTCCACTCGTTGGCCTGAAGCCATTCCCATGGAAACTGCAACGTCCGCCTCATGTACATATGCCTTACTCTCTGGATGGATTTCAAGATTCGATATCCCTGAGCATAACACTTCTGACAGGGGAACCACTTTCACCTCTCAATTATGGACGTCATTAGCGAATCTCCTGGGCATCACCCTGCATCATACAACGGCCTACAACCCCGCTGCCAATGGAATGGTTGAACGTTTTCATCGCACCCTCAAAGCAGCTTTGATGTCCCGCTGCAAGGATTGCAACTGGTTTACTCAGTTTCCCTGGGTCCTCCTTGGACTAAGGACCACTCCTAAAGACGCCCTCGACGTCTCGGCAGCCGAAATGGTGCATGGCGACCTGTTGGTCGTCCCTGCCTAGTTTTTTCCTTCTACAACCTCCTCCGACGATCTCCAGCGCATACGTCACGTCGTGGGAATATTTATTCCGTGCCGCCAGACTTACAAGCCCCCAGCGAACCATCACATACCAACGGACTTGCACTCTGCAACGCACGTCTTCCTGCGCAACGACACCAGCAAGCCACCGTTAACGCCCCCTTACACGGGACCTTTCCTTGTGATCC
>NC_090734.1:14322681-14332681 GCF_036898095.1 Palaemon carinicauda
CTCACCCCCGTGACTGAATTTGTGGGTGATCGACCTGCAGGAGGTGTCTCCCCTACACGCTCTAGTAGTGTCCAGATGTGCATTGCTGTAGCTGTACTCCTTCCCCGATTTCTGAGACGCGTCGGGGTCGTTCGCGTCCGAGTTTACCCTTCTAGGGTAGTTTGCATGATTATCAAAGTTATTACGTATTATGAAATTGTCGTAGAATGGTGCAACTTGTATAGGTTATCAGTTGTGGAAAGTCTTGGTGGATTGTTTGGCTACCATGTGCATGTTTTTTTTTTTAGTTAAAATGTCGTTCATCACCACGAGGACCATTTTACCGTGAGTGCCCCTTTTTCATTTTTTTTCATTTTTTTGCCAAGTCATTTTTCCGTAAGATATTGCCAAATAGTGTCGTAAAACTTTTGCTTGTTTAGTGTTGGAAAGTGTGTCTAGATGATCTGGCTACCCATGCATGACTTTGTTTTTGTCAGATACGACGTAGTTATTGGTATATTGGGTATTTAACTGCGGTTACCAATTTCTGTTTTTTTTTCAATATTTGTAAAAATTACTACGTAGTAAGGAATTGCCGTATATTATTCATTTTTTTTTTCATGTTTATGTGTTAGAAAGTGTGCCTTGATGGTTGGGCTAACACGTGCATGTCTTTTTTTTTATCTGAGATGTCGTATATTAGAATGTCGGGCATTTTACCGCGAGTGTCCCTTTTTCCTTTTTTTTCATTTTTTTGCCAAGTCATTTTTCCGTAAGATATTGCGAAATAGTGTCGTAAAACTTTTGCTTTTTTAGTGTTGGAAAGTGTGTCTAGATGATCTGGCTACCCATGCGTGATTTTGTTTTTGTCAGATACGACGTAGTTATTGGTATATTGGGTATTTAACTGCGGTTGCCAATTTCTGTTTTTTTCAATATTTGTAAAAATTTACTACGTAGTAAGGAATTGCCGTATATTATTGATTTTTTTTTTTTATGTTTATGTGTTAGAAAGTGTGCCTTGATGGTTGGGCTAACACGTGCATGTCTTTTTTTTTATCTGAGATGCCGTATATTAGAATGTTGGGCATTTTTCCGCGAGTGCCCCTTATTATTTGTTTTGCATTTTTTTGCTTAGTCATGTTACCGTAAGGAATTGGCAAGTAGTGTCGCAAAACTTATATTTTTATAGTGTTGGAAAGTGTTTCTAGATGATCTGGCTACCCATGCTTATTTTTTTTTTTAGCCAGATATGGCGTATATATAAGTATGTGTTCGATTTTCCTGTGATTGCCATTTTTTCGTTTTTTCCCATTTCTTTCAAAATTACTACGTACTAAGGAACTATCACAGAGTAATATTTCATTTATATGTTTATTTGTCGGAAAATATGCCTTGATGGTTTGCCTAGCACGTGGCTGAAATTTTTTTTTTCTGAAATGCCGTATATTAGAATGGCCATTTTTCCACGAGTGCCCCTTTTTATTTGTTTTGCATTTTTTTGCTTAGTCATGTTACCGTAAGGAATTGGCAAGTAGTGTCGCAAAACTTATAATTTTATAGTGTTGGAAAGTGTTTCTAGATGATCTGGCTACCCATGCCTATCTTCTTTTTTTAGCCAGATATGGCGTATATATAGGTATGTGTTCGATTTTCCTGTGATTGCCATTTTTTCGTTTTTTCCCATTTCTTTCAAAATTACTACGTACTAAGGAACTATCACAGAGTAATTATTTATTTAGATGTTTATTTGTCGGAAAATGTGCCTTGATGGTTTGACTAGCACGTGGCTGAATTTTTTTTTTCTGAAATGCCGTATATTAGAATGTTAGCCATTTTTCCTCGAGTGCCCCTTTTTATTTGTTTTGCATTTTTTTGCTTAGTCATGTTACCGTAAGGAATTGGCAAGTAGTGTCGCAAAACTTATATTTTTATAGTGTTGGAAAGTGTTTCTAGATGATCTGGCTACCCATGCCTATCTTTTTTTTAGCCAGATATGGCGTATATATAGGTATGTGTTCGATTTTCCGGTGATTGCCATTTTTCGTTTTTTCCCAATTCTTTCAAAATTACTACGTACTAAGGAACTATCACAGAGTAATGATTCCTCTAGATGTTTATTTGTCTGAAAATTTTGTTTACTTTTTTTTTGATTGAATATCATCAAATTTTTTTAGCTAAAATATTGTTTTACATTTTTTTTTTCGATTTTATTTCCCTTCAAAAAAATTTTTTTGGGTCAGAATTTTAATTTTATTTTCGTAAAATAATCGACAATTATCCAGCAACCCACCATACAATTTTTATGCATATCCAATAATAATTAGATTAGTAAATAACACCTTGAAATTGACATACCCTTCCTACATTTCAAGTGGCAGATTAGGGAGTCTGAGTCAGTGTGGTTGGCGGCCATTTTGTGGACATATCCGAAGCGTAAGCTGCCCTATCTATATATATTCTTGTTCCCTATAGAATTTGTGATATTTTGGTATATTTTTACCTGCATAAATATCATATTATATATTAAATATATGTATTTTTTTACGGAATTTCTAAGTACTCAAAAAATTACCTTTAGATATGGCCCCTGATATAAATGTAATTTACAAAATAATGAAGATTTTTTTACATATTTCTATTTTAGGATAACATATGTTTATTCCCTAAAAAAATTAGCCACTTCCTATTTCATTTGGGTACCCAAAAAAATTCATGAAATTTGGACAAATTTTTTTGGCCAAAAAAAGTTACCCTTTTTTTCTCATTTCAGATCTTCACCTCCATGGGTCTGACTTCATCCAAAATACATCAAGATGTGTCCTAAACATTCAAGAATCAATTCCTAAAAGGATTTGTGTATATATGTATAAACTTTTTTTTTATGAATTTTTATGTCAGGTCTTTTTTTTTTCTACTTAATTTTTTGAAATATTTATAATAAATAGTTTTTCTGCAGATGAGTAGTATTTATCTATACAGTTGTTTTAAGCATTCATTGAAGTTTTTTTTGGCAAAAGAAAAAAGGAGGTTACTGCAAAAACTGATTTTTCAAGAATTTTTTTTGGCGTCGGGGTCGTTCGCGTCCGAGTATACCCTTAAAGGGGTGTCCGAGGACCGTACCTATCCAGGGTTAAGAGAATCCAGACATTAATATATCAAAAATATATATGGCTTATTTGAATATGAAAAACACGTAAAAATGTGCAAAATTTATCATAAATTGAATGCCAAGTAACAAACTACCAATTGGCTACGATGGTGAAGATGGGTTGATTTCAATTCTAAGTACAAAATACCTGAATTCGACAGGTAGAAGTACAGTGGAATTGTCATTGACTTTTATCTTTGTTCGTGGCCAAGTGGGTTAAGTCACTGTCTATATAAGCTTGCCGACCAGGGTTCGATTCCCGGCCGGAGCCAAGCTCTTGTCTTTGTGAGATTTCGCCTGGGTCTGTGATCCCGAGGTTGTTAAGAGAATCCAGACATTAATATATCAAAAATATATATGGCTTATTTGAATATGAAAAACACGTAAAAATGTGAAAAATTTATCATAAATTGAATGCCAAGTAACAAACTACCAATTGGCTACGATGGTGAAGATGGGTTGATTTCAATTCTAAGTACAAAATACCTGAATTCGACAGGTAGAAGTACAGTGGAATTGTCATTGACTTTTATCTTTGTTCGTGGCCAAGTGGGTTAAGTCACTGTCTATATAAGCTTGCCGACCAGGGTTCGATTCCCGGCCGGAGCCAAGCTCTTGTCTTTGTGAGATTTCGCCTGGGTCTGTGATCCCGAGGTTGTTAAGAGAATCCAGACATTAATATATCAAAAATATATATGGCTTATTTGAATATGAAAAACACGTAAAAATGTGCAAAATTTATCATAAATTGAATGCCAGGTAACAAACTACCAATTGGCTACGATGGTGAAGATGGGTTGATTTCAATTCTAAGTACAAAGTACCTGAATTCGACAGGTAGAAGTACAGTGGAATTGTCATTGACTTTTATCTTTGTTCGTGGCCAAGTGGGTTAAGTCACTGTCTATATAAGCTTGCCGACCAGGGTTCGATTCCCGGCCGGAGCCATGCTCTTGTCTTTGTGAGATTTCGCCTGGGTCTGTGATCCCGAGGTTGTTAAGAGAATCCAGACATTAATATATCAAAAATATATATGGCTTATTTGAATATGAAAAACACGTAAAAATGTGCAAAATTTATCATAAATTGAATGCCAAGTAACAAACTACCAATTGGCTACGATGGTGAAGATGGGTTGATTTCAATTCTAAGTACAAAATACCTGAATTCGACAGGTAGAAGTACAGTGGAATTGTCATTGACTTTTATCTTTGTTCGTGGCCAAGTGGGTTAAGTCACTGTCTATATAAGCTTGCCGACCAGGGTTCGATTCCCGGCCGGAGCCAAGCTCTTGTCTTTGTGAGATTTCGCCTGGGTCTGTGATCCCGAGGTTGTTAAGAGAATCCAGACATTAATATATCAAAAATATATATGGCTTATTTGAATATGAAAAACACGTAAAAATGTGCAAAATTTATCATATATATATATATATATATATATATATATATATATATATATATATATATATATATATATATATATATATATATATATATATATATATATATATATATATATATATATATATATGTGTGTGTGTGTGTCTGTGTGCGTGTGTATGAATGTGTGTGAGTATACTCTGGATTATTTTATGCACCGATATCTGAAAAAGTATTTGATAATTGGGTAAATCTCTTTTGTGAAGATAGGAATATTGTTTAAATATTCTTTGTAGTTGATGAGTCGACCATTGAAATTGACCAGGACTTGAAAAATAAAGTAATATATAATTTTTCTTTCGAATAATAGCATTAGTCATTTGTTTTCAAATACCAAGGCTCCTAGTATGAACAGCTAAATACTTTTAAATAGCTTATGTTCAAAATGAAAAGAGGAGTAGGAAAGAAGAATTTGGAAAATGTTGAAAGGAAAATCTTTACAAAATTATATGAATTATAGATAAAATTTGAAGAGAGAGAGAGAGAGAGAGAGAGAGAGAGAGAGAGAGAGAGAGAGAGAGAGAGAGAGAGAGAGAGAGATAATTATATTAAATATTCTTGACTATTTAAGATAGCTCATCGCACAATATGGAGAGAATAAATATCCTTTTATGCTTCAATTACTTAATTAAACTTTGAAGGAAGTTTATCAGTCTCTCCTTTGACAGCGAGAGAGAGAGAGAGAGAGAGAGAGAGAGAGAGAGAGAGAGAGAGAGAGAGAGAGAGAGAGAGAGAGAGAGAGAGAGAATTTTATCCACATAACTGTGGATCATTATATCTACCTAAATAACTTATAAACTAGGTTAGAACGGAATAGTTTTGAACAATAGTAGTGGATTTTTATAATCAATGAGAAAATTCTTATCCAAGAATTCCTCTCCAAACTCCCAAGACACTAGATGGAAGAACCTTTTCCTTGAATCTTATAAACAAATTGATTTGTAATGATGAAATTAAGGAGAAATTATCCCATTCGTCAGGGGAAATATCATAGCGAAAGCCACACTGCATTAAAATATCCCTCTCGTGTGCCGCTAATTGGTCAACGCTTTAATTAAATCCAACGGAATTATTCGCTCAAAAATACCTCGACTTCATTTGAGAGATTGAATGAATAGGGCATTGAACTCGAGAATGACGCTGACTATGTTTGGATGTACGGAATTTACACGTACTACACATTCCTGTGTTTGTATTTGTGAGTGTGTGTGTGTGTGTGTGTGTGTGTGTGTGTAATAATATATGATCTTCTCATCAGCGAGGTCAATGAACTCAGGATATGCTTAGTGCTTGGTTTTGTCCCCGAAAAGAAATTTCTGTCATTTTTTGCACATATGCAATTATGAAATAAACGATCCATTCTGTAAATGTAGTAGGTAGTTAATTGTGATTAACTATTTGTATATTGCAGTGTTTAGCATCTGCTCTTACAATTTTCTTAACTGTTGTGTTGTAGAGTAAGCGACGAGAAAAATGAAAAGAGAATTATGGGAATTCATTCGTATTACCTGTGACTTGGTTTCGAGTCGTTGTCTTCAAACTTTTTCACTAGTTTATGCAGTTTTTCTTCACTAGCTCCATCAGTATTTTATCTTTGCATTTCAGTAAATATAAATTTTCTGGCTACCTATATCACTATTTTATCTTTATTTACCTGATGATAAGAATTATCTTAACATCTATGGGATGCAAAATTGCAAGAGGTAATTTGTAACAACCACTTGTATCACTCCAACAATAAAGATCTCAAACCGGCAACTTTTACAACACTACACTAGATGATCTGTTCATTCTTTCTAACACGAGCAGCTTAAAATTCTCTCTCTCTCTCTCTCTCTCTCTCTCTCTCTCTCTCTCTCTCTCTCTCTCTCTCTCTCTCTCTCTCTCTCTCTCTCTAATCACTTACATAAGCCCTCAGTTTCCCCAGTATACTCAATTTCTCAACTGGCTTTGCAAGCAACACAGGTAATTGTGAAGATAATTGAGATTCTCCTCAGGTAATATGGTTCGATGAATAACCTGAGGCTAATTTTAAAGGTTGACTTTTGGGATTAATTAAAAGGGAAATATTTGGGAATAATACACTGCTCGAAATCATATTTCGTTCATTAAATGAAGGTAAAACGCAACTGGAGGTGTAATAGGTGTTATATTCACGGAGATCTTACGTTTTTTTTTATGAATATAAGAGTAAGATTCATATCAGTAATTTTAAAATTTCTCGTATCATTAATAGATAAAACTATAAAGCAGAAAATTAATGTCTTTACATAAGTTACAAAGCTTTCTGATTCCATAAT
The DNA here is from genome assembly GCF_036898095.1 of Palaemon carinicauda. Taxonomy (NCBI): domain Eukaryota; kingdom Metazoa; phylum Arthropoda; class Malacostraca; order Decapoda; family Palaemonidae; genus Palaemon; species Palaemon carinicauda. The sequence continues at coordinate 14,329,554 of NC_090734.1, forward strand.
GTTTTTGGATAGAATTTCCATTGAAATCTACTCAGATTTTTCCAATGAATTTCAGCGGACATTGTATATAAAAAATAAGACATTATATAATCGTAAAATTAAAAAAAAAAAAATCTATTAAATGGGCTTAAAAGTTTTATTTCCATTTGGTAAAACTTGCACCAGAAACTTTAGAGCAAGTTATATAAAAATATATATATATATATAAATGTATATATATATATATATATATATATATATATATATATATATATATATATATATATATATATATATATATATATATTTATATATATATATATATATATATATATATATATATATATATATATATATAATATATATATATATATATATATATATATATATATATATATATATATATATATATATATATATATACATATATATATATATATATATATATATATATATATATATATATATATATATATGTATATATATATATATATATATATATATATATATATATATATATATATATATATATATATATATATATATATATATATATATATATATATATATATATATAGTATAAGAAACTAATTTTCGAGAGAAACCATTTTTCTTTTTATGAATCAATGAATTAATGTGAGACTTTCTTTGTCCTTTCTAGGAGTTGTATAATTAGTGAGAGAAATTCTGCTTATTTTTAAGAGTTGCGTAATTAGTGAGAAGAAATCTTATATATTAGAGTCGTGGAATTAGTAAGAGAAATTCTTCTTACTTTTAGGACTCGTGGAAACAGTGAGCGAAATTATTTTTCATATTAAAGTGTTTCGGAGGCTGAGAAACAAAACTGGTGATAAAAAAGATGAAAAAAATTGTATAGAGATGTGGCAATAGTTCTCGCTTGATTTATTTCGATGAAAATCTAACACTTTAAATATAAAATTGATTATATCTATGGTCCTTCTCTTTTCAATTTATGAAAAATCCCTTTATAGAGAGAAGTAAAAATCTACGAAATAATTATTAGAATAAAACATTATTCTTCTAATCACTAATCAAAATTATTCTATAAAATTATTAGGTAATTTTATATTAAATACTTCATCTCAAAATAGTAAGATTCATGAAAGATGAATAAAAAGAGAGTTTTATATTCTGAATACAGCTAAAGTGGAATAAAAGGGAAGATTCATAAAAGGATTACTGGAGATGGGAAGATAACTGATGATACAGTCTACGATGGGACAGAACTTGATTGGGCGCAAAAGCTTGAGCGGTGAGGACAAAAGAGAGGTCGTGTCAGATACACACATTATACATAGGATGATCAGAGCCCATGACCAATAGTGAACTCGGTTTCTAAATGGGAGTAAGAATGGAGCTCAGAAAATTGTCGAGTCATGAACGAGGCTAAAAGTCACTGTCAGTAGACGGCCATTACATAGGAAGTAGTTCATCTAACAGCCATTCCTACTTGTAAAATGGCGATCACTTGACAACCAAAAGGCTTTTCCTTTTTAATCCAGAAAAAAATTTGACCATCTGGGTAGTGATAACAACAACAAAAGAAATCATGTTGGTCTCTTTGCACACTTTTATATATAATTTCTAAGAATTTAAGGCTTTTTCTGACCGTTTGAGAATAGTCATATATATATATATATATATATATATATATATATATATATATATATATATATATATATATATATATATATATATATATATATATATATATATATATATATATATATATATGGGTTAGTCACTGTCTGTACAAGCTTGCCGACCAGGGTTCGATTCCCGGCCGGAGCCAAGCTCTTGTCTTTGTGTGATTTCGCCTGGGGCTCTGATCCCAAGGTCGTTAAGAGAATCCAGACAATAATGTATCAAAAATATATATGGCTTATTTGAATATATATATATATATATATATATATATATATATATATATATATATATATATATATATATATGTGTGTGTGTGTATATATATATATATATATATATATATATATATATACATATATATATATATATATATATATATATATATATATATATATATATATATATATATATATATATATATATATATATATATATATATATACACACACACGCGCACATATGTGTATATATATATATATATATATATATATATATATATATATATATATATATATACTTTTCTTTTAATTATTATGAAATAATTTAATTATAAGTAAGCTTAATCTATTTAGAATTCTACGACAATTCATTACTAACCACATGTATTAACATATAAACATAGTTTATTGGCTATATATGCACTTTCTGAAAAGTCTCAAAGAAATTGATTATAGCATAAAAAGAAATTTCAAAGCGTAGTAAATGTATATTTTAGAAAACAGGTAAACACATTATAAAGGGAAATTATATTTTTAAAATTACAGCTAAGCCTACATGAATTCTTTATGGATTTACGTTTGAATTATAAAAGAATCTACTCTTGACATACTATCCTTAGAATTATATAATTAGTATAGTATTTCCATGTATTTCCTAATAGAAAAAGGCGATGGTCTTCAGAACTTTATATTTAAAAAACAACTTTTGAAAAAAATTATCTCTAACGATTTTATGAAAAAAACAAAAATCAAGAATATATCTTTTTTTCTAAATAAAATTAAAAGAAATATTTAACGAGAGAGAGAGAGAGAGAGAGAGAGAGAGAGAGAGAGAGAGAGAGAGAGAGAGAGAGAGAGAGAGAGAGAGAGAGAGAGAGAGAGCAGCCTATGGTATTACCAAATTATTCATTAGCCAAATTTCTTGTTTCTTTCTTTAGCTAATAAACAATTAAGCAAATCACTTTTGATATTGAGTCTTTGTTTACAAAACTGCCCCCTAATCGAACAATAGACATTATTCTGTGCAAGTTTTTCCTTACCAAAAATACCATATTCAAATGCTTTGACTTAAGAAGTTTATAACTATTTTGTTTTTAATAACAAGTTATTCAACCAGATTGAGTGGGAGGGAGAGTGCATATCAGGATATCTTTTGGTCCTACATTCACCAATATATTCATACGCAAATGGAAGTATTTAAACAGAATTCAACAAACACTATCTATTTGATATTGCCATTTCATGTCCTGATGATATATTTCT
>NC_090734.1:14356968-14359468 GCF_036898095.1 Palaemon carinicauda
TATATATATATATATATATATATATATATATATATATATATATATATATATATATATATATATATATATATATATATATATATATATATATATATATATATATATTTCTACCTCATACTTGGAATCAAACACTAGCCCCTTCTAATGAAAGGCCAGGTCGAAACCAACCATGCCACGAGAGGCCATAAAAGGAAATCCGAACCTGACGCTAATCTAGCTGTCCGAGGATTTACCTGTTGAGACATCAGTCTCTTACCAGCAAGTTTTACCCGATTTCCCCGGCCCACCACGTGACACAATTGGTAGTAATTCATTCAAATTACCCCTAATGAGTCAATATGGATAAATATCAACAGAACATCGTGTTCAAATAGAAATAAATTTCTACCTCATACTTGGGATTGAACGCTAGCCCCTTCTAATGAAAGGCCAGGTCGAAACCAACCATGCCACGAGAGGCCATAAAAGGAAATCCGAACCTGACGCTAATCTAGCTGTCCGAGGATTTACCTGGCGAGACATCAGTCTCTTACCAGCGAGTTTTACCCGATTTCGCTGGTGAGAGACTGATGTCTCGCCAGGTAAATCCTCGGACAGCTAGATTAGCGTCAGGTTCGGATTTCCTTTTATGGCCTCTCGTGGCATGGTTGGTTTCGACCTGGCCTTTCCTTAGAAGGGGCTAGCGTTCGATCCCAAGTATGAGGTAGAAATTTATTTCTATTTGAACACGATGTTGTGTTGATATTCATCCATATTGACTCATTAGGGGTAATTTGAATGAATTGCTACCAATTGTGTCACGTGGTGGGCCGGGGAAATCGGGGTAAAACTCGCTGGTAAGAGACTGATGTCTCGCCAGGTAAATCCTCGGACAGCTAGATTAGCGTCAGGTTCGGATTTCCTTTTATGGCCTCTCGTGGCATGGTTGGTTTCGACCTGGCATTTCATTAGAAGGGGCTAGCGTTCGATCCCAAGTATGAGGTAGATATTTATTTCTATTTGAACACGATGTTGTGTTGATATTTATCCATATTGACTCATTAGGGGTAATTTGAATGAATTACTACCAATTGTGTCACGTGGTGGGCCGGGGAAATCAGATAAAACTCGCTGGTAAGAGACTGATGTCTCGCCAGGTAAATCCTCGGACAGCTAGATTAACGTCAGGTTCGGATTTCCTTTTATGGCCTCTCGTGGCATGGTTGGTTTCGACCTGGCCTTTCATTAGAAGGGGCTAGCGTTCGATCCCAAGTATGAGGTAGAAATTTATTTCTATTTGAACACGATGTTGTGTTGATATTTATCCATATTGACTCATTTGGGGTAAATTGAATGAATTACTACCAATTGTGTCACGTGGTGGGCCGGGGAAATCGGGTAAAACCCGCTGGTAAGAGACTGATGTCTCGCCAGGTAAATCCTCGGACAGCTAGATTAGCGTCAGGTTCGGATTTCCTTTTATGGCCTCTCGTGACATGGTTGGTTTCGACCTGGCCTTTCATTAGAATGTGCTAGCGTTAGATCCCAAGTATGAGGTAGAAATTTATTTCTATTTGAACACGATGTTATGTTGGTATTTATCCATATTGACTCATTAGGGGTAATTTGACTGAATTACTACCAATTGTGTCACGTGGTGGGCCGGGGAAATCGGGTAAAACTCGCTGGTAAGAGACTGATGTCTCGCCAGGTAAATCCTCGGACAACTAGATTAGCGTCAGGTTCGGATTTCCTTTTATGGCCTCTCGTGGCATGGTTGGTTTCGACCTGGACTTTCATTAGAATGGGCTAGCGTTCAATCCCAAGTATGAGGTAGAAATCTATTTCTATTTGAACACGATGTTGTGTTGATATTTATCCATATTGACTCATTAGGGGTAATTTGAATGAATTACTAACAATTGTGTCACGTGGTGGGCCGGGGAAATCGGGTAAAATTCGCTGGTAAGAGACTGATGTCTCACCAGGTAAATCCTCGGACAGCTAGATTAGCTTCAGGTTTGGATTTCCTTTTATGGCCTCGATTATCCCTAGTTCCCTTAATTTATTAATTTCCCTTTCTATCTCTCCCTGGAAATGAATGGGTACCTTATAAGACTTGACCTGATCAGCACCGCCTGCCCAGTTTCTACAGGATGATGTTCTAACGGACATAGTTTTCGTGCTTGCATAATCAAATTCTGAGTGTGTTCGTCTGTGCGGGCTGGAGTTGTGGCTCCCAACATCACATTATTAGTAATTTCACATAACCCTAATTCAGAGAATCACTTCCTAACACAATTTTTTTATTTGTCAAATTAACTATCGTTATATTAGCTCTGTTCTCTTTTATTTCTGATAAGCTCTCTAAAATTACATGCGCCCATTTGTCATAGGGTTTAACAACAACCTTGATTCCTTCCGGAAGAGGGCGACACGGGGTCACTGATATTCTCATAAGTGTCTGGGGAGACAACACTTCTCCTCTTTCAGGTACAGCTGTTATGTTACTTAAATGTCT
>NC_090734.1:14361968-14364468 GCF_036898095.1 Palaemon carinicauda
ATGATAAGATTAAGAATAAAGAAATGACGTGGATGTTATGAAAATAGATTACTTTGTTTTGGACTTTTTCGTACATGCCAATTTTCAATGTCTGTATTATTTGTGAAAAAAAAAAAATTACCATAAACAGGATGATAATCGTTTTCAAATTTCGCCACAGATAAAAGTCACTTGTAGGAAGCATAAATAATGAAAAAACAATAAACATATCTTTTTAATATCTGAGTATTACAGACTTTAAAGTAAACTGTCAACAAGATAAAAAAAAATGCCTTCTCTGCCAAACAAACAAAATCGTAACGTTTGTAAAGGCAGGATGCAGAAAACGTTTCATCGTTTTCGTTGTTACGTATATGAATGTTACACGAACATTTGCAGGATGTTTCATTCTGCTTCCGTGAAATTTGCATGTAATTGAGTAGGTGAAGGTCTGCCGAGGAAAGGTCACACAGCCAATTGTATTGAAGGCTAAATGTGTGAAGACAGGAATGAAGAGCAAAGCAGCAAAATTTTTGAAACACAAAGATATTTTCATTTGCCTTCTTTCCAACTACATGATTTTATTGTAGTTGGAGCAAATCTTTAGGATATTCAAGTTTTTTTTTTTTTTTCTTTATGCAATATTTTCCTGCAAGAAGCTGAATGAAAATGTCAATTATTCTTATTAGAATCTACAATCCTAATATATATATATATATATATATATATATATATATATATATATATATATATATATATATATATATATATATATATATATATATATGTGTGTGTGTGTGTGTGTGTGTGTGTGTGTATGTGTGTGTGTTTATGTGTGTGTATATGTGTGTGTGTGTGTTGAGGTAGGTCGTTGCTCCTGCCGAGCTTCAGAGATAAAATATATAGGAGAACGAAGAATCTGGACATATCTCTCATGTTTATTGATGCCGATGTTTCGGGACTCATCCCATTATCTAGGCCAAAAAAAGACATAAAATATTGATAGGGAAGCTGAGTAAGGACATGATTCAATATGAATTACAAAACAGTTCAAATTAAAGTCATATACACAGATACAAGTAAAAACAACAAATGAGATGAAGTTAATTAAAAGAAAAGTATGTTTTTATAAATTTGAATTTTCAGATAATTTCATTTCAGTTAACTATTTATTTCTTGTTTTTACCCGCTCTTTATATGTAACTTTAATTTTCAAAATATTTGTAATTTAAACAGAAGCATTTTTTACGGTTTTGATTACATCATTCTATATGTATCTTTAACCTTCATAAGGGATGAATCCAAAAACATCGGCATCAATAAAATTTAGAGATGTCGTCCAGACTCTTCGTTTCCTATTTATGTTATATATATATATATATATATATATATATATATATATATATATATATATATATATATATATATATATATATATATATATGTATATATATATATATATATATATATATATATATATATATAAATATATGTGTATATATATATATATATATATATATATATATATATATATATATATATATATATATATATATATGTGTGTGTGTGCATATATATATATATATATATATATATATATATATATATATATATATATATATATATATATATATATATATATATATATATATATATATATATATATATATATATATATATATATAAATAGTTCGCAACTGTAGACCAAGAGCAGATTGAACAGATCTGGCAAAGGCCTTCCCTAGAGATATCAAATATGCTTCAGCAGTCGTTCGTTTTGATTTACTCAAAGACCTTGTAAGGGAAGCGCCCGTTTGATCTACAGTAAGGCTACAGAAATGGAGAGCAGCAGCTGATAACATCGCCCATCTTCCGTGGTGAAAAAATCAGAGTTAATTATTATATATCAGTTCTACATCAAGTAGCACATTCAGCTGGTTATATTTTGGAATGTCTCTCTCTCTCTCTCTCTCTCTCTCTCTCTCTCTCTCTCTCTCTCTCTCTCTCTCTCTCAATGCTTATTACTCAGCCTATCTTGAGGTGAAATATCTGCCTAAAATAACCCCCAAAAGGTTCAGCCCCAATTTTGAAATGGATTTTCGTCGGCTCTTCTGAGGATCTCATGGATTATAATATCTCGTGAAAATATTAAAATTTCATACACGAAATATAATTAAGTTTTTCTTTTTATGCTTCTGTTTGATGGAAAGTTTAAATTTATAGCTACTTATTTTTGCATGAAGAAAAAACTATAAATGATTGCCGAAGTATCCATATAAGCTTTTATTAGTGTTCTTGAACATTACGAAATATGCGAATTATGTTTGCATGTATGGGTGTCTGTGTGTGTGTGACTGTAGATTTATACCGCAACTACAAACTACAAACACGGTTTTATCCCTTATGTTAAAATAACATATTCTTTTTAACCGGCATTAAAAAGATTAAGAATATAATAAAAAAAATACACTAAAGTGATTTAATTTTTAAATGTTCCTCTTTTGAGAATCCGTTTAATTTT
>NC_090734.1:14371968-14389468 GCF_036898095.1 Palaemon carinicauda
AAGTAGCCAACACTGCCTGCAGCCTGCCTTCGTTCAACAGTATCATTGAATCCTTGGAAGAAGACCTCTGATGTCCCTTCTTGATGCCACCCCTTTTGTGTAGTCTTTGAATCAGGTCATTGTGCCAGTTTCCTCTGAACTTCATCCACCCTCTTGCAACGTTCTCAAGCCTTACTTCAACAGTATCATCGAATTCTTGGAAGAAGACCTCTGATGTCCCATCCTGATGCCACCCTTTTTGTGACGTCTTTGAATCCGGTCATCGTGCCAGTTTCATCTGAACTTCAACTGCTCTTCTGCAGCGTTTTCAACCCTTAAGTATTTCTACCTTACTGACTCTTCCCCTTTTCTATTGGTGTTTGATTGGTTTGATTTGTCAGATAAAGTAACCGATGAAATAACATTAGTTTTCTTTGTAAGTTTGCGAATAAACGTGTGGTGTTTTTTCGTGTGTTTCTTTTTATATTCATTACGCATATTTTTAATCAGTGTTGTTGATATCTATTTTGCTTATTAAAAGAACCTGCAACGATTTTAAGATCGTAACAGTTGGCGACCCTGCCAGGACTTTCAACAACGTAACCAATTGAAACATTGAGAATATAGAAAGAAGCAGAATGAGCGAGATTACAAAAAATTTGATAGATTCAGGTAAACTTCTTGCTCTAGGTAGCGATGGTCTCCATGAGTATGTATTTAAGAGAAAACAGGATATGTTTGATAGAGATGAAAGAGCAGCTGAAAGAGAAGAAAATGAAAGACAGCAAAAATAAAATGAGAAACAGCATAAGCATGAGTTAGAAATCGCTCGTTTAAGGTAAAATCTTAATAATAGTCCGCCGGGTAGCAGACCAGGAAGTAATGCGTCAGATAGCAGAAGGGGTAGTAATTCATTATTGAATGATGATTCTGATAATTTAGGTATAGGTGCAGTGTTTGAATTAATTCCAAAATTTGATGAGGAAGATGTAACAAAATGTTTCATGTCTTTTGAAAAGTTAATGAACAGAGTAGGTTGCCCCAAAAACAAGGGGACTTTGTATTTACAGTCAGTCTTAAGTGGTAAGGCACTTTCTGTGTATAGTTTTATGTCTGAGGATGAAAGTGAAGACTATGATATTGTGAAAGAAACTTTTCTTAGAGCATACATGTTAGTAACAAAGGCGTATCGTAAGAACATAGATTAGAGCAGTACTTATGTAAAATACGGAAAGAAGTTAGAAAGATCATTTTGTGATTGGTTAACTTCCGCTGAAGTAGATAGTTTTGATGATATCAAGAAATTAGTTTTGTCAGAAAACTTTAAAGATAACATATCTCCAGACATTAAGCTGTATATAGAAGATAGGCGTGAAAAGTCTTTTACAGATGCAACAAGGTTGTCAGATGAGTACAGTCTTACTCATAGTTTAAGTGATAGTAAGAAGAAAAACAATCCTTCTTCTAGTAAGATACAACATAGCAAGAGTAGTTATACTAATAGTAATACAGGGAAATATGATTATTATTATTATTGTTGTACATGTGGAAAACCAGGTCATACTGCCAGGTTTTGTAAGAACAAATGGGAAGATAGTAGTTCAGAGATAATTTGTTATTGATATAATAAGAAAGGGCATATAGCAAGGAATTGTTTAGTAGAGGAGAAGAATGTCAAGAAACCAGTGTCTCTAGTTAATAATCTTTCACCAAGCAGAAATGACATTATGAAAGGAACTAGGAAATTCTACAGAGATTTTTAGTCTGAAGGTGTGGTTTTTTTCGCTTAAAGGGGGGATTCGAGACAAGTTATCTTGTTTAGGGACACCAGAAGAGCCGTTTCCTTTATTAGGAAAGAGTGTGTGCCAACAAGAGCAAAAATCATTACGAAAGAAAAAGTTATGTTAGATTGGTTTCCGAATACTTGCGTTGTTTGTCCTTTTTTGAAAATTAACTTGAAAAGTCATGGAGTGTCAAGAGATATAAAACTAGCAATTGTAGATTATTTGCCCGTTGACAGTGTTGATATTATTGTTGGTAGTGATTTAAATACATCCATATGTGTGAATCCTATTTTAAGTGAGGTTCCAGTGCCTGAAATGGTAGTAACTAGGTCCGGTTTAGATACAGATATAGACTGCAGTCATAATTTGTTCAAGGATTCAAATGCGTGTGATGGAGGCGGCGAGGTTGATCTTGGATGTGTGGGGTTAAGAAGACCGACTCCATCGGTGTTGACAGTTTTAGCAAAGTTGATGATGTAGCTGTTGAAAGTAGTGACGTAGACGTAGTCGATGTAGTGGATTCAAGTAATGGTTACTGCAGTAGTTTGGGCACTAACATTTTGAACAGAGATGAGCTAATTAAGTTGCAGAGCGATGATGAGACATTATCTCGAATTTTTGGAAGTGAGTTGGATGATGATCCCAATAATGTTTGTAAGGAAACCATTTGTTTAAAAGACGAAATTTTGTGTCGTTATGTTCATCCCAAGTCAGTTAGCAAAGAGGAAGTTATAGAACAATTAGTAATTCCTAGGAAGTTTTGCGAAGTAATTCTGAAATTAGCATATAGTGATCAAGGACATTTAGGGGTAAATAAAACCTTCATGTGTATAAGTAAGACTTACTTTTGGCCTAAGATGAAAAGTGACGTGAAGAGATATGTATTAAGCTGTCAAAAATGTCAAATTGCTGGTAAACCTAATCAAGTAATTCCCAGGGCTCCCTTATGTAATCTCGCATCAGTGGGAGAACCTTTTCAGAATGTATTTATTGATATAGTTGGAACTATGCCTAGAAGTAAAGTAGGGAATATGTGTAATATATACATTTATAAACCCATGACCCAGGGGATCATTGGAGATTTGGGAGTGTGATGACAGCCATAACAGGATGTGAAAATAGACTATGCTAAAGCAATGCTTGGAAAGCATTGCATGGGTAAACATTTATATATGTCTTGTAAACATGTCACAACCCCTCCCGTGAGAAATAGTTGACCTTTTGATCTCTACCGGAATCACCTGACTTCCGGCAATAATGCTAGTTGATCATTTCTCTTTGTATTTATAATAAACGTTGAGATAGCTAATGTTACGTTATCCACGTGAGCTTATTGTAAAGCAGTTCTATTCATCTTTTCATACGGAATGGTCATCCGACCAAATCATCCATACTTCAGTGATGGAGCTATCAATAAATTGTTTAAAGATAACCTAAAAATTTGACTTATTCTAAGAAGTAACATACAAGTCTAATATTTCTATATCACATTGAAGAGACATAAGATGGAACCACAATATGTACGTATAACATTCGCACACTAACAATTGGTGGCAGCGATTACATCTATAACAACCAGCGGTTACAACTATAACAACCAGCGATTACAACTATAACAACCAGCAATTACAACTATAACAACCAGAGGTTACAACTGTAATAATTAGCAGTTACAACAGTAATAAATCTACAATTACAATGAAGTATCTACGTCTACCGAAGTAATGAACTCATCGAATATCAGCTATAAATCAGATATAAACTGAGGAACCAGGATCTTTAATCAACAAGCATCACTAAAAATACTAAGAATACGAAGAAATGTCCTTCATCTATATCAACTGTGACGGCGCCGAGTAAGGGTGTGAACTCAAAGGCAGATTGGAAACGACTGAGTTATATTATTTTGGAACACTCTCCTTATATACAAAACCTCAAGGCAACAGGACATGACAAGTTCACAAGACACACAATATCATAGAGGAAAAACCAGACATGAATTTTCATGTTCGTTTTAGTGTGAGGGAAGAGCGAAGATACAAGCATAATATATACAAAAGGAATTATGTACAATTGTGTGAAACACGGTTGGTACATGGCTCCCCCCTAAAAATGACATACTGTACATGTTAAATAGGGCGCCCTGATCTAGAGAGGCGAACTGTAGGCGGGTCATCTGGCAGAAGATAAGCAGGTTTTAGACGATCAATGGAGACCCAGTCTTCTTTGCCCCGAATGTTTAGGAGGAATGCTTTCGGACTGCGTCGGATCACAAGGAAAGGGCCCATGTAAGGGGGCGTTAGTGGTGGCTTGCTGGCGTCGTTGCGCAGGAAGACGTGCGTTGCAGAGTGCAAGTCCGTTGGTATGTGATGCTTCGCTGGGGGCTTGTAAGTCTGGCGGCACGGAGTAATTTTCCCACGACGTGACGTATGCGCTGGAGATCGTTGGAGGAGGTTGTAGAAGGAAAGAATTCGGCAGGGACGACCAACAGGTAGCCATACACCATTTCGGCTGCCGAGACGTCGAGGACGTCTTTAGGAGTGGTCCTTAGTCCCAGGAGGACCCAGGGAAGCTGAGTAAACCAGTTGCAATCCTTGCAGCGGGACATCGAAGCTGCTTTGAGGGTGCGATGAAAACGTTCAACCATTCCATTGGCAGCGGGGTTGTAGGCCGTTGTCTGATGTAGGGTGATGCCCAGGAGATTCGCTAATGACGTCCATAATTGAGAGGTGAAAGTGGTTTCCCTGTCAGAAGTAATATGCTCAGGGATACTGAATCTTGAAATCCATTCAGAGAGTAAGGCAGATGTACATGAGGCGGACGTTGCAGTTTCCATGGGAATGGCTTCAGGCCAACGAGTGGAGCGATCGATGACGGTAAACAGGTAATGATGTCCTTGTGATGTGGGTAGGGGGCCTACAACGTCGACGTGAATGTGTGCGAAACGACGCTGAGGTTGAGTAAAGGTGCCCACTCCTGAATCTGTGTGTCAATGTACTTTGGAAGTTTGGCAAGAAGTACAGGCACGGACCCAATCCTTAGCATCCTTAGAAATGCCGTGCCAAATGAACTTTGCCTTCAGCAGCTGTGCAGTACAACGTCACGAGGGATGTGAAAGGCCGTGGATGAGATCAAACACCTGTCGGCGCATCGGAGCAGGAATCCAAGGTCACGGTCTACCAGTACTGACGTCACAGAGGAGGGTGGTGTTGGAGTCTTCGAGGGGAAAATCCTCCCAACGGAGGGACGTGCAGGATGTCCTACAAGCTTGATACTCTGGATCCTGTCGTTGGGCTGCAGCCAGGGCGTTGTAATCCAATCCCAGTTGAACGGCAGCCAACGTGTTTCTTGACAGGGCATCGGCAACAGGATTCATTTTCCCAGGGACGTATTGGAGGGTGCAATTGTATTCAGCCACGGCGGAGAGATGTCGGCGTTGACGGGCAGACCAGGCGTCAGACTATCGAGTGAAGGCCTGCACCAGAGGCATGTGGTCTGTGCGAATGACGAAGGGCGTACCTTCTAAGAAATGGCGAAAATGACGGACAGCCAAGTGCACCGCCAGCAATCTTCGATCGAAGGTAGAATAACCCGATTCTGCCTTGGACAGTTTTCTGCTGAGGAAGGCCAATGGGCGGGGCTAGCCTTTGACCACCTGTTTGAGTACTGCACCAATAGCGACGTCGCTGGCATCGGTGGAGAGAAGGAGAGGGGCGTGTGGGATAGGAAAAGTGAGAGCCGCAGCAGTTGATAGGGCCTTCTTTGCATTGCAGAAGGCTGATTCTTGAAGGGGACCCCACTTCAGGTCCTTTGGCTTGCCCTTGAGGGAGGCGTAGATGAGAGCAAGAGTGGCGGCAATGGCTGGCAGAAAACAGTGATAATAGTTGATCATGCCCAAGAATTCCTGCAGAGCTTTGACTGTCGAGGGCGTGGGGAAATTCTGAACGGCTGCTACCTTCTCAGGGAGGGGATGGACTCCTTCAGGAGTGATACGGTGCCCTAAGAACGACACTTCGTTGGCGCCAAAGGTACACTTGTCGTACCGGACTACAAGGCCGTTTTGTTGCAAGCGGTCGAGCACGATGCGCAGGTGACGGAGGTGTTCCTCTTTTGAGGAGGAGAACACAAGTATGTCGTCCACATAACATAAACAGAAAAGGAGGTCCCCTAAGATGCCATCCATAAGACGTTGAAACGTTGCCCCAGCATTACGAAGGCCAAAACAGGAGTAATTGAAGGTGTATGTACCAAACGGAGTGGTGATGGCGGTCTTGGGGATGTCTTCTGGGTTCATAGGCAACTGATAATACCCCTTCAAGAGGTCGAGCGTAGAGAAAACCTTCGCTTTGTGCAGGTAGGAGGTTACATCGGCAATGTTTGGGAGGGGGTAGTGATCCGGTTCTGTTTGCATGTTCAGGCGCCTGTAATCCCCGCATGGACGGAGGGAGCCGTCTTTCTTCAGAACGATGTGTAAGGGTGATGACCACGGGCTGGAGGCCTTTTGGCAAAGGCCCATTTTCTCCATTTCGGTGAACGTCTGTTTGGCGGCTGCCAATCGTTCCGGTGCCAGACGTCTGAATTTTGCAAAGACTGGGGGTCCCGTCGTCTTGATATAGTGATAAATACCGTGCTTGGCAGGAACCGTGGGCGTTTGGCGAAGTTTTGGACGGAAAACTTCCGGGTACGTACGACGTGAGGAGGTGGGCGTAGGCATCCGTGGGTGCGCTGATGTGGAGAGAGCGAGGTTAGAGGGGGCAGGTTGAAGAGGTGTCGACAAGTACGAGTCTGCGTTGTCCAATCGTCGGTGGGCGACATCGACCAGAAGGTGAAAATGAGAGAGGAAATTCGCACCGAGGATTGGCATTGTGACGTCAGCAACGAGAAACTTCCAATTGAATTTACCGTTTCCGAACGATAATGTGAGGTTCTCGTAACCGTAGGTGGGTATCGCAGATCCATTGGCAGCTACCAAGCAGACGTCGGCAGATGTAGACAGACTACGTTTTGCCTTGAAGAGTTTCCTTGGCAAAAGAGAACGACAAGCACCCGGATCTACCAAAAATCGCACGCCCGTTCCTGCATCCTGTAAAAAGAACAGATTAGAAACATGAGAGGCCACCGCCACAAGCGATGGCCTGCTTACACGTTTTTTGGCCACTGACAATCTTTGGCACATTTCTTCGCGGTTGCCCCGAATCTGAAGTGGTAGTGGCAAAACTGCGGCGGATGGGAGGTAGTAAGTGGCTGTAGAAGTCGTTCGTTGGGGCGCGAGCGATTGGTGGGTGGTGGGCGGCTGTGTCGCCGCTTCGGCACGTCACGGGGTAGGCGTGTATGTCCTACGGCATTCATGTCAGCTTTGGTTGACGTTGAATAGGCATCCTCGTCGTCAGGGGTGGAGGCGTTGATGGAGGTCTTGAAGTGGCTGTCCATAAGGGCGTCGGCTTTGGTCATCAAGTCCTTTATGGGTAAACTATCGATTTCGGGTATGGCAGCGCGTACAGGTTCGGGTAAAAGGCGTATCCAAAGGGCACGAAGTAGGTTCACCTCACGAGGAGAGCCGTCTGTGGCAGGTTGAAGGCGAGCGATACTGGTCTTATCCCTGATGGCAAGCGAAGCACTTTGGTCCCCCAACGGTTATTGCGAGAGCTGAAAAAGCTTTGCTATACGGGCGGCTGGCGACGGCGAGTACTGCTGCAGAAGGTATGATTTGAGGGCGTCCTAAGCTATTGGTGTGTCTCCTTGTTAACAAAGCCAGTCAGATATTTCTGGGAAGGTGTCCTCGGGTATCGCCGTGAGAACATAATCCGCTTTGGTGGTTGAGCGAGTCACGCCCCTGATACGAAAGTGGACTTCAGTGCGTTGAAACCAAGCAAACGCCTCTCCGGTGCCGAATGGTGAAAGTTTCAATGGGTCGGCCGCGGCGCCAACTGATGTAGTTTCCGTCATAGTACCAACGATGGAGGGGCGAGGGAGGTGGGGGTGGAAGGCAGTGGGAGCGAGTCGACTTCCGGGGTCACCAATGTGACGGTGCCAAATAAGGGTGTGAACTCAAAGGCAGATTGGAAACGACTGAGTTATATTATTGTGGAACACTCTCCTTATATACAAAACCTCAAGGCGACAGGACATGACAAGTTCACAAAACAGACAATATCACAGAGGAAAAACCAGATATGAATTTTCATGTTCGTTTTAGTGCGAGGGAAGAGAGAAGATACAAGCATAATATATACAAAAGGAATTATGTACAATTGTGTGAAACACGGTTGGTACACAACATTTAGTTAACAACTTTCACCAAACATTCATCGAATAAACAATATATGACAAGAAGCCAAGTCGAAGGTCATCACGGCAGCTAAACTCTTCCTGCAAACGAGAGAGAGAGAGAGAGAGAGAGAGAGAGAGAGAGAGAGAGAGAGAGAGAGAGAGAGAGAGAGAGAGAGAGAGAGAGAGGACGTGACGTCATCGGATCAAAACATTCTTCGCGCATATATACTAAAGCTAAGTACATCCTTTATTCATTCAGGTTTTTTTCAGTGAAGTGTTTGATGTCACGAGTCGATCGTCCATTATTGCTGGGGTGAGTTATGCGTAATCTTAATCTTTCTTCATTAAAGGAATCTATATTCAACTACGAATTCTCGTCTGCTGAATTTTTTTCTCTTTGTGCTAATTCCGTTTTCTTCCAGAAGTTCTCGGGAAATATCTTTGTCACATTAACTGTCTTGATATCATCATTTTGGGGGACTTTGTTATAATCTGCAACACATCTTCATTGTATAGTGCTAAGCGGTTCTCTCGCCAATACACATGAAGATTGTCTGAAAAAACTTAATCCTTTTGACGATAATAAGTTCAATTACAGATTGAACAATGGCTCGTGGATGCGATACGACAAGGCCGGCTTCAATGTATCATGCCCGGACGGATCCACGACCCACTCCCAGATCTTCATTGCAGCTGACAGTTGCATCGGGACATCCACGAACTACACGGTCCAAGGAATTAACACTATCATCAGGGAACAGGCCTACTTCGCGAATTTCACGTGGACCACTACAATCCCATCCTTACCTCTCCCATACAACGCACGTGTGGCTAATCGGTTTACGAAACTAGCTGAGATGGACCCCCCGTCACCGACTTATGCAGGGGGGAATCTTCGTTTCTACATGTCGCTGGCATCAATCAGTGTTATGGTGGTTATTCTTATCGCCGTTAACATCCCTGCTTGGCGTAGATTGAGACAAAAACAGGTGGAGCTCCAGAGGAACGTTTTGCCCCGTCCAGACACAACTCCTACTGCATTGAAAGCATTTAAATTTAGAGTTGTTTGAAATTGGCCATTTCACCTGACTTGGGGGGTAAAATTGTCTGGAACTGAGAAGTGTATGAAAAGCGGTCAGCACGCTGGTAATATGTAGTTGAAGAAACTCCAGGACATTACATTATATATATATATATATATATATATATATATATATATATATATATATATATATATATATATATATATATATATATATATATATATATATATATATATATATATATATATATATATATATATAAACAGTTAAAAGTATCTTTTGAGCACCTAATAAAATATTGTAGCCCTATATACTTAAAATGTATCTTTTGGGCACCTATTGTGGCCCTATATATTTAAAAGTATCTTTTGGGCACCTAAATATATATATATATATATATATATATATATATATATATATATATATATATATATATATATATATATATATATATATATATATATATATATATATATATATATATATATATATATATGAAACCGTGGTGCGTGTACATACCAGGAATTTTTATCTTGTGCACAATCAGATCAATTTGATGTATTTATATCTTTACCAAGGTAACACATATTCTTAATCAGTTACTAATGCACAATAATATCAATTATAATATATCTGTATCTTTAACAAAGGTAACAACTATTCTTTAATAAGTTACCAATTCGTATGTACATGTTCAATTTTTTTGGTGGTACCTCATAACCATTTTCTAGCAATATGCCATATATAGCATACATGGATCTGTATTTTCCATGCATTTTTCTTTATTGACTATGTCCGTTATGTATGTATTTTTTTTTTACATATACCTTTTTTGCATATTCATCCTTATTCACTTGTTTATGGCTATGACTAAAATATATATCCAGTCACACTCCTAGGAAACATATTTTTAACGTAATTTTAATGTTCAATGCTTGAAGGTGGCTGTCTGAGCTAATGTAATATATGCATTTATAAACCCATGACCCAAGGGATCTTTGGAGAGTTGTGAATGTGACGACAGCCATAACTGGATGTCAAAATAGACTAAGCTAAAGAAATGCTTGGAAAGCATTGCAGGGGTAAACATTTATATATGTCTTGTAAACATGTCACAACGCCTCCCGTGAGAAACAGTTGACTTATTGATCCCTACCGGAATCACCTGACTTCCAGCCATAAGGCTAAGTGATCATTTCTCTTTGTATTTATAATAAACGCTGAGATAGCTAATGTTACGTTATCGACGCGAGCTTATTGTATAATAGTTCTATTCATCTTTTCATACGGAATGGTCATCTGATCAAACCATCCATACTCCAGTGATGTAGCTATCAATAAATTGTTTAAAGTTAACCTAAAACTTTGACTTTTTCTAAGAAGTAATCTACAAGTCTAATATTTCTATATCACATTGGATAGACATAGGATGGAACCACAATATGTACATATAGCATTCGCACACTAACATATATACCAATCAACAATCATTGACAGACTAACACGTTATCCAGAAGCAGTACCAATAAGAAGCTGCAATGCGAAAACTGTAGGTAAACGCTTGTTGAACTATTTTTCCTAATTTGGTTTGCCTTGCGTTATACAAAGTGATATTGGCAGTAATTTTGTAATTTTGTGTCCAAATATTTCAAAGACAAAATGAAAGAGCTAGGTATCAAACTTGTAACTTCCACACCATATCACCCAGAGTCGCAAGGGATTGTAGAACATTTCCATCAAACATTAAAAAGTTTCTTACAAAAATTATGTAATAAATTTGAACATGACTGGGAAGAAAAACTACCTTTTGTCTTGTTAGTCTTACGATTGGTACCTAATGACACTTTTGAATTGCTATTCGGTCACACCGCTAAAGGATCTTTAGAGATTTTAAAGTGTAATCTAATGCTTCAAGAAGGTAGAGAAGATTACAATTAGAATTTTGAGAATTACAAGGAGAATTTAAGAAAAGCTTGGAAATTAGCAATAGAAAACGAGAGCAACAATCAAGGGGAAACTAAAAGAAGATACGATCTTGAGGCAAAGGAGAGAAATTTCCATGTGGGAGATAAAGTCCTAGTATTAACTCAGAAAGAAGGTCCCTCGTTATCTTATAAGTTCGAAGGTCGTTATCCTATTTTAGGAAAAAGGGGCAATTCAAATTACTTGATTGATATGGGTAGATGTAGAGCTAAGTGGCTGCACATAAACTTGCTAAAGAAATACAACGAATGCACAGTACCAGTAATAACTGTGTCGTAGCGAGAAATTAGTTTTGAGATAAACTCTGATGTCCTTAAGAATTTCAAGTTGTTTAACTCTAGCTTAGAAGAAAAAAAAACGGAGTGAATTATATGTCTTTCTAAATTATCCAAAAACTGTTAGTGCTAAATTAGTTTTAACTAATCTTTTAGAACATGATATTGAGTTACAGGACACTAAACCCATTAGACAAAGTCCGTATTGTTTGAGTCAGAGAAGGCAAATTCAGTACAAAAAGAAAATTAAGTATATGTTAGATAATGATTTGATAGTTCCTAGCAAGAGTGAATGGTGTTCTCCGATAGTTCTAGTAAAAAAAAAAGGAAGATGGAACAGATAGGTTGTGCATTGATTTCAGAAAAGTAAATAGTGTTACTAGGCAAAGTAATTTTCCACTTCCCAGGATCGACGATTACTTAGATAGGATCGGGAATGCTAAATTCATCTCCAAGCTTAATTTGGCCAAAGGTTATAGGCAAGTACCTCTAAGCAGACGAGCTAGGAAAATATCCGCTTTTTTAACACCGTTTGGTAGTTATGAGCCTAAAGTAATGCCTTTTGGGTTAAGAAATGCAGCCAGTACTTTCTAAAGGTTAATGAATAAAGCTTTAGATGGTATTGATAACTGTGTCGTGTATTTAGATGATCTTGTTATATTTTCAGAAACTTGGGAAGAACATTTACGAATTTTAGCTAAAGTCCTGACAGCCCTTGAAAAAGCAAACCTAGTATCAAATTTAAAGAAATGCGAATTTGGGAAAACTTATATTACTTATTTAGGGCATAAATTAGGTCTCAGTAAGATTTGTCCTAAAAATGGGAACAAAGAAGCTATTATCAATTTCCCTATCCCAGCAACTAAACAGCAGGCCATGAGATTTCTCAGGATACTTTCATATTTCTGTAGATTTGTACCCAATTTTTCAGAAATAAGCGCTACCATAACTAATCTTCTTAAAAATGGACGAAGTTTTGTATTTAATGAGGAATGTTTAAAAGCTTCCAATAAATTAAAGGCCGTAATGCTTCACGAGCCAGTATTGTTGTTACCTGATTTTAGCAAGGAATTTAATTTAGTGATCGATGTTAGTGACATTGGTATAGGCGGAGTCTTGTTAAAAGAAGTGAATGGAACAAAGCATCCAGTCGCATATTATTCAAAAAAACTGAATAAAGCTCAAGAAAATGATTAAACTATTGAAAAGGAATTGTTTAGTTTAGTTTCAGCCTTGAAGCACTTTGAGATTTATGTACGTAGTGGTCCTGTTTTAACTGTGTATGCAGATCACAATCCATTAGTTTAATTGGAAAGATTTAAGAATAAGAATAAACGTCTCATGTGTTGGTGTTCAGAGCTACAAGATTATAATCTGAAGAAAATTCATATAAAAGGAAAGGATAATGTTATAGCTGATAGCCTTTCCGGAAATTTGTCAGAATAAGAAAAATTTTTTTTTTCTAAAGCTTTCTGTTAAGTGAATGGAATGCGAAAGAAGAATGTTTTCCTGATGCTAAGTTGGAGTTTCATGTAGAGATTCCTCATTTCGGGGGTGAATGAGTTTTTCAAAAGAAGTGAAATCAGTGAATTTTTTCTTTTTTTTTCTTTTGGGGGAACGTGTTAGGGGGAGATACAATACCTTTAAAAAGATATAATGAAACACAAATATATATATTCCCAGTGTAAGTAGCGAGGTGGGACGAGATTCGACCGTGACCCTGTTTGGGCATTCCTGTCATCACTTCATTTTCAAGACCATTTTGTAAGTAAACCAAGCCTTACCGAGAGCGCCTGCCGTGATAAGGAAACTGTCCTGTTTGACTAAGATGCCATCGTCTTAATTAGTGGAGTAAGCATATTTTGAGAAACCGAGCCTGAGGGAAATCCATGTTTAGGTTATATGTCATCATGGAAGGACACGTGCTGCCCTTTTGTTACGACTTAACACGTGGTCCGGATTGCATCAAAAATTTCTTCTAGAAGCTTCCATGGCGTGATTGAAGTAGGCGTTTTTGAGGAAGCCAATAGAGATGCAGAATTGTTAAAAAGAACTCCTTCTATGGAGATGACCACTGCCTACTGTAATTAACTCCGCCCATACATGGGTATATAAACTTCCAGAAGAGATTGTCCAAGGGAGATAGGACAGGATATAAGACAAGAGATTAACTATATCCGAACCATATAAAATCGAAGTCCTAGTGAGATAAGAAACAGAGAAGACCAGGAGTCAAATAGAGCCAAATTCTAACCTTTCCTTCAGACAACAAAGCCTATCTCCAAAAGATCCTGCTATGGCTGAGAAGAAGAGACAAATTGAAGCAGCCTGCCCTCCCTGCTTTTGACAAGAAGTAGCCAACACTGCGTGCAGCCTGCCTTCGTTCAACAGTATCATCGAATACTCGGAAGAAGACCTCTGTTGTCCCTTCTTGATGCCACCCTTTTGTGGCGTCTTCGAATCCGGTCATCGTGCCAGTTTCATCTGAACTTCATCCACCCTCGTGCAACGTTCTTAAGCCTTACTTCAACAGTATCATCTAATTCTTGGAAGAAGACCTCTGATGTCCCTTCTTGATGCCACCCTTTTGTGACGTCTTCGAATCCAGTTATCGTGCCAGTTTCATCTGAACTTCAGCCATACTCCCGCAACGTTCTCAAGCCTTACTTCAACAGTATCATCGAATTCTTGGAAGAAGACCTCTGATGTTCCTTATTGATGCCACCCTTTCTGTGACGTCTTCGAATACGGTAATCGTGCCAGTTTCATCTGAACTTCAGCCGCCCTTCTGCAACGTTCTCAAGCCTGAAGTGTCCGTACCTGCATCGTCTCAGCAGTTGCAGAAAACTTTTCCTCAAGTATTTGTACCTTACTGACTGTTCCCATTTTCTGTTGGTGTTTGATTGGTTTGATTTACCAGTTAAAAAAACCGAAGAAGTAACATTGATTTTCTTTATAACCTTGTGAATAAACGTATCGTGTTTTATCGTGAATTTCTTTTCATATTCATTTCCCATATTTAATTCGTTGTTGTTAATATTTATTTTACTTATTAAAAGAACCTGTAACGATTTTAAGATCGTAACACTTCATACCCCATAATTTGCACCATGCACTAATTTTAGCTAGATCTGTGTTAAGGGATTCAGCAGCCCCAGATCTACATTAGATGAATTTCATTTTGCCTCTAAAACCCTCATTTATAGTCATAAAAATAAAAGACAGACTTATTTCATCTCGGCCTTTGATAACATATCACAGTGGCATTTGGGTAAAGAAAAAAAAATATTTTCTTTCTTCTTTTGTAATTACTCCCTTCATTATGTTAGCAAAACGACTCAATACAGTTTTTTTTTTTCTCAAGAGCTCATATTATCTTCCTTTTAAAGAAAAATCACTATTTTCTTGAGGAAAGGGAAATATTACATTGCTTGTATTTCTTCTCACCCTGAGGGGGGAATTTTTGTGGCAATTCCAAACCTTTGTTAATATTTATATATTAATGTTTGTGCTTTTACCATTAAGCAATTCCGACAGTCAGTTCCGGAATTTCGAATTCCTCACTTACGTGAACATAAAGATTCCACCAATTTTGCTGTCACAATCTAAAGGTCTAAAAGGCGTTTTGTGTGTGTATGTGTTTCTTTTTTTTCTTTTCACTAACGGAGTTTATCGACAGCAACTAACTAAGGATATGGTAGTGACGTCACTCCCATCTACATGTATGATTAGGGTGCTTATGTCCCCATGACATTATCATGTAGCATCGCATAATGTGATGAAAGAGATGCACTATTTAATAAAATCCGATCACTAAATAAACTACAAGTAAAACAAAACTAATGAACGAGGAATATATATTAGTTATAAAATTTCCAATCCCACCTTTTTCTAAAATGTATATCTGCATGCTAATTCTAGCTGTAAGGTTGCAAATTTAATTCCGTTTATATCGTCTTCATATCGTAAGTTTACATCCCCATAGTGTTAGACGTTGCAGATAAAGCTCGTCCCCTGCGAACACAATGTCCCTAAGCTGTTGAACGAGAGACGTTCCGAATGAGAAATGGCTGGACGCTGGAATAGGGAATGGAGTGCTGGGAGGAGCGAAGTGGAACCTCACTCCTGGGCAATATCCTTCAGACGTGACCTTGGCTTCGCATCTCTAATAAGTTGGTGGACGTATTGTCGTACTGGGGGTATTGTAGTTGTTTGCAGATATGTATGTATATATATATATATATATATATATATATATATATATATATATATATATATATATATATATATATATATATATATATATATATATATATATATATATATATGCAAAAAACTACAATACCTGCAGTACGACAATACGTCCACCAACTTATTATATATATATATATATATATATATATATATATATATATATATATATATATATATATATATATATATATATATATATATATATATATATATGCAAAAAACTACAATACCTGCAGTACGACAATACGTCCACCAACTTATTATATATATATATATATATATATATATATATATATATATATATATATATATATATATATATATATATATATATATATATATATATATATCATCATCATCAACATCATTTGCCTCAGACATATCTTTCCACTCGCGTCTATATATGGCCTTTCTGTGCCAGTTTATACCCACAAATATATATATATATATATATATATATATATATATATATATATATATATATATATATATATATATATATATATATATATATATATATATATATATATATATATATTTGGGCTCAAGCCATGTCGTCCTGATGGAAGCTCCTATAAGTAGCTTCCTAAGAGATATATGTACTACAGTGATATTCCTAGAGGATTTTACCTGTAGGTATCCAGAATTTTAATTCCTGGCGCGAATATCCTTAAATTTCTCACAAGGATATCGCATAATTGCAGAGGACGTATTCTTGACACGTCACATAGCAATCTGCAGAATAGAAGGGCTGAATAGAAGGGGAGCCATATCAAGGTTACCCTAGTTCTCATACTATTGAGTATCACAACAGCGCCATATCCAAGATGGCGAACATTCCTTATTTTGTAGCGATTTCGATTGGTGGTGTTCCCTATTGATCTGATATTTTTGATCGATTTTCAAGGATTTTATTATGCATTCTCCAGCTTCTTTCTCTTCTGAGAAGTTGAGTATTGAATCTTTACAATATGTGTTTTTAGTTCCTGTCTCACAGTGAAATTGAGTAATTTATTGTGATTAGGAGCATGGCCTGTTACCAGAGGTGCCATGGGTGCTGTCGTTCATTGGGTGTGTTATTTAGTTAGTAGAACGACATTCTCGGTTATTAAAATAGCATTAATAAATTATTTATGAAGCTATTTAGGCATTTCTATACTTGTGAATATATTTATATGCATAAAAATTTTTCCTTTTGCTGCGTCGATCGTATATGTCAGAGTATCGGTGATATAGGTAACCGTAATCTCGCCTTGCCTAGGTAACCTAACTTAGGCAACATATACTTTCGACATTTCCCAGGTTACTCTCGTGTATTGGTTATCAATTCATTGGAGATAGATATCTCCTGGAATTATTATATAACCGATACTCGTCTCTATTAAAGATTTAAAGGTAATCCCTCTTCCCTCTGAGTGTAGCCTTTGGCTACAACCCTAATGGGTCGGCCTTGAATTTCTAGTTCAGGCATGACTAACCTAGGGTTTTTCTGTCTCGTCCCTTAGCTGCAGATGGCAAATTTTTGGGATTCGGGCAGAAACTCAGAGTATTTAATCTTGTGTTGGCAGTCGGCCGGCAGGGTGAATAGTCATTCCCCTGCCGGCTAGGCTGCCGGCATAGGAGGCTAGCCCTCCCTAGGCTACACCTGAAGTGGTTGTATGATGCCGCCATCTTCTCACTGTGGCCTAGTAGACTAGTCCTATGCTCGCTGACGCTAGGCTGAAGTGTAGTATCTTCTTAGGCCTAGGATGGCGTGGCACCAGAACTCTGTTTTTCCCTTGTTGAGAGAAGGTGGCACTTCTTCTAACCCATTGAGTGTATTGGCATCCCCTAGGCTGCAGAATAGATCATTCTCCTGCAGCCTGGTATGGCGCCAATACTGAAACAGAGTTTCTTTAAGGTGCTTAGGTCT
>NC_090734.1:14404468-14411968 GCF_036898095.1 Palaemon carinicauda
AGAGTATGCCGGCCGGCAAGGGTCTTCTGCTTTGAGTGCTGCCCGGACCTCCCTTGGTCCCTCATCCATGTCTGCCTGTAGAGCCAGACAGCATTGGTCAGGAAGCCTGAATTAGATTCTCCCCTTCCTTATATGCACTCTTTCAGATTGCCGGGCTTGGAGGTAGTTTACTCTCTTATCCCGGCATCCATTCTGTTTTCTTCAAGTGCTGTACCCGACCCTGCTGCCGGCCTATGAGGCCGGCAGCCGGGCAGTCGTAGTCCTCTGGTTCTTTTGCTGCTGGCCGGCATCGGTTGTTTACCTTTGCCGGCCGGCTATTGTCAAGCCCTTGTCTGCCGGTCGCTATGAGCAGTGGCCAGCAGCCGGGTACTACCTTGTGTAGTTGCCGGCTGGCAGTCATTGCCGGCCGACATTGGCTGTTGACGGCCGGCATATGCATTTGAACCAGCGTTCTGCCGCCTAATAGCTGTTAAGTAGTATACTTTAAAGCTAGTTATGGTGTGTGCCGGCCGGCACATTACCTTCTATACTGTACCAGTATTCTTCAGTATAACTTCTACTGTAGGAAGAAAACTATAGTATTATGGTACAGCACTGTGTGTTCTAACACTTTTGTGTTGTCTTGCACAGCCCTTTGGTGTTGCCTTACAGATAAGAAAGTGAGTTCTTTCTTGTCTATTATCCGGTATTTTAAAATCATACCTTAGGTGTGAGCTACACCTGTTTACTCTGGAAACTTTTCATTGGTTACTCTAGGACATATTAACAACACGATTTTATTATCTGGAAGGCTGCAACAATTGGTTGTGAAGGAAACACAAGTGTGTGTCTTTCCTTTCTGATTTGTTATGCTAAACTGTGCATATCCAGTGATACGTAGTTCACTTGATACTCATGGAAATTTCTTCTCTTTACAGGAGGACCATCCGAAGTGCGGAAGTGTTTTCTGCAACGTCCGCAGTAAGAACCTCTGCGGACATGAGTTTTGTAGGAGGCACGCAGCATGAGCTGTCTCCAAGGGTGATCTCCAGTATTGGGACCCTCAGGTATGTACCGTGTGCACTAACCTGATTACTGAGGCCTTTGATTCCCCTAGGACGGCGGAATCAAGGGATATAGCAAGGGAGAAGCCTCGTACCTGGGTAAAGGGCTTCCAGAAGACCACCTCTGGACCTTATCTTCCAAGTGAGAAGATGAGGGCTTACCTTTTCCCTAGGGCATCAGCTGATGCAGTGATTCCCCAGCCTCAAGAGGAGATCCCCCAAGTTGAGATCCAGGTGGATGCTGAGGTCGCGGTCGCCTTGCAAGACATCCAGTTGGACGACAGGATGTCTGACGTGTCCGAGTGTCTGGAGGAAGACCTCCTGGCAGGAGCCCAGGATGAAGTTCAAGCCCCAGACATTGTTGAGGAAGAGGTCGACGAGGTGTCGGCTACTCCGGTTCAGATCCCTGAGCCTATTCCCTCAACATCGTCCGCTCTCCCAGTAGAGCTGGGACAGGCCCTCTCCTCCATTGTTGGAATGATCCAACTAATGCAGAAGGAGAATCAGGAGAAGGCGGCTGCAATGGAACTGCAGATGCAGAGGCTTGCAGCATCACATGGGCCCCAGAAAAGGCTCAATGTGAAAGACCTTCCCTTGTGCTCAGATGCTAACCCGTGAAGATATGCTGAGCACATGCCGATGACGACTGGAAAGATCGTCATTTCGGATAAGTTGGGATCAGTTCCCCTAGAGGAGGTTGAATTCTGGCCCAGCAAGGGGTCATATCCGGACTGTTATGTCCGGTTGAGGAAGGAGCCAGCTTCAAAGGAGGAGACAGAGCCGAAGGAGGTCATAGTGATGGACCATGCTAAGGCTCAAGCTATGCTTTCATCTTCGATGAAAGAGAGGGGCTTCATGAACTTAAAGGTAGCTGCATTGAGTAAGAAGCTCCCTTCCTTTGTGTCCTCTCCTGCTAGAGCCTTCCCCTTTTTACAGAAAGGGTTTGCGGCTGTATTAAAAGCAGTCGAGGCCGGCAAGCCTTGCCCCTCCCTGGAGGAGTGTAAACCCTTGTCGCTGGCCCTGCCTATGGACCACAAGGACTGGAAGGACGTCCATCTTACCTTCTCAGTCTGGAAGTTGGAGGCTGATATTGCCGGACGTCAGTTCGGCGAGGACCTCCCTAAGCTGTCTGACTTTCTTTTGCGAAGAGAGCTCGAGACAAAAGAAAGACTGGTTGCCTCAATGTCTCTTCAGACCACTCTTGAGACGATGGCAAGTGACCCCGTCCATGAAATGTTCATGGTAGTAGCCAAGACTCATCTGGCCACAGTGACTAAGGATCTTTATAGCTTCGTCAGGGCGAGGAGAGCTTGTAGGGGGTTCGTGTTCACCTCGGCTACGGTGAGGCACGAGCCAAGGAAACTAATCTCCTCCAACATTTGGGGCAAAGATCTTTTCCCTATCGAATTGGTCAAAGAAGTTGTTGATAAGGCTGCCACGGAGAATAGAAACCTTCTCCAGAAGTGGGGCATGGCTATCAAAAGAAAGTCTTCCCCGGATGAGGGTCCTCAACCAAAGAGGAAGACTATGAGGACTAGGCTACCGTCTCGGCCAGCCAAGCCACTTAGACAGCAACAACAACTGCAATTGTCATTACCTTCAGTGCCCCATATGGTGGCACAAACCCCGACCACAATCCAGTGGGTACCCCAGGCCGTGTCGACACAGTCCACGGCATTCAACCCAACGTTCGAAGGCAGTCAACTTCCTTTCGAGCAAAGCTTAGAGGAGCAGCCAGAGGCTTGTCTAGGCGCCCCTCAAGCGGAAGGGGATTCAGGGGTGGTCGCGGTCAGGGAGGCAAGACCTCAGGACGGCAGTCCAAGTGAGAGGATACTGGTAGGAGGGAGACTTCAGAATTTTCGGGATCGGTGGACCTTCGATCCCTGGACCCACAGCCTACTCAAGAATGGACTGGGCAGGAGCTGGTACAGCACTCCACCCCCGTGCCCTCGGTTTTTCCAACACTCAACCCCCGTTCTGGAGGAGTACATCCAAGAACTGTTGGAGAAAAAAGTGATCCGAAGGGTGAAGTCCATCAAATTCCAAGGGAGGCTGTTTTGTGTTCCCAAGAAAGACTCGGAAAAACTCAGAGTCATTCTGGACTTGTCGCCACTCAACAAGTTCATAGTGAGCTGCAAGTTCAAGATGCTAACACTGCAACACATAAGGACCTTACTGCCCAAGAGGGCATATACCATCTCCATAGACTTATCAGACGCCTATTGGCATGTTCCAATCAACCGTCGACTCTCCCCCTACCTAGGGTTCAGGCTACAACGAAGACTATACGCCTTCAGAGCCATGCCATTTGGGCTAAATATAGCCCCAAGGATCTTCACGAAGCTTGCGAGCGTAGCTCTCAAACAATTACGCCTGAAGGGAAGTAGCCTACCTGGACGACTGGCTGGTGTGGGCAGCATCCAAGACAGAATGCTTGCAAACTTCTAGTCAAGTGATCCAGTTCCTAGAGTATCTAGGCTTCAAGATCAACAGAAAAAAGTCTCGACTTTCTCCATCTCAAAAGTTCCAGTGGCTGGAAATCCACTGGGACCTAATGTCACACCGTTTCTCCATCCCGGAGAAGAAAAGGAAGGAGATAGCGGGTTCTGTCAAGAGACTTCTAGATTCCGTAAGGATATCAAGACGCGAACAGGAGAGAGTACTGGGTTCTCTCCAGTTTGCTTCGGTGACAGACCCGGTGCTTAGAGCACAGCTAAAAGATGCAACCGGAGTTTGGAGAAGTTATGCATCAAACGCGCGAAGAGATCTGAGAAGACCAGTTCCGCTTCGGCTACGTACTCTTCTCAGGCCTTGGTCCCAAGCCAGACATCTAAAGAAGTCGGTTCTTCTTCAGCCACCTCCCCCGTCGGTGACAATTCACTCAGACGCCTCGAAGGAGCGATGGGGAGGTCACTCTCATCGGAAAGAAGTCCAGGGGACTTGGTCCAAGCTATTCAAGACCTTTCACATAAACTTTCTAGAAGCTATGGCAGTGCTTCTTACCTTAAAGAAAGCCACCCCGCGTCACTCGATCCATATAGGGTTGGTGATGGACAGCGAGGTAGTTGTGAGATGCTTGAATCGACAAGGATCAAGGTCACCACCTCTCAACCAGGTGATGTTGGCCATCTTCCGATTGGCGGAAAAGAAGAAGTGGTACCTGTCGGCAGTTAACCTACAAGGAGTCCGCAATGTGACAGCGGACGCTATATCCAGGTTCACACCGATAGAGTCGGAATGGTCCTTAGACGCAGGATCATTCTCCTTCATTCTGAGTCAAGTCCCAGAACTGCAGATAGACCTCTTTGCGACGAAAGACAACAAGAAGTTGCCCCTGTACGTGTCCCCGTACGAGGACCCCTTAGCGGAAGCAGTGGACGCGATGTTCCTCGACTGGAACAGATGGTCCAGGATTTGTCTGTTCCCTCCTCACAACCTTCTGTTGAGGGTCCTCAACAAACTGAGATCCTTCAAGGGGGTAGCGGCAATAGTGGCCCACAAGTGGCCGAACAGCGTGTGGTTCCCCCTGGCATTGAAACTACGGTTGAAGTTTCTACCGCTACCAGATCTAGTTCTGACCCAGCGAGTCCAGAGGTCGACTGTCTGCGCTTCATTACAGAAAACCCGGACCCTGCAGCTCATGATTTTCTCTCCCTAGCGGTGAGAAAGCGTTTTGGGATTTCGAAAGCCAGCATAGACTTCCTAGAGGAATATAAGTGCAAATCTACTAGAAGGCAATATGAGTCATCTTGGAGAAAATGGGTGGCCTTTGTCAAGGCGAAGAATCAGCAGGAGATCTCAACGGACTTCTGCTTATCTTTCTTCATCCACCTCCATGGTCAAGGGTTGGCAGCTAACACGATTTCGGTGTGTAAGTCTGCTTTGACAAGACCCATTCTATATGCCTTCCCGGTCGACCTCGCTAACGAGATCTTTAATAAAGTTCCGAAAGCCTGCGCTAGGCTCAGACCTTCAGCACCTCCAAAGCCCATTTCATGGTCTTTAGACAAAGTTCTTCATTTCGCTTCTCTGTTGAGCAATGAAGAGTGTGCGTTAAAGGATTTGACCCAAAAAGTTATTTTCCTATTTGCACTCGTGTCCGAGGCCAGGGTTAGTGAGATTGTAGCCCTCTCGAGAGAGGAAGGTTGTGTTCAGTTCCTGGATGGGGGAGAACTGAACTTGTTTCCGGATCCTACGTTTCTCGCCAAGAATGAGTTACCCACCAACAGGTGGGGTCCCTGGAGAATCTGCCCTCTGAAAGAAGATGCATCTCTAAGTCCAGTAGAATGCCTAAAGGTCTATCTTCGTAGAACTTCAGACTTCAAGGGTGGTCAACTATTCAAGGGAGAAACATCAGTCTCAAATTTATCTCTGAATCAACTCAGGGCGAAAATCACATATTTTATTCGCAGAGCGGATCCTGACAGTACACCCGCAGGTCACGATCCGAGGAAAGTTGCCTCATCCTTAAATTTCTTTAATTGTATGGATTTTGAACATCTTCGTTCATACACTGGCTGGAAGTCTTCCAGAGTGTTCTTTTGCCACTATGCGAAGCAAGTAGAGGAACTAAAGAGATCTGTGGTAGCAGTGGGTCGCGTCGTTAACCCTGCTGTTTAACTCTGCGAGGAACAGTGGTTTTAATTGGGACGATTAATTCCAGGGTGAGTGTGTAGTTACATACTGTACTACAGACTAAGTGAGGGTACTGAGTTGCCCATGTTGACTGTTCAATTTCCAAAGGGGAATCTAGCATAAGTGCAGACATGTGTGCCGAGCGTTTCTAACGCTAATGTGATTGATTAGTAATATAGACTTTTATGACTTTGATACCTCGGTATGTTAAAAGTGGCAATATGTTTTTTCTTTCAGATAAACAAGTTCTGTTTACTATCATACTTATGATTAAAGTTTTGGTTATCCTCTTCTTATATATATATATATATATATATATATATATATATATATATATATATATATATATATATATATATATATATATATATATATATATATATATATATATATATATATATATTATATATATATATATATATATATATATATATATTTATATTTAATTGTTGTTAACCTGTCTATTTATTGTCTATCAATAAACTTGTCCTTGAGAACCTTGCGTCTCCTTCACATGTGTCAATTTATTGGTATAATTGAGCATTCATTCTATGTACTTTATCTGGGATAATTCTAATAGATTGTTCCTTTAAGCAAGCTATGTTGCATTGGTTTATGCTTTCCCTTAATGGGAGGACTCCATCCCAGAAGGGGACGGTGGTGGATTTACAAGTTTCCTCCTATGCGGATATAAACCTTTGTCCAATACAAGTATTGTGCGGAGAACTGGTCGATATTTCATATTGACGCAGTGGTTCTTTACAAACTATGCTAAATAGGGTGAGACCACTATATTGGCTTGCCTGGTATTCATACATAGGTATATGTACTCTTCGAGACTTTTCCAGAGTCTAGTAGGACTCTTCCCTGTAGGTGGCCGGAAACTCTAACATGGTTTATGGTCTCTAGGTCTAGTCGACCGGGGAATTACCTCCGGGGAGTACGGCACGTTCTGAGAATCCACAGATACAGTAATGCTCTGGTATACTTCCATCAGGACGACATGGCTTGAGCCCAAAAAACGGATTTTGAGCGAAGCGAAAAATCTATTTTTGGGTGAGATGGCCATGTCGTCCTGATGGACCCACTCTTCTCTTTCTATGAAAGGGCTGTAGGACCCCTCCCTACATACAGTATCTGTAGCACCTCGTGTATCGCTACAAGGAATACAGATTGCGCCAGGATTGGCGCAATCCACGCTTACGAAATGGGAGAAGAGGGAGCCTTTGAAGCGGCTCCCTCTTTTTCTTTCTCGTTTTCGTTTTCTTGCCAATTGACCCCTTCGATGTGTTATCTCTGTTTGGGGTGCAGATTGCCATGTGGCGTGTCAAGAATACGTCCTCTGATATGTCGCGATATCCCTTTCATTAGGGATATTCGCTCCAGGAGTTAGAATTCTGGGTACCTTAAGGTAAATTCTCTGGGAATATCGCCGTAGTTGTAATATACCCTAGGAAGCTACCCTATAGGAATTTCCATCAGGACGACATGGCCATCTCACCCAAAAATAGATTTTTCGCTTCGCTCAAAATCCGTTATATATAGATAGATAGATAGATAAGTAAATATATGTATATATAATGATATATTCACTTCTTTATAATACACATGTATAAATATGTGTATGTACATAGAATTGATAATGAAATATCTACTATGGTAAAAAAGAAGCATATAACCATCAACGAGAGAGATAGATCTGTTATAACAATAGAAGATGAAGAAAGGTACAGTTGCATTAATCACTTTAGTAAGTTTATGAGTAGGAGATATGAAGGGAATAATTTGATTGATATACCTGAAGCTGAGGAAGACTTTAATG